>NC_092044.1:48021563-48360959 GCF_003086295.3 Arachis hypogaea
ATCTTTTGGGAGTTTATCTCTATCTTTGCGGAACGCCTTCCCAGGCCTCTTCGCCTTTAGGTTTTGGCTTTTTCTTTTGATGGCCTTCTTATCCTATTTGTCCGAGTCCGACCTCAGGCGTGGCCTTTGGACGAGGTCGGGCCTTCTATGATCTTGTCCGAGTTTGGGGAGCTCGGTCAGGGTATGAACAGTGCCCCTCCCGAGTTCGTCCTTTTTTGAGAGGTTGAGCTCGGGCATAGTAGTTTTTTTTCAAATTTTGAAGATGGCCGTTTCAGCATTTATTGCTTGTTACCGTTTTCCTCGATTTCCGTTCGGGCTCTGTGAAGGCATTATTTATTTGCCCCTTTCCTTATTTTCTTCGTTTATTCTGTCCCTTTCCATTTTTTGAGTTTTCGCCACCTCTGAGCGCCGCTCCTTCTTTGTTCTTCTTCTCCGATTCTTTCTGTGCGTTTTTCCGGGGTTTCCTCCTCGCCGCCGTTTTCGTTCTCCTTGCGTCGGAGCTCGTCGTCTTCTTCCTTTCTTTCCAGGTTTGTTCTCGTCTTCTTTTTCTTTGCGCACATATGCTTCTGTTTCTTTTTCTTTTTATGCCTGGGTTGCCCCGAAAAGAGGCGCCGCCATTGCTTTGGTTATTTGTATGTGGGGGGGCTCTTTTCTCTTGGTATTTTGTTTTCGAGTGGCTGCATTTTGAAAGAACTTTGTTTTCTCGTTTTGCTGAACGGGCTTTTGCTGTTTGCCTTTATGTGATTTTTGCTTTTGCTGTTGTATTCTTCTTTGTAGGCAAGATTTTTTATGTCTCGAAAAGTTCTTCAAGCAATGTCGACCGAGATTCCGAGTGGTCTTGGTTGGGTAGATCCTGTTCCTTTAAGAGTCCCTTCTGTGGTAGATTCTGAGTATTTGGCTAGGTTTCGTAGGCAATGTAGCATATGTGAGGATAGGGAGTCTGAGAGGGATTATGAGTTAGTAGCTCCGGATTCCGAGGAGAGAGTTTGCTTCCCGCCTTTAGACAGTTCCGAGAAGCTCTTCTTTTACGCCTATGATTGTTTTTTCTCTAAGCTGGGTGTCCGACTTCCTTTTACCGACATGGAGTCCGAGGTGTTGTGGTCCTGTAACCTTGCCCCTACGCAGCTCCATCCAAATTCCTGGGCATTTTTAAAGCTGTTCCAACTTTTGTGCCAGTTTTTGGGTGTCCCTCCCTCTATTTCTCTTTTTCCTATTTGTTTGTGTTGACGAAGCCGGGTTCGGGTGGGGGGAAGGTGTCTTGGGTCTCTTTTAGGGCTAACCAGGGGAGGAAGTTCTGTACCCTGTATGATGAGTCTTTTCACGATTTTAAGAACTATTATTTCAAGGTCCGGGCTACTGGGGACGTCCGACCTTTCTTTCTAGACGAGAGTGAGGAGCCCTCTTTTCCTCTTTGTTGGCAGGAGAATGTAGTGTCTGTTAAGTATACGTTTGAGAGTCTAGATGAGGTGGAGCAGGCTTTTGTGGGTGTGGTAAGCAGTTTGTGGGTCGGGCATCTCACTTGGACACGAAGAAAATGTTGGGAGATCCAAGCCTTCTCCGTTCCGAGTTAGGTAGTTCCCGACCTCTTTGAGATTCCGACCTTTCATTTGTGTTTTGCTTTATTTTTGGTGGAATTTCTGTTGTGGTAATCCCTTTATTTCTTGCAGAGATGTCTTCTCAGGCGGATTCCATGAAATTTCTTCGTCGGACGAAGAAGTCGGTGGCTGCCCGAAATCTTGAGGCCGGGGATGCTTCTGCCCGATCTTCTCCGCAGAAGACTACCGCGGGTGTTCAGACTCGGTCGAAGACTATTCCGACTCCTCAGTTTCGAGCTATAAGCCAGGATCCTCCGACCTCTGCTACTTCTTCTCCTCCTCCGTTCTCGGGTCCTCCTCCTAAGAAGCAGAAGACCTCTCAGGAGCTTGCCAGTTTCAATGATAAGGACTTTGACGCTCTTGGTTGGATTGAGCAGCACATCCTCCCTCAGACTTTCATTTCTACTGATGACGCGTCTATGGAGCATCATTTTCAATATATGGCGCGGAGCTGTGTCCGGATGGCTAGTCTTCATGCCGCCATTGCCCGGGAGTTCAAGAAATCTCCCATTGGTGCGACCAGCTCCCGACTTGATAAGGCTCGTTCCGAGCTTGATAAGATTAGCCAACTGAAGGCTGCCCGGATTGCTGAGCTGGAGGCCTCCTTGGAGAAAGAGAAGACTAAAGCTACCGCGGCTGTGGCGGCAGCGAAGACATCTGAAGAGATGGCGAAGGCGGCCACGGAGAATTATACCAAGCTATATACCGAGCTTGTGGAGACAAGGGAGGAGTTGCAATCCGCGCAGGACAAGTTTTACGAGCTGGAGGGTCATGTGGCCAAGGGCATGGATGCCATGTTCGAGAATTTGAAGGCTCAGGTCTGAGTTCTTGCTCCCGACCTAGATCTGAGCTTGTTCAGTACGGATAACGTTGTTGTGGATGGCCAGATTGTCCCTGCTCCTACTGAGGATGAGGTCCCGATGTCCGATCCCAAAGTTCCGGTTGAGAACCCAACTTCCCCTTTGGTCGGGGATAGATCTGGCGTGGAGGCTTCAGATCGGGATGACGTCGCTGTCGATGCGGTCCCGATATCTATGGCTCCCCCGGAGCCTGCTGTTGATGTGGAGTCTGAAAGGACCTTGATCCTCTGTAAAATTTTTAGTGGTTTGCCCGGCCTGTGGGCTTTTGTTGGATATTTTCTGTGAACGCTGTTGGACACCTTTTGCTTTATTTAGCTACCTGTGGTAACTTTATTATGCGGTGCTTGCGTTTTGACCTTTTGTTTCCGCTTTTGTGCTTTTTAGTTGTTTTTGGATAACAACTTTTTAGCTAGCGTTTTGACTTTATGCTTCCGCTTTTGTGCTTTTTAGTTGTTTTTGGATAACAACTTTTTAGCTAGCGTTTTGACTTTATGTTTCCGCTTTTGTGCTTTTTAGTTGTTTTTTGGGTAACAACTTTTTAGCCAGCGTTTTGAAACTTCCCTTGATTTCGTTCTTTCGCTTTGTACTTTTTAGTTGCTTTTGTAAAGCAACTTTTTAGTAAGCGTTTTTCGAAATCTTGGTTCTTGCTGTTTTAAGGCTTCTTTCTTGGGTCCGAGCTTTTTCTCGGATATCGGGTGCTTGAGTACCTCCTTTTGTTAGGTCCGACCTTGTCGTTGGTCGGTTCTTTTGAGTTATTTCTGTAATCTCTTTTTATTTGGCTTTTCGAGCCATTTCAGAGTTACTTTATAACTTTCCCTTTGTTGGGTCCGACTTCGTCGTTTGGTCGGCCTTTTTAAGTTATTTTTGTAACCTCTTTTTATTTGGCCTTTCGAGCCATTTCAGAGTTACTTTATAACTTCTCACATTAATTTGAACCTCGTCGCTTTATCTTTGCCGACCTCGTATGGTCTCTTGGCAAATGATTTTTTGCGTTTTGCCGAGCATAAATTAATGCGCCTTGGTGGGGTACTTTCTAGGATTTGCTTCATCATGAGGAGGAGAAAATAGAGAAATTTGATTAGTATTAAAAAAGAAAGAATGTTTATAAAGTGTTTACCCTTTAGGTCGGGTATCCTACTTAACCGGGTGTCTCATTAAAAAACCCTTGTGGGGAAAAAGAGTACACCTCGGGTTAAGTTTTTCTAGCTGTAGTACCGTCTTAGATTACAGGTGTGCCAGGCTCTGGGCAGTTCATTGCCTTCTAGGTCGGATATTTTGTAGTAGCCTGTCCCTAAGACTTCTGTTACCTTGTAGGGCCCTTTCCAGTTTGCGGCTAGCTTTCCTTCTCCCGACCTTTGTGTTCCGATGTCATTTCGGATTAGAATCAGGTCGTGAATGGAGAAACTTTGCTTTATTACCTTTTGATTGTATCTGAGGGCCGTTCGCCGTTTTAAGGCTTCTTCTCGGATTCGGGCTCTTTCTCGGACTTCGGGGAGGAGATCGAGTTCTTCCCTTTGTTCCTGAGGGTTGCCTCCTTCGTTGTAGAAGATGACTCTGGGCGACCCTTCATCTATTTCGATAGGAATCATTGCCTCCATCCCGTAAGCTAGTCGGAATGGGGATTCTCCCGTTGTAGAGTGCGGGGTTGTCCGATATGCCCATAGTACCTGGGGGAGTTCTTCGGCCCATGCCCCTTTGGCTTCTTGGAGTCTTCTTTTTAACCCGGCCAAGATGACTTTATTTGCAGCCTCTGCTTGTTCGTTGGCTTGTGGGTGCTCGACCGATGTGAATTGCTGTTTGATTTTTAGTTCGGCCACCAAGTTCTGAAAACTTGTGTCCGTGGACTGTGTTCCATTGTCTGTTGTGATGGAGTAGGGGACTCCGAACCTCGTGACAATGTTTTTATATAGGAATTTACGGCTTTTCTGAGCCGTAATAGTGGCTAAGGGTTCGGCTTCGATCCACTTTGTGAAGTAGTCGACCCCTACAATGAGGTATTTGACTTGCCCCGGTCCTTGTGGAAATGGGCCGAGTAGGTCGAGTCCCCATCTTGCGAAGGGCCACGGCGCAGTGATGCTGATAAGGTCTTCGGGCGGTGCCTTGTGAAAATTGGCGTGTTTTTGGCAGGGGGGCATATTTTCACAAACTCCGCTGCGTCTCTTTGTAAGGTCGGCCAGTAGAACCCGGCTCTGACTATTTTTTTTGGATAGTGCCCGAGCTCCGAGATGGTTCCCACACATGCCTTCGTGAACTTCTTCGAGGACGCTCTTTGTTTCTGAGGTCGGAACGCACCTAAGGAGGGGGTTTGAGAATCCACTTCTGTATAATACGTCGTGGATTAATGTATAATTCTGGGCGTCCTTTGTAAGCCTTTTAGCTTCTCTTCTTTCGGCGGGGAGAGTTCCCGACTTCAGGTAGTTGAGTATGGGGGTCATCCATCCTTGTTGTTGGTCGGATATATTTAGTATTTCTTCCTCTCTTAACACGGAGGGAGATTGTAAGGTTTCTTGGAGGAGACTTCTGTTGTTGCCTCCGGGCTTGGTGCTAGCAAGTTTTGAGAGGGCGTCAGCCCGGGCATTTTGCTCCCGAGGTATGTGCTGGATTTGTACTTCTGGGAAGTGGCGTAACTGTGCCTGTGTTTGGTCCAGGTATTTTTTCATAGTCGGGTCTTTGGCCTGGTAACTTCCGTTTACTTGTGATGTGATGACCTGGGAGTCGCTGAAGATCGTGATTCTCTGGGCTCCGACCTCTTCGGCTAGCTTTAGACCTGCTAGTAGGGCCTCATATTCGGCTTGGTTGTTCGAAGCCTGGAACTCGAATTTTAGGGATAGTTCTATCCGCGTTCCTTGATCGCTTTCGAGTATAACCCCGGCTCCGCTTCCTGTTTTGTTTGAGGACCCGTCGACATACAGGTTCCATGAGAGTGGGGTTCCCGGGGTCTCAGTGTATTCTGCGATGAAGTCGGCTAAATACTGGGATTTTATGGCGGTTCGGGCTTCATAGTGGATGTCGAACTCGGACAGTTCCACCGCCCATTGTAGGATTCGTCCTGCCATGTCTGTGTTTTTGTAAGATGTGTCTCATGGGTTGGTTTGTCCGGACCTTGATGGTGTGGGCTTGAAAGTAGGGACGGAGCCTCCGAGCTGTGAACACTAGGGCGTAGGCGAATTTTTCTATTTTCTGATAGTTTAATTCGGCCCCTTGTAGTGCCTTGCTTACAAAGTATATGGGGTGTTGTCCTTGGTCATTTTCCCGTATTAACGCTGAGGCAACTGCCCGATGTCCGACCGAGAGGTATAATACGAGCTCTTCCCCTTTTAAAGGTCGGGTTAGGATTGGTGGTTGCCCGAGGAATTCCTTGAATTTTTGGAAGGCTTTTTCGCACTCCGGGGTCCACGCGAAGGGTTTCCCTTTCTTTAGGAGTGAGTAGAGAGGTAGTGATTTTATCGCTGATCCTGCCAAGAATCTTGATAGGGCGGCTAGCCTTCCATTCAGTTGTTGTACTTCTTTGACACACGTCGGGCTCTTCATATTGAGTATTGCTTGGCATTTATCTGGGTTTGCTTCGATGCCTCTTTGAGTCAGCATGAAGCCTAAGAATTTTCCGGCTTCTGCGGCGAAGGTGCACTTTGTCGGGTTGAGTCTCATGTTGTGTTTCCTAAGGGTGTCGAAGACACTGGTGAGGTCGGCCACCAGGTTTCTGTCTTCTTGTGTCTTTACCAGCATGTCGTCGACATACACCTCTAGCTGTAGTCCGATGTGCTCTGAGAACACTTTATTCATTAGCCTCTGGTAGGTTGCTCCTGCGTTCTTCAGCCCGAAGGGCATTACTACGTAGCAGTAGTTTGCCCTTGGGGTTATGAACGAGGTCTTTTCTTGGTCGGGTCCGTACATCGGGATTTGATTGTATCCTGAGTATGCATCCATGAAGGAGAGATATCTGTAGCCTGAGGCTGCGTCTACTAAGGCATCGATATTTGGTAGTGGATATGGATCTTTGGGGCAGGCTTTTGTTGAGATCCGTGTAGTCGACGCACATCCTCCATTTTCCATTGGGCTTTTTTACCAGGACCACGTTTGCGAGCCATAGGGGGTATTTTACTTCCTTAATGAACCCTGCATCTAGTAGTGCTTGTACTTGTTCTTCTATTGCTTGCATGCGTTCGGGCCCGAGCTTCCTGCGTCTTTGTTGGACAGGTCGGGATCCCGGGTACACTGATAGCTTATGGCTCATTAGGTCGGGGCTTATGCCTGGCATGTCGGAGGCTTTCCAGGCGAAGAGGTCGGAATTCTCCCTTAAGAGGGTTATGAGTTCCTCCTTTAGGCCTGTTTTGAGGTTTGCTCCTATGTTTGTTATTTTTTCAGGTGTGTTCCCGATTTGGATTTTTTCGGTTTCTCCCTCTGGTTGTGGCCGAAGATCTTCTCGGGCTTGAACTCGCCCGAGTTCTATTGTGTTGACCTCTTTCCCCTTTAGGCTCAGACTTTCGTTGTAGCATCGCCGTGCTAGTTTTTGGTCGCCTCTTAGGGTAGCGATCCCCTTTGCGGTAGGGAACTTTATACAGAGGTGTGGGGTCGAGACTATAGCCGCCAGTCTGTTTAGGGTTGGTCGTCCGATGAGGGCATTGTATGCTGAAGTGACGTTGACTACAATGTAGTCGATGTTTAATGTTTTAGTTTGCTCGCCCTTTCCGAAGGTAGTGTGTAACGAGATGTATCCTAAGGGACGGATCGGGGCATCTCCTAGTCCGAATAGGTCGGTGGGATAGGCCTTTAGTTCTTTTTCTTCGAGTCCGAGTTTGTCGATGGCTGTTTTGAACAGGATATCTGCTGAGCTTCCCTGGTCAATCAGGGTCCGATGTAAGTTGGCGTTTGCTAGGATGATGGTGATTACCATTGGATCGTCGTGCCCGGGTATTATTCCTTGAGCATCTTCTCGGGTAAATGAGATAGTAGGTAACTCGGGCAAGGGGCTGTCTTCTCGGGCATGGTAGACTTCTTTGAGGTGTCTTTTTCGTGAGGATTTGGATGTCCCTCCGCCTGCGAAACCTCCGTTTATCATGTGTATGTGCCTTTCAGGGGTTCGTGGGGCTTGTTCGGCCCGATCTTCGTTATCTCCTCGCCTTCTCTTCCTGGTCTCTTCTCCTTTTTCTGCTATGTATCTGTCGAGTTTTCCTTCTCTAGCCAGTTTTTCTATAACATTCTTTAGGTCGTGGCAGTCGTTAGTAGAATGGCCGTAGAGTTTGTGATATCCACAATATTCAGACCGATCTCTTCCCGCTCTTTTGTGTTTTAGAGGTCGAGGTGGTGGGATTTTTTCGGTGTGGCACACTTCTCTGTAGACGTCTACCAGGGAGACTCGGAGGGGGGTGTAGCTGTGGTACTTCCGTGGCTTGTCCGAGTTGGATTCTTCTTTCTTTTTCTGTTCCCGATCTCGATCTCGGAGCGGGCAGGTTGATTCCCTCCTAGAAGAGTCTTTTAGCCGGGAGGTTTCCTCCATGTTAATATATTTTTCTGCTCGCTCCTGCACCTCGTATAGGGAGGTCGGGTATCGTTTGGATAGGGATTGGCTAAATGGTCCTTCTTTTAGTCCCATGATGGCCGCTTCTGTGGGCAAGTGTTGTATGTCCAGGCAGGCTTTGTTGAATCGCTCCATGTATTCTCGGAGAGTTTCTTGGTTGCCTTGTTTGATCCCGAGTAGACTAGGGGCATGTTTTTCCTTGTCCTTTTGAATAGAGAACCTTGTTAGGAATTTTTTGGTTAGGTCCTCAAAGCTGGAGATTGATCCTGGTGGCAGGTTGTCGAACCACTTCATGGCTGATTTGGTGAGAGTGGTGGGGAAGGCTTTGCACCGAATCGCGTCGGAGGCGTCGACTAGGTACATTCTGCTTCTGAAGTTGCTGAGGTGGTGACTTGGATCGGTGGTGCCGTCGTAAAGATCCATATCTGGTGGTTTGAAGTTTCGCGGTACCTTTTCCTTCATGATCTCTTGTGTGAAGGGATCATGATTGTTTTCGGGGGCGGTGCCGCGTTCCGTCCGGTCTTTCAGGTTGGCCTCTATTTTCCGCAGTTTTTCTTCTAATTCTCTGCGCTTGCGAGCCTCCCTTCTCAGATCTTGTTCAGTTTCCTTCTGCTTTTTTATGTCCTCTTCGAGTTGTTTCAGCCGGTTTTGCTGTGCCCGAACTGCTTCTAGAATTTTCGAGTTCTTTCCCTTCTCGGGATTTGGTGGATCTTTGTTTAGGAGTGATGTCTTTGGGTGATTCTGTTTGTTTCCCCCTGGAGTGCGTGGTGACAGAGGGCTATCCGGTCGTTCGCCGGTGTCAACTTCCTCTTCTTGTTCTGATGTAGCGTGGTTATTGTTGGGAGGGTCGTCCGCCATGGTAAGGGGATGACTTCCAGGTTCCCCGGCAACGGCGCCAATGTTCCGAGGGTTACCTGAAACGTGTAGCTCGGTCGTCTTGGTAAGACCCGAGGTGGGGGTTCTGTGACCCGAGCTTGATGTGCCGAGTGGCTGGTGGTTGTACCTGCAATGACACTCCGATGCTTAAGTTAGCATGGGTTCAAGCAGATATTTAGTAGAATTAGAGTATGAGTTATACCTGGGTGCTCCAGTGTATTTATAGTAGTTGGTCGTGATCTTCCCTGGATAAGATATTCTTATCTTATCTTATCTTTTTGGGAGTTTTATCTCTATCTTTGCGGAACCGCCTTTCCCAGGCCTCTTCGGCCTTTAGGTTTTGGGCTTTGTTCCTTTTGATGGGCCTTCTTAGCCTATTTGTCCGAGGTCCGACCTCAGGCGTGGGCCTTTGGGACAAGGTCGGGCCTTCTATGATCTTGTCCGAGTTTGGGGAGCTCGGTCAGGGTATGAACAGATACCAACATAAGTAACACCACATAATATACAAACATATTGATATTGATTGTGTTATCTTTTATTTTCTATTGTTTATTTACATTGAGAAAGTATTTTGTATTAGTGACTAATTAATTATCTATTCTTATACCATACATTATATCTAAGAATTGATATTTGATTGTCATTAATATATATTTTGAAAACATGCATTTAATTTTATTTTTATTTTTATTTAATTATGACCGGGTCAACCGGATAAATCAGTGACCCATCGGTTGAACCAGTAATCCAGTGACCCAGTTGTATGACCGGGTTAATTACCGGTTCGGTTCTGATAACTATGCTCAAAGTTACTTCCCCTTTTTCAACATCAATGAGGGTCCGTCCTGTAACTAGGAAGGGTCTCCCTAGGATAAAGGATGCACTCTTGTGCCCTTCCATATCCAGCACCACAAAGTTAGTGGGAAAAGTAAAGGGTCCATCCTTAACAATCATATCTTCAATCACGCCTGATGGTATCTCAATAGAGCCATCAGCAAGTTGAAAACATATGCGGGTTGGTTTGACTTTATCAGTCAAGCAGAGCTTCTTTATTAATGAAGTAGGTATTAGGTTGATGCTTGCTCCAAGGTCACATAGAGCTATCCTTGTGCAAGCATCACCTAGAGCACATGGTATCATAAAGTTTCCAGGATCCTTAAGTTTCTCTGGCAAGCTGTCTTGAATGATTGCACTACACTCTTCAGTAAGGAGGATTGTTTATGTCTCTCTCCAATCCTTCTTATGACTCAGAATGTCCTTCATAAACTTAGCATAAGAAGGTATCTGTTCAAGAGCCTCTGCAAAAGGGATCTTGATCTCTAATGTTCTGAGATAATCCATAAAGCGAGCAAATTGTCTATCTTTTTCCTCTTGATAGAGCTTTTGAGGAAATGACATTTTAGCCTTATACTCATCAACTTTGGTTGATGAAGGCCGAATGCCATGTGTGTTGGAAGGGGGGTTACTAGCTTGCTTGGGAGGGTTGTTATCAGTGAGTGACTGGCCTCCCTTACATGGGCGTTCAACACCCATATTGCTGCCCCTTTCTGGCGTTCAATGCCCTAGTTGGTGTCCTCAATTGGGCGTTCAACGCCAGGGATGGATACCCCTTCTTGGCATTGAATGCTAGTGACATTCTTCTTCGGGCGTTCAATGTCCTCTGAGACGTCCTAGACACCTATTTAGTGTTCCTCTGTTGGCTTTATTTCCTTTGATCTTTTATTGTACTAAGGTTGGGTGTTTAAGGATTTTCCACTCCTCAGCTGAATAGCCTAGCATTCTTCTGTTCTCTGTTTTGATAACTGTTGCCTTGTTTGACTCACCTGGGCTTCTACATTCCTGTTAGAAGCCTGAGTTTCTCACAAAGCCTCTTGCAGTTCCAGTAGTTGCTGGGCAAGGGCATGCAGTTGCTGAGTCAATGGGCCATCCTGTTCTGGAGAGTTATGTTCAGTAGATACTGCCTTAGCTTCTCCTTTTATAGAAGTCTCAGCAGATGAGTATAGATGTTGATTGATGGCAACTGTCTCAATAAGCTCACGAACTTCTTCAATGGTCTTTCTCATGTGTATGGAACCACCAACAGAGTGGTCCAAAGACATTCTAGCCATGTCTAAAAGTCCATATAAGAAGATGTCTAACTGTACCCATTCTATGAACATTTCAGCGGGACATTTTCTTAACATCCTTATATACCTCTCCCAAGCATCATAAAGAGATTCATTATCTTCTTGTTTGAAGCCTTGGATGTCCAGTCTCAGTTGGGTCATCTTTCTTGGAGGAAAGTATTGATTTAAAAACTTGTCTACTAACTGTTTCCAAGTTTTCAAGCTAGCTTTAGGCTGGTTATCTAACCACATCTTTGCTTGGTCCTTTATAACAAAACAAAAGAGCAATAGTCTGTAGACATCTTGGTCCACTCCTTCATTGTGTACTATGTCAGCAATCTTTAAGAAACTAGCCAAAAACTCAATAGGATCTATGGAAGTCCAGAGTACTGGCAGTTCTGCTGCACTAAAGTAATGAGTTGAGGGTTTAGTTCAAAGCAACTTGCTCTGATGTGAGGTATGCTAATACTTCTTCCATAGAAGTCAGCAGTGAGGTTTGTATAGGACCCCAAAATTCTTCTGAACTCTTTATTCCCATTTAGGTTCATGACGAAGAAAAGTAGATGAGAAAGAAGAATGAAGAAATAAGTAGAACAGATAAACAAGGATTTAAATATTTTTGATTTTATTTTATTTATTTATTAAATTCGAAAATTAAGGTTAATTAAATAAAAAGAATTGAAAATTAGTTAATGAATTTTCAAAAATAAAAGAGAAAGAAGAAAAAAAAGAATTTTCAAAAATTAGAAGAGAGAAGAATTAGTTAGGAAGTTTTGAAAAAAGAAGAGAGAGAAGATAAGTAATTAATTAGAAAAAGATTTGAATTTAAGATAAGATAGGAGATTAGAAAAGATTTAAATTTAGAATTTGAAATTTGAAAATTAAATTTTAAAATTTTGAATTTTGAAATTTAAATTTGAAATTTTAATTTTTGAAATTTGGAATTTGAAAAAGTCAACAAGATAAGATAAAGATTTGAAAAAGATATTAATTTTTGAAAAGTTTTAATTTTTTTAAAATTTGAATTTTGAAATTTGAAATTTTGAAATTTGAAATTTTTGAAATTTGAATTTTGAAAATTAAATTTTGAAATTGAATTTTTAAATTTTGAATTTGAAATAAGATAAGATAAGATTTTGAAAAAGATATGATTTTGAAAAGATTTGATTTTAAATTTTAAAACTAAGAGAATATAAGATAAAAATTTCAAATTAAAATCTAAATTTTTATTTAAAATTTTCGAATATTTAATAAAAAAATAGAAAAGATATTTTTTATAATCTGCAGTGCTTTCTTTGTCTCTGAATCAAACTTCTGCTCCAGTTCCTCAATTTCAGCCAGAGAATATCTGAAATTACTCAAAAACACACAAACTCAAAGTAGAATCTAAAACTATAAATTTAACACTAAAACCTATGAAAAATTAATAAAAATTAAACAAAACATATTAAAAACTATATGAAAACTATACCAAAAAGCGTATAAAATATCCGCTCATCACGTACGCGTGAGAAGGACATTTGCAAGGCCACGCGCACGCGTCACCCTCACATACGCGTGAGGAGGAAATTTGCTAGTTATGCGTACACGTTATCCACGCGCACGCGTGACACTAGTCACGTTACCTCATTAAAGGCAACACGCTGGGGCGATTTCTGAGCTTTCTAGGCCCAAATCCAACTCATTTCTGAAGCTATTTGATGCAGAATTCAAGATGGGACAAAGGGAAAGAAATTAGATTAGCTTAGGATCATGCTTTAGGTAGTTTCTAGAAAGAGAAGCTCCCTCTTCTCTCTAGAATTAGGGTAGAATTAGGTTAATTTCTCTTTAGATTTAGGTTTAATTCTTGTTTTCATCTTGTTTTCTTTGCAATTTCTTGTTCCTACATCTTTATTCTATTAGTTTACATTGTTAATTTCCCTTTTATGCCTCTTCTATGTTGATGAACTCTTGTTGATTTTGATTTTCATTTAATGTAATTTGAGGTACCTCGTGTTATTATTGCTTTCTTTAATTGTTGATTGTTACTTTTCTTACATTGGGTAGTTGTAGATTTATTATTCTTGCACTTTTATGATGCTTTTCTTTTATGCCTTCCAAGTGTTTGATAAAATGCATGGTTGGATGTTAGAGTAGCTTTTTGTGCATTCTTGGCTTGGAAAGAGAAATTAGACAATCTTGAGTCATTAATACCCAACTCATGCTCGTGATCTAGAGTTGTTAGTTAATATTATTTTCATTGACTCAAATCTCTTGCTAATTCAATTAGTAAGTTGATTAGGACGTTTGGATTGAGATTAACTAGGCATATTTGACTTTCTTCCTATGTTGAAGATAACATTGTTCCTTCTTCCGATGTTGAAGATTACAAAATAGGATTAGCTCTTGTTAATCATTGTATGATAACTAATGACTGGGATAGAAAGCCTATATTCTCAATCCTTGCCATGAATGTCTCTCTTTATTACTTGCTTTATTTAGTTGTTTGCTTTACATCTCTTGCCATTTATTTTCTTGCACTTTTATCAACCCAACTCCCTTTTGACCTCATAACCAATAATTGAGCACTTGATTGTGATTCCCAGGGAGAACGACCCGGGACTAATACTCTCGGTTATTTTTATTGGGTTGGACTTGTGACAACCAACATCTAAACTTTGATTTGAGGATCGATTGTCGGTTTGGGCTATGCTCACAACGAAATTATTTTGTTAAATTCTGAACCGGTATAAATCCTCACATCAAGTTTTTGGCGCCGTTGCCGGGGAATTGTAATGTGTGCTTCTTATTGGTTATTGTATATATGTGAATATTGTAAATAGCTTTATTTTTGGTTTGTTTGCTAGTTTATGCTAGTTTTAGGATTTGATTTTCTTTGTTTTTTATTAGCATTTGTTTTCATTTACCCTTGCTAATATGAATTCTCACCACTTTGTCTATGAGTTTGGTTCTAACTATATCGTAGGGAATGGAAGCTACAACCAAGGATGGAACAATCAAAGGTGGGAGGACCCTCAAGCATTTAATCAACCTTCATAGCAACAACCTCCACCAATGTACTATGATCAAGAGACATACCATAATGCATACCAATCTAATGTGTGTGGTGGACCTCCTTGTGGTTATCAACCATAACCACCATATGCTTATTAACTCCCTCCTCAACATTGTTATCAACCCTACTCACAAACCTCATACCATCATTCTCCTCCATATGATCCTAATCCATATCCACCACACCAACCACCATATGAACCATACTTAAAACCACCATTCCAACACCAATACTCCCAAGAACCACCATTTCCCTATACACCATCTCAAGACCTTCACCAATATGAACCACCTTCTAACTATGACACTCTTACCCTAAACAATGAAACCTATCTTCTACCACCACCTTCATTGGATGAATTTCTCCAACCCCTAATGCAAGAACAACAAGAACTTCTAACTCGTTGCTAAAAGCAAGGGGAAGTCGTGGCTAGGTTAACCAAAGTGATGAGCAAATTGGCATCATTGTGCTTAACTATCCAAGACACCCTTATTGTTAAATGTAGGGGATTAATTGAGGAGCTTAATGAGAAGAAATATTTGGAACTTGAAGGTGAAAAAGAGGAGTTAAAGTAAGAATTGCAAGAAGAGGAGGAAGTAGAGATAATTGAAACGGAAGGAGTGGTTGAAGATTTAGGAGATGTTGAATGCAAAGAGGAATATCAAGTTGAAGAGCCTTCTTACATAGGTTTGAAAGTGATGTTAAGGAGGATATTGCACAACCTCCAAAGCACAATGTGATTGAAGAATTGGAAGAAGTGGTACAAGAAACAAGTCATCCTATCTATGATGATTCCGCATCAACATATGATCCTTTTGAGAATAATGAATCCTTCTCCATTGGTCTTGGAATTGATGCTGAGGTAGATTTCATGCAACCTCCTATTTATGACTTGAGTGATAGGGAATAGCTAGATGACATTGGTAAAGAAGCATGTGAACTTGAGAAAGCTTGGCAAGAGGTAGAATTTGAAAAAGCTTTCCAAGTGGTGGAAGCCCCTAAAAGAGGATGGACGGGAGTGGAATGTGTTTTATCAAGGTCATTGGGAACTTCTCTTCCTAGGCCACCATCTAATCCTTCATTTGAGTGGTTAAAACTTATCACTCTTAGCTTTATTATCCCACTTGAATTTGGTTTGCTTGAAACGGATGGCCAACTTAGGGCGCTTTGTGGAATGAAGCATAAGAGAATGATGTTTAGTGGTTGCCGTTGTAAATTTAGGCTCATTATGGTTGGTGTGCTACTCAATTAAATGGGTCTAGGAGGGTAGTTTGGTGCTTAATTGAGAATTCAGATCACATGCCACCTGAAGGGAATTACCATGATCAACTTGAAGACGGGTGTGAAAACAAGGTTTGGGATCCCGGATTACAAGATGTGGATTAACTTTGGGAGCTCATGGTTTGCGGAGAACTCCATCAAAGCTTGATGCAAATGACATGGAATGATGGAGCTTATTGGAGATTCAAGCATTGGTGGAAGTTCCAAGATGAATTCAAGCACAATCCACCTTGATGAGAGCTCCCCAAAAGTCCAACTTAAGGACAATAAATAAAAGTGCTAGGTGGGAGATACCCTATCACGGTAAAATCTTTATCATTTTTCTCTTTTGTACATATTGGTAAAATTAGTTTCATTTCATGTTTGGTTTTGTTTATTTGATTTAATTGGTAGTTTAGTATGTTAAATAAGGTTTGATGGTGTTTTTGTAGCTATTTGGATGTTTGGAATGCTTGGTTTGGTGCAAGAAATTGGAAAATTTTGAAAAATATAGCACCCAGTCACGCGTACGCATCACCCACGCGTATGCGTCACCCACGCGTATGCGTGACTCCCAAGTTTCTAGCATCTCACGTGTACGACTCACCCACGTGTACGCGTGACACTAAAAATTTTCAGGTGTAGTACAAAATACCAGAGAGTTGTGCGCGTAGTGTGTTGAAATTGTGCCTCTAGTACAATTTTGACCCACGCGTACACATGCTCCACGCGCACTCGTCATCTGTCTCTCTCTGCACTATCACGCGTGCGCATCGATGATGCATACGCATCGCACCCTAATTCTGCCGTTCACACGGATGCGTGACGTGATGTGACGCGTACGCATGACCTCCTGTCCTATTTCACTGTTTCAAGTTTCACTCTTCTCTCTTTTTTTTCTTTTTTCTTCTCCTCTTTTCTTTCCCCATTCAACCATTATCCAACGCTACCAATCACCATCTATCAACATCTCTTTTAGTTACTTAGTTAGTTATTTATTTATTTAGTTTGATTTATGTTTATTTTTCTATTTTTCATTATAAGTGTTGGATTATTAATCATGTTTGCTATCTATTGCTGCTGATTACTGGTAAGATGCTATTTCAATATCATTGTTGTTAATATTCATTGTTGGATCTCTTTATTGAGGTTACTTTCTTGTTACTTGGTTTTGAATTCTTCATGCTCAACATTTCTGCGTACCAAGTGTATGATACCGCCTTCAAAGCATTTTAAGTCTTTTAAATTACGTGTTTTGGCCAACATGTAATTTGATTTCATTATCTATGATGAGGCAATTGTGTCTTATCAATGCATTTTTTGTTAGGTGATGCTTGTTTATGATTGACCCTTATTTACATCACCTATTTCATACATTGAGATTTTGGTATTGTGAATTCGGATGGTAAGCTTACCTAGTGACATATTTTTTAGCTTTGTGGACCATGCTTGCTATGTGATTGATTTTAATTTCCATCTTCTTTTCCTAAGTTCCATAGCACCTGTGTCTTCCACTTCTATGTCAATTAGGTATTACAAATAAAATTCAAATTGGGACATTGATTGATGTGTAAGTTTCATATTCCATTTTGTTCATTGAAGTTTCCTTGCACATCAATCTATGTCCATACCTTATCCATTTCACAATTGCTCGTTTATTGCTTGAATACTTTTATGCTTCTTTATTGCTTGTTTCGTTGTCTTAACCTACATGTTTTCTTTAAAGCACCCTAAACACACTAAAATGAGTGAAGTGCATACTTTCTTTGTGTAATTGTGACATAGCTTATATGTTAGTGTGTGTGTGTTCTAAACCGCACGCTGGTGCGCGTGTACGCAAAACCCCACACTTTTCGTACATCAATAGTACCAGCAAGTGTACTTGGTCATCCAAGTAATACTTGAGCGAGTCAAGGTCGATCCTACAAGGATTATGGCTTGAAGTAAGCTATGGTTGTCTTACAGGTCTTAGTCAGGCGGAATCAGAATGTTGTTGGATTATATTATGTAAACCTTGAATGATTATATGTCATACATGGAATTTGTAGTAGAATTGAAAGCAATAATAGGAATAGAGTTGAGAATCGGAGTTGCTTTGTCTTTCTAAATTAACTCTGGTACTACTATCTTCTTTGTTTGTGAATAATCTTCTTCTATGGCAGGCTATAAGTGATGAAAGGCATTACCCATGGTCATTAATCACCTCTGCTACAGAATGAATGCCATTGGCCATGGTCATTCAATCCGACGAAGGGTGAAGTGCTTAGCAAGTCATTCTCTTGGCGATCCTACTGAAAATGCCACAAACAAGGTCAGATCTTCCGAATCAGAGAACGCTGCTTCTTTGGATTCTAGCCTATACCACGGAGACCCTAATCTTCCCAGAAATTGGCTGAACTAGTGTCTCGAGAAGTCCTCAATAAAGTCAGTGATTAACCGTCTGAGAGATGTATAAACATAGTTGTTGGCTCGTAGTTTCCTTTCAAGATATTCACACGAACCCAAGTAGACGCGAGTGTTTGTCAAGCACGTTCGTTTTAATGTGATGAACAAAGCTAATTGGTTAGATCATCCTATTCACCACGATGAAGATCAGATATACATCTTATAAGTAAATCAAACATTGATCGAAGAAGAAACAGTAACACTTTTATTAATTCATAGGACTCAACAGGGCTCCTCCCCTCAACCTAGGAGGTTTAGAAACTCATACTAAAAGTAAAATACAATGAAAAATGAAAATAGGCTGAATAATGTGTGTGATTGATGTTTCTCTCTGATTATGTAAAAATACACTTTAAATACTAAATAGATGATTAGTAAAGGTAAATCAATCTATTTAGTGCTAAAATCCACATCTAGGGTCCACTTGGTGAGTGTTTGGGCTTTCATGATATCCACATGCTATGAGGCTTTTTGGGCGTGGAATGCCAGCTAGGAGGTCCTCTCTGGGCGATTGTACATTGGTCTCTGCTCTTTTCTGGCGCTGGATGCATGGAAGGGGCAGGATACTGGTGTTTAACGCCAGTTTTGAGCCTTCTAATCCGTAACAAAGTATAAGCTATTATATATTTCTGGAAAGCTCTGGAAGTTAGCTTTTCATAGCCATTAAGAGCACTCCATTTGGACTTTTGTTGCTCTAGAAAAGCTCTTCTGAATGTAGGCAGGTCAGATCTAGACAACATCTGCAGTGCTTTCTCTGTCTCTGAATCAGACTTCTGCTCCAGCTCCTCAATTTCAGCCAGAAATTACCTGAAATTGTACAAAAATACAAAAACTCATAGTAGAATCCAAAAATGTGAATTTAATACTAAAACCTATAAAAACTTAATAAAAACTACTAAAAACTATAAGAAAGTGGTGTCAAAAAGCGTATAAAATATCCGCTCATCACGCGCAAACTCAAAACTCACACATTATTCTTCTTAATGTCAAAAACTAAGTAACTCGCTTCATTTTAGTGAATCTTACCTCATTCCAACAATTTACGCTTCCTTGCTTTTGTATTTTCTCATCTTACGGTGTTATTTTCTATTTTTCATGGATGAGTTATCATAAGCAAAAGCAGGAGTGGAAGAAAGAACACGCAGCAGCCGGTTGATCCACTAGCTGAAGGTGGCAGTCCAAAAAGTCACCGTTCCCCCTTGCTCATCTTTGAATGCACCGAGGACGGTGCAAAATTTTAAGTGTGGGGAGGTCGTCCAACCAATTGGCGGTTTTGGGTGATAAATTTCTAATCCCAACACTTTCACATCTTATTTTCCTTCATTACTAGGTCTTTTTAGAACTTTTAGTTGCATTTTCTCATTTTGCATATATACATAATAAGCTTAGTCAAAATAATAAAATTTTCCATGGATTTTATCTATAGGGCACCCCATTAGATTTGATTAAAAAAAATTTTTTTCATAACTTGCTTGAATTATACATATTGTGGAACATGTTTTGAGCTAATAACACATAAGCATGTGAGTTTTGAGCCTAATTGTGTGGTTACATCATACAACCAATATTTTCCCTTCTTGTGTGTATTATTCTCTTTCTATGATTGTAATCATTGATTTGCTTGATTCTTTATGTCCATTATTTTGTGTATAAATGCACTTATATGATTGAGGCTATCGTTTCAAATAGCTCACTTACCCAAATTGCCTTACCTTTTATCTACCATTGTTAGCTAACTTTGAGCCTATGCTAAACCCTTTTTATTCTTAATTTTAGCACATTACAAGCCCTAAAATGGAAAACAATATGTCCCTTGTTTGGATCTTTGATTAGCTTAGGCTAGTGAGAGTGTGTATCATTTAAGGGACATTTGGGAACATTGGTTGGGATAAAAGTGTATTTTTGTATTTTCATTGAAGATATTCGGAATTGGGTACATACTCATACATTAAATGTGTAAACCATATGCATTGATGTTCTTGTATATATTTTAGTTGAAAAAAATGAGAAAAAGAAAAGAAAAATAAAAATAAAAAAAGAAGATATAAAAAGAAAAGAAAAAGAAAAAGAAAAGCAATAAGAAGGGGACAAAATGCCCTAAAGTAGAATAATAATACCAATGCATATGGGTTGTGATAAAAAAGAAAATGAACGAGTGTGTGAAAAAGTGAAGAATAGGTAGTTAGGTTTGCTTTAAATAGTATAGGTTGTCATAGGTTAAGTGGGAAGTTTAAGTTAGTCAAAGATTCAAATTTCAAGCTCACTTGACCAAATACAATCTTACCTTGACCCTAGCCCCATTAGAACCTATGGAAAGTCCTCATGATATTTGTAAGCATACATTGAATAATTGTTGATTGTTAGATGAAAAAAAAATCTTGGAAAGCTTATTAGAGGAGAATTGAGTGAATTAACCCTATACACTTGAGCGACTAGAGCGGATATACATCCAGTGAGGGTTCAATTGCTCAATTATATGTTTTCACCTATGATCATCTCTTTTCTTGCAAGTTTGTAAAATCTTTTTAATAACTCAACTTAATTGTGGGTTTGACTTGGTTATTAATACCTTTAGCCCTTATGTTCATAAAAGCTTTCTTGGGGATTGATTTATTTTGACCAAGTAGCTGCATTCATTAGATAGATAGCATGTAGGTAAGGTGCATTTAGATAGTTTGCATTGAATAAATGTTGATACCTGGTGCACGAAATTGTGATCACACTTATCACAACTCCGCACAACTAACCCGCAAGTGCACTGGGTCGTCAAAGTAATACCTTACGTGAGTAAGGGTTGATAATTAAAAGATAAATAAAACATAAAATAAGATAGAGATACTTATGTAAATTATTGGTGGGAATTTTAGATAAGCGTTTAGAGATGCTTTGTTGCTTCTGAACCTCTACTTTCCTATTGTCTTCATCCAACCATGCGCACTCCCTTCCATGGCAAGCTGTAAGTTGGTGGATCACCGTTGTCAATGGCTACCATCCGTCCTCTCAGTGAAAATGGTCCGGCTATGGTTCTCACTTGTGTCAGAATAGTATCCATTGATCCTTTTGCACACTGTCACTGTGACCCAACAGTCGCGAGTTTGAAGCTCGTCATAGTCATCCCTTCCCAGATCCTACTCGGAATACCATAGACAAGGTTTAGACTTTCCAGATCTCAGGAATGCTGCCAATTGTTTCTAGCCTATACCACGAAGGTTCTAATCTCAGATTCAGATGCTCTTTTGTCAGGAGAGACAATGCGAATCGCAGATCAGAGACACAAGAGAATATACTCTGGCTGTCATCCAATGACTACGTTGAACATCATGTAGACCGCTTGTGGTTGTCAAGCACGTGGATCTTGGCTAAGCGAGTAATGAAGATAGTGGGTGATTATCACAGGTCACCCCTTCATTCTGACTTAACTGAATTAAGTACGAGAGTATATCTTGGAGAAAAAGTAGGCGTGAATTGAAAGAAAAACAATAGTACTTGCATTAATTCATGACGAACAGCAGAGCCCATCACCTTAATCTATGAGGTGTAGAAACTCCACCGTAAAAAATACATAAGAACAAAATGGTCTAGGCATGGCCGAATGGCCAGCCACCAAAAAGGGTTCGAAGAACTCCCAAAAGGTTAAAGACCCTTAATACAATAGTAGAAAGTGCTATTTATACTAAACTAGTAAACTATGTTTACAGAAAATGAGTAACTAAGTGCAGATAGTGCGGAAATCCAATTCTGGGGCCCACTTGGGGTGTGTTTGGGCTAAGTTTTGAAGCTTTCACGTGCATAGGCCACTCTTGGAGTTAAACGCCAGCTTGGATGCTAGTTTGGGCGTTTAACTCTAGTTCTGGTGCCAGTTCCAGCGTTTTACGCCAGAAAAGAGTCTCTAGTGGGCATTTGGACGCCAGTTTGGGCCATCAAATCTCAGGCAAAGCATAGACTATTATACATTTCTGGAAAGCCCAAGATGTCTAATTTCTAACTCAATTGATAGCGTGCCAATTGGGCTTCTGTAGCTCCAGAAAATCTACTTCGAGTGCAGGAGGGTCAGAATCCAACAGCATCTGCAGTCCTTTCTCAGCCTCTGAATCAGATTTTGGCTCAGGTCCCTCAATTTCAGCCAGAATATACCTGAAATCATAGAAAAACACAAAAACTCATAGTAAATTCTAGAAATGTCATTTTTGCATAAAAACTAATAAAAATCTACTAAAAAGTAACTAGAACATACTAAAAACAACCTAAAAACAATGACAAAAAGCGTATAAATTATCCGCTCATCACAACACCAAACTTAAATTGTTGCTTGTCCCCAAGAAACCAAAAACAAAATAGGATAAAAGGAAGAGAATATACAATAAATTCCAAAACATCAATGAAGCTTAGTTTCAATCAGATGAGCGGGACTAGTAGCTTTTTGTTTCTGAACAGTTTTGGCATCTCACTTTATCCTTTGAAATTCAAAATGATTGGCATCCATAGGAACTCAGAATTTTGATAGTGTTATTGATTTTCCTAGTTTAGTATGTTGATTCTTGAACATAGCTACTTATGAGTCTTGGCCATGACCCTAAGCATCTTGTTTTCCAGTATTACCACCGGATACATAAATGCCACACACAAAAAACTGGGTGAACCTTTTCAGATTATGACTCACCTTTGCTAAAGTCCCAAGTTAGAGGTGTCCAGAGTTCTTAAGCACACTCTTTTTGCTTTGGATCACGACGTTAACCACTTAGTCTCAAGCTTTTCACTTGGACCTTCATGACACAAGCACATGGTTAGGGACAGCTTGATTTAACCGCTTAGTCCAGGATTTTATTCCTTTACGCCCTCCTATCCACTGATGCTCAAATCCTTTGATCCTCTTTACCCTTGCCTTTTAGTTTAAAGGGTTATTGGCTTTTTGCTCTTGCCTTTTAGTTTAAAGAGCCATTGGCTTTTTCTGTTTGCTTTTTCTTTTTCTTTCTTTTTATTTTTTGCCTTTCTTTTCGCAAGCTTTATGTTTTTCACTGCTTTTTCTTGCTTCAAGAATCAATTTTATGATTTTTCAGATTATCAATAACATTTCTCTTTTTTCATTATTCTTTCAAGAGCCAACAATTTTAACATTCATAAACTTCACTATAAAAAATATGCACTATTCAAGCATTCATTCAAAAAACAAAAAGTATTGCCACCACATCAAAATAATTAAACTAATTTCAAGATAGAATTTGAAATTCATGTACTTCTTGTTCTTTTGCAAATAGAAACATTTTTCTTTTAAGAAAGGTGAAGGATTCATGGAACACTCATAGTTTTAAGACATAGACACTAGACACTAATGATCATGTAATAAAGACACAAACATAGACAAAACATAAAGCATAAAAACCGAAAAACAGAAAAATAAGAACAAGGAAATTAAAGAATGGGTCCACCTTAGTGACAGCGGCTAGTTATTCCTCTTGAAGATCCTACGGAGTTCTTAAGCTCCTCAATATCTCTTCCTTGCCTTTGTTGCTCCTCCCTCATGGCTCTTTGGTCCTCTCTAATTTCATGGAGGATAATGGAGTGCTCTTGGTGCTCCATCCATAGTTGCTTCATATTGGAACTCAAATCTCCTAAAGAGGTGTTGAGTTGCTCCCAATAGTAGTGTGGAGGAAAATACATCCCTTGAGGCATCTCAGGGATTTCTTTTTGAGGGACTTCCTCATGCTCTTGTTGAGGTCCATGAGTGGGCTCTCTTGTTTGCTCCATCCTCTTTCAAGTGATGGACTTTTGAGATGAATCTCTCTATCTCCCATGACTCAGAGTTGGAAGCAACTGCCTTCCCTTCTTTTCCAAGAGGTTTCTCGGGCCCTAGGTGCCATTAATGGTTATGGAAAAACAAAAATCACAGCTTTTTCCCACACCAAACTTAAGAGGTTTGCTTGTCCTCGAGCAAAAGAAAAAAGAAAGGAGGAGAAGAAGAAGAAATGGAGGAGATAGAGGGGGGGTGAGTCGTTCGGCCAGGGGGGTTTTAGGTGGTTATGATGTGTGAAAATGAAGGAGTGATGAGGGACTCAAATAGGAGTAGAGTGGAAAGGGAATTCTAGTAATAGGGGTTGGGTTTGGGAGGGAGATGGTTTGAATTTGAATGGGTGGGGGTTGGTGGGTTGTATGATGGTTTTGGAGGAGAATTGGAGGTGATTGGTGGAGGTTATTTTGGGGGAGAGTGTTATGGAAAGGTGTGAAAAGGAGAGAAATTGAGTTGGGGTAGGTGGGGATCCTGTGAGGTCCACAGATCCTGAGGTGTTGATGAGCGGATAATTTATACACTTTTTGGCACTGTTTTTAGTATGTTTTTAGTATGTTTTAATTAGTTTTTATTATATTTTTATTAGTTTTTATTTAAAATTCACTTTTCTGGGCTTTACTATGAGTTTGTGTGTTTTTCTGTGATTTCAGGTATTTTCTGGCTGAAATTGAGGGACCTAAGCAAAAATCTGATTCAGAGGCTGAAAAAGGACTGCAGATGCTGTTGGATTCTGACATCCCTGCACTCGAAGTGGATTTTCTGGAGCTACAGAAGCCAAATGAGCGTGCTCTCAATTGCGTTGGAAAGTAAACATCCTGGGCTTTCCAGAAATGTATAATAGTCCATACTTTGCCCGAGATTTGATGGCCCAAATTGGCGTTTCAAATCAGCTTCAAAATTCCCGGTGTTTAACGCCGGAAATGGCACAAAAATTGGAGTTAAACGCCCAAACTGGCATAAAAGCTGGCGTTTAACTCCAGGAAAAGTCTCTACACATGAAAGCTTCAATGCTCAGCCCAAGCACACGCTCAGTGGACCCCGGAAGTGGATTTTTACGTCATTTACTCATTCTTGTAAACCCTAGGTCACTAGTTCACCATAAATAGGAATTTTTGCTATTGTATCTGTACCTCATGACACATTACACGTTTCACATTGTATCTTCTACGGCATGAGTCTCTAAACCCCATGGTTGGGGGTGAGGAGCTCTGTTGTGTCTTGATGGATTAATGCAATTACTACTGTTTTTCATTCTATCACGCTTGCTTCCATTCTAAGATATCACTTGTTCCTCAACTTGATGAATGTGATGATCCGTGACACTCATCATCATTCTCACCTATGAACGTGTGCCTGACAACCACCTCCGTTCTACCGTAGACTGAGTGAATATCTCTTAGATTCCTTAATCAGAATCTTTGTGGTATAAGCTAGAATTGATGGCGGCATTCAAGAGAATCCGGAAGGTCTAAACCTTGTCTGTGGTATTCTGAGTAGGATTCAAGGATTGAATGACTATGACGAGCTTCAAACTCCTGAAGGCTGGGCGTTAGAGACAGATGCAAAAGAATCATTGGATTCTATTCCAACCTGATTGAGAACCGACAGATGATTAGTCGTGCTGTGACAGAGCGCGTTAAACATTTTCACTGAGAGGATGGGAGGTAGACATTGACAACAGTGAAACCCTACATACAGCTTGCCATGGAAAGAGCCTTGCGTGCATAAAGAAGAAGACAGTAGGAAAGCAGAGATTCAGAAGATAGAGCATCTCCAAAACCTCAACCTGCTCTCCATTACTGCAAAACACAAGTATTTATTTCATGTTCTTTTACTTTTCACAATTAAACCTGAGAATTATTGATATCCTGACTAAGAGTTACAAGATAACCAAAGCTTACTTCAAGCCAACAATCTCCGTGGGATCGACCCTTACTCACGTAAGGTATTACTTGGACGACCCAGTGCACTTGCTGGTTAGTTGTGCGGAATTGCAAAAGTGTGATTGCAATTTCGTGCACCAAGTTTTTGGCGCCGTTGCCGGGGATTGTTCAAGTTTGGACAACTGACGGTTTATCTTGTTGCTTAGATTAGGAGTATTTTATTTTGTTTTGTTGGTTTAGAGTCTTTTATTTGAGTCTAGTTTCATATTTTAAGTTTGGTGTCAATTGCATGCTTTTACTTTCTCTTAATTTTTCGAATTTGCATAGTCTTAGTTGTTTCTTTACCTTTAAAAATTCTAAGTTTGGTGTCTTCTTTGTGTTTTCCTTTAAAATTTTCGAAAATTTGTGTTTGATTTTCTAAAAATTTTAAGTTTGGTGTCATTTTGTTGTTTTTCTCTTTCCTCACTTCAAAAAAATCAAATCTCTTTCAAAATCATATCTTTTTTTTAGTCAAGTCAAAATTCTAATTTCAAAAATTGATCTTTTCAAATCTTTTTCAAAAATCAAATCTTTTTAATTTCTTCAATCATATCTTTTTAAATTGCTAATTCCAAAATCTTTTTAATTAGTTAATTAATTTAGCTTTCAATTTGCTTTGATTTTATTCTCTTTTGGTTTTTGAATTTTTATTTATTTTATTTTATTCGGTTACTCTTAATAAAAAAATATATATAATAATAATAAAATAAAATAATATCCCCATCATCTCCCTTTCTCCATCATGGACCTAAGTGGAATTGAGTAGTCCAGAAGGATTCTAGGGTCATATGCTAACCCCATTACAGCTGCATATGGGAGTAGCATCTGTATACCTCCCATTAAAGCAAGCAGCTTTGAGCTAAATCCTCAACTCATTATCAAGGTGCAGCAAAATTGCCACTATTTCGGTCTTCCACAGGAAGAACCTGCTGAGTTTCTGGCACAGTTCTTACAAATTACTGACACAATACATGATAAAGAGGTGGATTAGGATGTCTACAGATTATTACTGTTTCCATTTGCTGTACAAGATCAAGCTAAGAGGTGGTTGAATAACCAACCCACAGCAAGCATAAAAACATGGAGACAGTTATCAGACAAATTCCTGAATCAATTTTACCCTCCAAAAAGGATGACACAGCTAAGGCTGGACATCCAAGGCTTTAAACAAGAGGATAATGAATCCCTTTATAATGCCTGGGAGAGGTACAGATGTATGCTAAGAAAATGCCCCTCTGAAATGTTTTCAGAGTGGGTACAGTTAGACATCTTCTACTATGGGCTTACAGAAAAAGCTCAGATGTCCCTAGATCACTCAGCTGGTGGATCTATACATATGAGGAAGACGATTGAAGAGGCTCAAGAGCTCATAGATACTGTTGCTAGAAATCAACATCTATACTCAAGCAATGAGTCCTCTACAAAAGAAGAAGCTATGGCAGTAACTACTGATCCTAATCCTCAAGAACAGATTGTTGAGCTTAATCAGCAATTACTCCTGATGACAAAACAATTAGCAGAATTTAAAGAGATGCTCCAAGAAACCAAAATTGCTAACAAGAATATAGAATCACAGTTGAATCAGACAAAACAGCAGCTATCTAAACAGATAATAGAAGAATGTCAAGCAGTTCAACTAAGGAGTGGGAAGACATTGAATAATTCAGCTCAAAGTGGCAAAAAGCCAAGAACGGAACAACTGACAGAGGATAACCAAACCACTACCCAAAATCCCTCTGAGGACAGTAAGAGCCCAGAGAAGAAAGATTCTGGCGTTCAAATGCCAGAAAAGGGTAAGAAAGTGGCGTTAAACGCCCAATGGGTAGCCAAGTCTGGCGTTCAAACGCCAGAAAGGGGTCAGACACTTGCAAGTGCTGATAACAACCCCCTTAAGCAGGCTTCTCCAACCACTTCTGTAGGAAATAAACCTGCAGCAACTAAGGTTGAAGAATATAAAGCCAAGATGCCTTATCCTCAGAAACTCCGCCAAGCGGAACAGGATAAACAATTTTCCTACTTTGCAGATTATCTCAGTACTCTTGAAATAAAGATTCCGTTTGCAGAGGCACTTGAGCAAATACCTTCTTATGCTAAGTTCATGAAAGAGATCTTAAGTCATAAGAAGGATTGGAGAGAAACTGAAAAAGTGTTTCTCACTGAAGAATGCAGTGCTGTCATTCTGAAAAGCTTACCAGAGAAGCTTCAAGATCCAGGAAGCTTTATGATACCATGCACATTAGAGGGTACTTGTACTAAGATAGCTCTATGTGACCTTGGGGCAAGTATCAACCTAATCCCTGCATCCACTATCAGAAGCTCGGCTTGACTGAAGAGGTCAAACCAACCGGGATATGTCTTCAACTTGCTGATGGCTCCATTAAATACCCATCAGGCATAATTGAGGACATGATTGTCAAGGTTGGGCCATTCGCCTTTCCCACTGACTTTGTAGTGCTGGAAATGGAGGAGCACAAGAGTGCAACCCTCATTCTAGGAAGACCCTTCCTAGCAACTGGACGAACTCTCATTGATGTCCAAAAAGGGGAAGTAACCCTGAGAGTCAATGAGGACGAGTTCAAGTTAAATGTTGTCAAAGCTATGCAGCATCCAGACACATCAAATGACTGCATGAGCGTTGATATTATTGACTCCTTGGTGAAAGAGATCAATATGACTGAGAGTCTCGAATCAGAACTAGAGGACATCTTTAAAGATGTTCAGCCTGATTTGGAGGAACCAGAGGAAATAAAAGAACCTCTGAAAATTCCTCAGGAAGAGGATAAAACTCCTAAACCCGAGCTCAAACCGCTACCACCATCCCTGAAATATGCATTTTTAGGAGAATGTGACACTTTTCCAGTGATCATAAGCTCTGCTTTAAATCCACAGGAAGAGGAAGCACTAATTCAAGTGCTAAAGACACACAAGACAGCTCTTGGGTGGTCCATAAGTGATCTTAAGGGCATTAGCCCAGCAAGATGCATGCACAAGATCCTATTGGAGGATGATGCTAAGCCAGTGGTTCAACCACAGAGGCGGCTAAATCCAACCATGAAGGAGGTGGTGCAGGAAGAGGTCACTAAGTTACTAGAGGCTGGGATTATTTATCCTATTTCAGATAGCCCCTGGGTGAGCCCTGTCCACATTGTCCCCAAGAAGGGAGGCATGACAGTGGTTCATAATGAAAAGAATGAACTGGTTCCTACAAGAACAGTTACAGGGTGGTGCATGTGTATTGACTACAGAAGGCTCAACACAGTCAGCAAAAAGGATCATTTTCCTTTACCATTCATAGACCAGATGCTAGAGAGACTAGCAGGTCATGAATACTACTGCTTTTTGGATGGCTATTCAGGTTACAACCAAATTGCAGAAGATCCTCAGGACCAAGAGAAAACAGCATTCACATGTCCTTCTGGAGTATTTGCCTACAGAAGGATGCCTTTTGGTATGTGCAATGCACCTGCAACCTTTCAGAGGTGCATGCTCTCTATCTTCTCTGATATGGTAGATAAGTTCCTAGAAGTCTTCATGGATGACTTCTCAGTATTTAGAGACTCATTCAGCTCCTGTCTTGATCATTTAGCACTTGTCCTGAAAAGGTGCCAAGAGACTAACCTGGTCTTAAACTGGGAAAAATGTCACTTTATGGTGACTGAAGGAATTGTCCTTGGGCACAAAATTTCGAACAAAGGAAGAGAGGTGGATCAAGCTAAGGTGGAGGTAATTGAAAAATTACCACCACCTGCCAATGTTAAGGCAATCAGAAGCTTTCTGGGGCATGCAGGATTCTACAGAAGGTTTATAAAGGATTTTTCAAAAATTGCAAAACCTCTGAGTAATTTGTTAGCTGCAGACACGCCATTTATCTTTGATAAGGAGTGTCTGTAGGCGTTTGACTTTCTGAAAGCTAAGCTGGTCACAGCACCAGTTATCTCTGCACCAGACTGGACACTGCCATTCGAACTAATGTGTGATGCCAGTGACCATGCCATTGGTACAGTATTGGGACAAAGGCATAACAAGCTTCTGCACGTCATTTATTATGGCAACCGTATTCTAAATGATGCACAGAAGAACTACACAACCACAGAAAAGGAGTTACTTGCAGTGGTTTATGCCATTGACAAGTTTAGATCTTATTTAGTAGGATCAAAAGTGATTGTGTACACTGACCATGCTGCTCTTAAATATCTACTCACAAAGCAGGATTCAAAACCCAGGCTCATAAGATGGGTGTTGCTTCTGCAAGAGTTTGATATAGAAATAAGAGACAGAAAAGGGACAGAGAACCAGGTAGCTGATCACTTGTCCCGGATAGAACCAGTAGCTGGGGCGTTGATGAGCGAATAATTTATACGCTTTTTGGCATTGTTTTTAGGTAGTTTTTAGTAAGTTCAAGCTACTTTTAGGGATGTTTTCATTATTTTTTATGTTAAATTCACATTTCTGGACTTTACTATGAGTTTGTGTGTTTTTCTGCAATTTCAGGTAATTTCTGGCTGAAATTGAGGGACTTGAGCAAAACTCTGAAAAAGGCTGACAAAAGGACTGCTGATGCTGTTGGAATCTGACCTCCCTGCACTCAAAATGGATTTTCTGGAGCTATAGAACTCCAAACGGCGTTGGAAAGTAGACATCCAGAGCTTTCCAGCAATAAATAATAGTCCATACTTTATTCGGGAATTGACGACGTAAAGTGGCGCTCAACGCCAAGTACATGCTGCTGTCTGGAGTTAAACGCCAGAAACACGTCACAACCCGGAGTTGAACGCCAGAAACACGTTACAACTTGGCGTTCAACTCCAATAAAAGCCTCAGCTCGTGGATAGATCAAGATCAGCCTAAACATACACCAAGTGGGCCTCGAAAGTGGATTTATGCATCAATTACTTACTCATGTAAACCCTAGTAGCTAGTTTAGTATAAATAAGACTTTTTACTAGTGTATTAGTTGTCTTTTGACCACGTTTCATCTTTGGTCTCAGTTTTGTTTTATTCTTCATCTTAGGGGGCCATTGATCACATTTTGGGGGCTGGCCATTCGGCCATGCCTGAACCTTTCACTTATGTATTTTCAACGGTGGAGTTTCTACACACCATAGATTAAAGGTGTGGAGCTCTGCTGTACCTCAAGTTTCAATACAATTACTATTATTTTCTATTCAATTCTCTTTTATTCTTATTCCAAGATATACGTTGCACTTCAACTTGATGAATGTGATGATCCGTGACACTCATCATCATTCTCACCTATGAACGTGCGTGACTGACAACCACTTCTGTTCTACCTTAGGCCAGGCGCATATCTCTTAGATTCCCCAATAGAATCTTCGTGGTATAAGCTAGATAGATGGCGGCATTCATGGGAATCCGGAAAGTCTAACCTTGTCTGTGGTATTCCGAGTAGGATTCCGGGAATCTGGAAAGTTTAACCTTGTCTGTGGTATTCCGAGTAGGATTCCGGTATTGGATGACTGTGACGAGCTTCAAACTCCAGAAGGCTGGGCGTTAGTAACAGACGCAAAAGAATCAAGGGATTCTATTCCAACCTGATTGAGAACCGACAGATGATTAGCCGTGCTGTGACAGAGCATAGGACCATTTTCACTGAGAGGATGGGATGTAGCTATTGACAATGGTGATGCCCTACATACAGCTTGCCATGGAAAGGAGTAAGAAGGATTGGATGAATGTAATAAGAAAGTAGAGACTCAAGAGGAGCACAGCATCTCCAAACGCCTATCTGAAATTCCCACTATTGATTTACATAAGTATTTCTATCCTATTTTATTTTCTGTTTATTATTTATTTTCGAACTTATCATAAACCATTTAATTTGCCTGACTGAGATTTACAAGGTAACCATAGCTTGCTTCATACCAACAATCTCTGTGGGATCGACCCTTACTCACGTAAGGTATTACTTGGATGACCCAGTACACTTGCTGGTTAAGTTGAACGGAGTTATGATCACACCAGGGATTATTAAGATCCCAATTTATCATACCATGATCTCTTTGGGGTATTTTTCATACAAGTACAAAGAGACCAACTTTGAGGATCACAATTTCATCCACCAAGTTTTTTGTGCCGTTGCCGGGGATTGTTCGAGTATGGACAACTGACGGTTCATCTTGTTGCTCAGATTAGGTAATTTTCTTTTCAAAAAATTTTCAAAAATCTTTTTCAAAATTTTTCTTTTCTTTTTCGTTTTTCCAAACTTTATTTTTGAAAAATATAATAAAAATACAAAAAAAATCATAAAATCATAAAAATCAAAAATATTTTGTGTTTCTTGTTTGAGTCTTGAGTCAATTTTTAAGTTTGGTGTCAATTGCATGTTTTTAAAATTTATGCATTATTTTCGAAAATTCAATGCATTCATAGTGTTCTTCATGATCTTCAAGTTGTTCTTGACAAGTCTTCTTGTTTGATCTTGATGATTTCTTGTTTTGTGTTGTTTGTTGTTTTTCATATGCATTTTTCGTTTGTTAGAGTCCATGCATTAAAGATTTCTAAGTTTGGTGTCTTGCATGTTTTCTTTGCTTCAAAGATTTTTCAAAAATATGTTCTTGATGTTCATCATAATCTTCAAAGTGTTCTTGGTGTTCATCTTGACATTCATAGTGTTCTTGCATGCATCTTGTGTTTTGATCCAAAATTTTTATGTTTTGGGTCATTTTTATGTTTTTCTCTCTCATCATTAAAAATTCAAAAAAATTCAAAAAAATATCTTTTCCTTAATTTTCTCATAATTTTCAAAAATTTGAGTTGACTTAGTCAAAAATTTTTAAAATTAGTTGTTTCTTACAAGTCAAGTCAAAATTTCAATTTTAAAAATCTTATCTTTTTAAATTCTTTTTCAAATTATTTTCGAAATCTTTTTTCTTATCTTTATATCAAATTTTCAAAAACTCACTAACAATTAATGTGATTGATTCAAAAATTTGAAATTTGTTACTTTCTTGTTAAGAAAGGTTCAATCTTTAAGTTCTAGAATCTTATCTTGTAGTTTCTTGTTAGTGAAGTAAGTAATTTTAAATTTAAAAATTAAATCTTTTTCAAACATATCTTATCATATCTTTTTCAAAATTTTATCTTTTTCAAAATTTGATTTTAAAATATCTTTTCTATCTTCCTATCTTCTTATCTTTTTAAAATTAAAAACTTCAAATCTTTTTCAATCAACCAACTAACTACTTCTCCCTCCCTAATTTCGAAAATATCTCATCTCTTTGTCAAAAATTCTTTTTTAAATTGTAATTTTAATCTTATGTTATCTCTAATTTTCGAAAATTACTAACCCCTTTTTAAAATTATTTTCGAATTTTCTATCTCTTCTCTCTTATTTTATTTATTTAATTATTTACTAACACTTCTCTTCACCTCTCTTCATCTAAATATCCGAACCCACTCTTCTTCACTCTTCTCCCCTTTCTTTTTCTACTAACATAAAGGAATCTCTATACTGTGACATAGAGGATTCCTCTTTCTTTTCTTGTTTTCTTCTCTTTCATATGAGCAGGAACAAGGACAAAAGCACTCTTGTTGAAGCTGATCCTGAACCTGAAAGGACTTTGAAGAGGAAACTAAGAGAAGATAAATTACAACAATCCAGAAGTAACCTTTCAGAAATTTTTGAACAAGAGAAGGAGATGGCAGCCGAACCCAATAATGATAATGCAAGAAGGATGCTTGGTGACTTTACCAAACCCACGTCCAAATTTGATGGAAGAAGCATCTCCATTCCTGCCATTGGAGCAAATAATTTTGAGCTGAAACCTCAGCTAGTTGCCCTAATGCAACAAAACTGCAAGTTTTATGGACTTCCATCTGAAGATCCTTACCAGTTTTTAACTGAGTTCTTGCAGATCTGTGAGACTGTTAAGACGAATAGAGTAGATCCTGAAGTCTACAGGCTCATGCTTTTCCCTTTTGCTGTAAGAGACAGAGCTAGAATATGGTTGGACTCACAACCTAAGGATAGCCTGGACTCTTGGGAGAAGTTGGTCACGGCCTTCTTGGATAAATTCTTTTCTCCTCAAAAGCTGAGCAAGCTGAGAGTGGATGTTCAAACCTTCAAGCAAAAAAGATGGTGAATCCCTCTATGAAGCTTGGGAAAGATACAAGCAGTTGACCAAAAGGTATCCATCTGACATGTTTTCAGAATGGACTATCTTAGATATATTCTATTATGGTCTATCTGAGTTTTCGAAAATGTCATTGGACCATTCTGCAGGTGGATCCATTCACCTAAAGAAAACACCTGCAGAAGCTCAAGAACTAATTGATATGGTTGCAAATAACCAATTCATGTACACTTCTGAGAGGAATTCCGTGAATAATGGGACGCCTCAGAAGAAATGAGTTCTTGAGATTGATGCTCTGAATGTCATATTGGCTCAAAACAAAGTGTTGACTCAGCAAGTCAACATGATCTCTCAAAGTCTGAATGGATGGCAAAAGGCATCCAACAGTACTAAAGAGGCAGCTTCTGAAGAAGCTTATGATCCTAAAAACCCTGCAATAGCAGAGGTAAATTACATGGGTGAACCTTATGGAAACACCTATAATTCATCATGGAGAAATCATCCAAATTTCTCATGGAAGGATCAGCAAAAGCCTCAACAAGGCTTTAACAATGGTGGACGCAATAGGCTAGGCAATAGCAAGCCTTTTCCATCATCTTCTCAGCAACAGACAGAGAATTCTGAGCAAAGTACTTCTAATTTAGCTAATTTAGTCTCTGATCTGTCAAAAGCCACTTTAAGTTTCATGCATGAAACACGATCCTCCATCAGGAATTTGGAGGCACAAGTGGGCCACCTGAGCAAGAAAGTCATTGAAACTCCTCCCAGTATTCTCCCAAGCAATACAGAAGAGAATCCAAAAGGAGAGTGCAAGGCCATTGATGTGATCAATATGGCCGAATGCACAAAGGAGGAGAAGAACGAAAATCCTTGTGAGGAAGACCTCCTGGGACGTCTCTCAAGCAAGAAGGAGTTTCCTATTAAGGATCCAAATGAATCTGAGGCTCATATAGAGACCATAGAGATTCCATTAAATCTCCTTCTGCCATTCATGAGCTCTGAAGACTATTCTTCCTTTGAAGAGGATGAAGATGTGACTGGAGAGCAAGTTGCTCAATATTTAGGAGCTATCATGAAGCTGAATGCCAAGTTGTTTGGTAATGAGACTTGGGAAAGTGAACCTCCCTTGCTCATTGGTGAACTAGACACCTGGATTCAGAAAAGTTTACCTCAAAAGAGACAAGATCCTGGCAAGTTCTTAATACCTTGTACCATAGGCACCATGACCTTTGAAAAAGCTCTATGTGATCTGGGGTCAGGGATAAATCTTATGCCACTCTCTGTAATGGAGAAGCTGGGGATCATTGAGGTACAACCTGCCTTGTTCTCATTACAATTGGCAGACAAGTCATTGAGACAAGTTTATGGAATAGTAGACGTGTTAGTAAAGGTTGAAGGCCTTTACATCCCTGCTGATTTCATAATCTTAGACACTAGGAAGGAAGAGGATGAATGCATCATCCTTGGAAGACCTTTCCTAGCTAAAACAGGAGCTGTGATAGATGTTAACAGAGGTGAATTAGTCCTTCAATTGAATGGGGACTACCTTGTGTTTAAGGCACATGGCCATCCCTCTATGACAAAAGAGAGTAAGCATGAAGAGCTTCTCTCAGTTCAGAGTCAAGAAGAGCCCCTACAGTCAAACTCTAAGTTTGGTGTTGGGAGGCCACAACCAAACTCTAAGTTTGGTGTTAAGACCCCATATCCAAACTCTAAGTTTGGTGTTGGGACTAACAACATTGACCTGATCACCTGTGAGGCTCCATGAGAGCCCACTGTCAAGCTAATGACATTAAAAGAGCGCTTGTTGGGAGGCAACCCAATTTTTATTTATCTAATTTTATTTTATTTTATTGTTATTTTGTATTTTATTTGGTGCATGATCATGTGGAGTCACAAAAAAAATAAAAAAATTAAAAACAGAATAAAAAAAATAGCAGAAGAAAAATCACACCCTGAAGAAAAAAACAAAATGGCGTTCAACGCCAGTAAGAAGCATCTGGCTGGCATTCAACGCCAGAACAGAGCATGAATCTGGCGCTGAATGCCAGAAACAAGCAACATTCTGGCGTTTGAACGCCAGGAATGTGCCTTGAGAAAAGCTGGCGCTGAACGCCAGTAACAAGCATGGAACTGGAGTTCAACGCCAGAAATATGCTACACATTGGCGTCGAACGCCCAGAACATGCTTCACATGGGCGTTGAACGCCCAGAATGTGCATCACCTCGGCGTTTAAACGCCAGAATGGTATGCAAAGGCATTTTGCATGCCTATTTGGTGTAGGGATGTAATTCCTTGACACCTCAGGATCTGTGGACCCCACAGGATCCCCACCTAACATATTCCCACCTTACCTCCTAATCCTATAACACTCTTCCCCATGTCACACTTCCTAACAACTTCAATCTCTCTTCCCAATTACCCCCTTCACCACTCACATCCATCCACTCTTCCCCATAAACCCCACCTACCTTCAAAATTCAAAAACACTTTCCCACCCAAACCCACCCTAAATGGCCGAACCTACCCTCTCCCATTTTCCTATATAAACCCCTCCATTCCACTTCATTTTCACACAACACAACCCCCTCTTCCATACCTTGGCCGAAACACCATCTCTCCCTCTCCACCATATTTTCTTCTTCTTCTTCTTCTCTTCTTTCTTCTCTTGCTCGAGGGCGAGCAATATTTTAAGTTTGGTGTGGTAAAAGCATAAGCTTTTTTTTTTCCATTACCATCAATGGCACCTAAGGCCGGAGAATCCTCTAGAAAAGGAAAAGGGAAGACAAAAGCTTCCACCTCCGAGTCATGGGAGATGGAAAGATTCATCTCCAAAAGCCATCAAGACCACCTCTATGATGTTGTGGCAAAGAAGAATGTGATCCCTGAGGTCCCTTTCAAGCTCAAGAAAAATGAGTATCCGGAGATCCGACATGAGATCCGAAGGAGAGGTTAGGAAGTCCTAACCAACCCCATGCAACAAATCGGAATCTTAATGGTTCAAGAGTTCTATGCCAATGCATGGATCACTAGGAACCATGATCAAAGTATGAACCCGAGTCCAAAGAATTATCTCACAATGGTTCGGGGGAAATACTTAGGTTTAGTCCGGAGAATGTGAGGTTGGCATTCCACTTGCCCATGATGCAAGGAGATGTACGCCCGTACACTAGAAGGGTCAACTTTAATCAAAGGTTGGACCAAGTCCTAATGGACATATGTGTGGAAGGAGCTCAATGGAAAAGAGACTCCAAAGGCAAGCCAGTTCAACTAAGAAGACTGGACCTCAAGCCTGTGGCTAGAAGATGGTTGGAGTTCATTCAACACTCCATCATTCTCCATGAAATAAGAGAAGATCAAAGAGCAATGAGGGAGGAGCAACAAAGGCAAGGAAGGGACATAGAAGAGCTTAAGGACATTTTTGGTCCTTCAAGAAGAAGACGCCACTAAGGTGGATTCATTCCTTGTTCTTATTTCTTTCTGCTTTTCATTTTTTATGTTGTGTTCATTTATGTTTTGTGTCTCTACCTCATGATCATTAGTGTTTAGTAACTATGTCTTAAAGTTATGAATAATTCCATGAATCCTTCACCTCACTTAAATAAAAAATGTTTTAATTCAAAAGAACAAGAAGTACATGAATTTCGAATTTATCTTTGAATTTAGTTTAATTATATTGATGTGGTGACAATACTTTTTGCTTTCTGAATGAATGCTTGAACAGTGCATTTTTTTGATCTTGTTGTTTATGAATGTTAAAATTATTGGCTCTTGAAAGAATGATGAACAAAGAGAAATGTTATTGACAATCTGAAAAATCATGAAATTGATTCTTGAAGCAAGAAAAAGCAGTGAAAAACAAAATCTTGCGAGAAAAAAAAAGGTGGCGAAAAAAAAAGCAAAAAAAGCCAATATCCCTTAAAACCAAAAGGCAAGGGTAAAAAGGATCCAAGGCTTTGAGCATCAATGGATAGGAGGGCCCAAGGAAATAAAATCCAGGCCTAAGCGGCTAAATCAAGTTGTCCCTAACCATGTGCTTGTGTCATGCAGGTCCAAGTGAAAAGCTTGAGACTGAGTGGTTAAAGTCGTGATCCAAAGCAAAAGAGTGTGCTTAAGAGCTCTGGACACCTCTAACTGGCGACTCTAGCAAAGCTGAGTCACAATCTAAAAAGGTTCACCCAGTCATGTGTCTGTGGCATTTATGTATCCGGTGGTAATACTGGAAAACAAAGTGCTTAGGGCCACGGCCAAGACTCATAAAAGTAGCTGTGTTCAAGAATCAACATACTTAACTAGGATAATCAATAACACTATCTGAAATTCTAAGTTCCTAGAGATGCCAATCATTCTAAACTTCAAAGGAAAAAGTGAGATGCCAAAACTGTTCAGAAGCAAAAAGCTACAAGTCCCGCTCATCTAATTAGAATTAATATTCATTGATATTTTGGAATTTATAGTATATTCTCTTCTTTTTATCCTATTTGATTTTCAGTTGCTTGGGGAAAAACAACAATTTAAGTTTGGTGTTGTGATGAGCGGATAATTTATACGCTTTTTGGCATTGTTTGTAGGTAGTTTTTAGTAAGTTCAAGCTACTTTTAGGGATGTTTTCATTAGTTTTTATGTTAAATTCACATTTCTGGACTTTACTATGAGTTTGTGTGTTTTTCTGTAATTTCAGGTAATTTCTGGCTGAAATTGAGGGACTTTAGCAAAACTCTGAAAAAGGCTGACAAAAGGACTGCTGATGCTGTTGGAATCTGACCTCCCTGCACTCAAAATGGATTTTCCAGAGCTACAAAACTCCAAATGGCGCGCTCTCAACGGCGTTAAAAATTAGACATCCAGAGCTTTCCCGAAATATATAATAGTCCATACTTTATTTGGGAATTGACGACGTAAAGTGGCGCTCAACGCCAAGTACATGCTGCTGTCTGGAGTTGAACGCTAGAAACACGTCACAACCCGGAGTTGAACGCCAGAAACACGTTACAACTTGGCGTTCAATTCCAATAAAAGCCTCAGCTCGTGGATAGATCAAGCTCAGCCCAAACATACACCAAGTGGGCCCCGGAAGTGGATTTATGCATCAATTACTTACTCATGTAAACCCTAGTAGCTAGTTTAGTATAAATAAGACTTTTTACTAGTGTATTAGTTGTCTTTTGACCATGTTTCATCTTTGGTCTCAGTTTTGTTTTATTCTTCATCTTAGGGAGCCATTGATCATGTTTTAGGGGCTGGCCATTCGGCCATTCCTGAACCTTTCACTTATGTATTTTCTACGGTGGAGTTTCTACACACCATAGATTAAGGGTGTGGAGCTCTGCTGTACCTCAAGTTTCAATACAATTACTATTATTTTCTATTCAATTCTCTTTTATTCTTATTCCAAGATATACATTGCACTTCAACTTGATGAATGTGATGATCCGTGACACTCATCATCATTCTCACCTATGAACGCGCGTGACTGACAACCACTTTCGTTCTACCTTAGGCCGGGCGCATATCTCTTAGATTCCCAACAGAATCTTCATGGTATAAGCTAGATAGATAGAGGCATTCATGGGAATCCGGAAAGTCTAACCTTGTCTGTGGTATTCCGAGTAGGATTCCGGGAATCTGGAAAGTTTAACCTTGTCTGTGGTATTCCGAGTAGGATTCCGGTATTGAATGACTGTGACGAGCTTCAAACTCCTGAAGGCTGGGCATTAGTGACAGACACAAAAGAATCAAGGGATTCTATTCCAACCTGATTGAGAACCGACAGATGATTAGCCGTGCTGTGACAGAGCATAGGACCATTTTCACTGAGAGGATGAGATGTAGCCATTGACAATGGTGATGCCCTACATACAGCTTGCCATGGAAAGGAGTAAGAAGGATTGGATGAATGTAATAAGAAAGTAGAGACTCAAGAGGAGCACAGCATCTCTATACGCCTATCTGAAATTCCCACTATTGATTTACATAAGTATTTCTATCCTATTTTATTTTCTGTTTATTATTTATTTTCGAACTTATCATAAACCATTTAATCTTCCTGACTGAGATTTACAAGGTAACCATATCTTGCTTCATACCAACAATCTCTGTGGGATCGACCCTTACTCATGTAAGGTATTACTTGGATGACCCAGTACACTTGCTGGTTAAGTTGAACGGAGTTATGATCACACCAGGGATTATTAAGATCCCAATTTATCATACCATGATCTCTTTGGGGTATTTTTCATACAAGTACAAAGAGACCAACTTTGAGGATCACAATTTCGTCCACCAGGCGTCCCTCCCCTCTACTGAGATCTCTGAAACCTTTTCGGATGAGCAACACTTTGCCATTCAGGAAGTACCATGGCTTGCAGGCAGGAAAGGGAAGAAGCATGAAAAGCTTCTCTCAAAACAAGAGTCAAACAGAGCCCCCACAGTCAAACTCTAAGTTTGGTGTTGGGAGGCCACAACCAAATTCTAAGTTTGGTGTTGAACCCCGACAGTCAAACTCTAAGTTTGGTGTTGGGAGGTTCCAACATTGCTCTGAGTATCTGTGAGGCTCTATGAGAGCCCACTGTCAAGCTAATAACATTAAAGAAGCGCTTGTTGGGAGGCAACCCAATGTCATATTTATCTATTTTCTATTGTTATTTTATGTTTTCTATAGGTTGATGATCATGCGAAGTCACAAAAATAATTGAAAAAGGAAAAATAGAAAGAAAAATAGCACACCCTGGAGGAAAAGCTTGCTGGCGTTTAAACGCCAGTAAGGGCAGCAAATAGGCATTTAACGCCCAGTCTGGCACCATTCTGGGCATTTAACGCCAGAAAGGGGCACCAGATTGGCGTTTAACGCCAGAAAGGGGCACCAGACTGGCGTTTAACGCCAAAAAGGGGCACCAGACTGGCGTTTAACGCCAAAAAGGGGCACCAGCCTGGCGTTTAACGCCAGGATTGGCAGAAGGGGCATTTTTATACGCCACTTGGTATAGGGATGAGAAATCCTTGACACCTCATGATCTGTGGACCCCATAGGATCCCACCTACCTCACTTCTTCTTCTCTCCTCTTCACACCCTTCCATAACACTCTTCCCCAAAATAACCTCCACCAATCACCTCCATTAATCCTCCAAAACCATCATACAACCCACCTACACCCACCCACTCAAATTCAAACCATCACTCCTTCCTTTTCCCACATCATAACCACCTAACACTCCCCTTGGCCGAACCACTCACACCTCTCCATCTCATCTATTTTCTTCTTCTTCTACTCCCTTTTCTCTTCTTTTGCTCGAGGACGAGCAAACCTTCTAAGTTTGGTGTGGTAAAAGCGTTGCTTTTTGTTTTTCCATAACCATGTATGACACTTAAGGCCAGAGAAACCTTTAGAAAGAGGAAAGGGAAGGCAAAAGCTTCCACCTCTGAGTCTGGGAGATGGAGAGATTCATCTCAAAAACTCATCACTAAGAAAAGGATGGAGCAAACAAGAGCATGAGGAAATTCCTCATCATGAAATCCTTGAGATGCCTCAAGGGATGCACTTTCCTCCACAAAATTATTAGAAGCAAATCAACACCTCCCTAGGAGAATTGAGTTCCAACATGGGACAACTAAGGGTGGAGCACCAAGAACAACAAAGACAAGAAAGAGACATAGAGGAGCAACAAAGACAAGGAAGAGACATAGAGGAGCTCAAAAAGCACTCTATAAGATTTTCAAGAGGAAGAACAAGCCGCCATCACTAAGGTGGACCCGTTCTTTAATTTCCTTGTTCTTTATTTTCTGTTTTTCGAATTTTTATGCTTTATGTTTATCTATGTCTATGTCTTTATTTCATGATCATTAGTGTCTTAGTGTCTATGCCTTAAAGTTATAAATGTCCTATGAATCCATCACATCTCTTAAAATGAAAAATGCTTTAATCACAAAGGAACAAGAAGTACAGGATTTCAAATTCATCTTTGAAACTAGTTGAATTAGTTTGATGTGGTGACAATACTTTTTGTTTTCTGAATAAATGCTTGAACAGTGCATATGTCTTTTGAATTTGGTGTTTAAGAATGTTAAAATTGTTGGCTCTTGAAAGAATGATGGAAAAGGAGAACTGTTATTGAGGATCTCAAAAATCATCAAATTAATTCTTGAAGCACGAAAAAGCAGTGAATACAACAAAAAAAGCAAGCAGGAAAAGCCAATAGCCCTGTAAACCAAAAGGCAAGGGTAAAAATAAAAAGGATCCAAGGCTTTGAGCATCAGTGGATAGGAGGGCCTACGGGAATAACATCTTGGCCTAAGCGGCTAAACCAAGCTGTCCCTAACCATGTGCTTGTGGCGTGAAGGTGTCAAGTGAAAACTTGAGACTGAGCGGTTAAAGTCGTGATCCAAGGCAAAAAGAGTGTGCTTAAAAACCCTGGACACCTCTAATTCGGGACTCTAGCAAAGCTGAGTCACAATCTGAAAAGGTTCACCCATTTATGTGTCTGTGGCATATATGTATCCGGTGAAAATACTGGAAAACAGAGTGCTTTGGGCCACGGCCAAGACTCATGAAGTAGCTGTGTTCAAGAATCAACATACTTAACTAGGAGAATCAATAACATTATCTGGATTCTGAGTTCCTATAGAAGCCAATCATTCTGAACTCCAAAGGATAAAGTGAGATGCCAAAACTGTTCAGAGGCAAAAAGCTACTAGTCCCGCTCATCTAATTGGAGCTAAGTTTCATTGATATTTTGGAGTCTATAGTATATTCTCTTCTTTTTATCCTATTTGATTTTCAGTTGCTTGGGGACAAGCAACAATTTCAGTTTGGTGTTGTGATGAGCGGATAATTTATACGCTTTTTGGCACTGTTTTTAGTATGTTTTTAGTATGTTTTAATTAGTTTTTCTTATATTTTTATTAGTTTTTATTTAAAATTCACTTTTCTGGGCTTTACTATGAGTTTGTGTGTTTTTCTGTGATTTCAGGTATTTTCTGGCTGAAATTGAGGGACCTGAGCAAAAATCTGATTCAGAGGCTGAAAAAGGACTGCAGATGCTGTTGGATTCTGACCTCCCTGCACTCGAAGTGGATTTTCTGGAGCTACAGAAGCCCAATGAGCACGCCCTCAATTGCGTTGGAAAGTAGACATCCTGGGTTTTAATAGTCCATACTTTGCCCGAGATTTGATGGCCCAAACTGGCGTTGCAAATCAGCTTCAGAATTCCCGGCGTTTAACATCGGAACTGGCACAAAAATTGGAGTTAAACGCCCAAACTGGCATAAAAGCTGGCGTTTAACTCCAGGAAAAGTCTCTACACATGAAAGCTTCAATGCTCAGCCCAAGCACACACTCAGTGGACCCCGGAAGTGGATTTTTACGTCATTTACTCATTTCTGTATATCCTAGGTTACTAGTTCACTATAAATAGGATATTTTGACATTGTATCTTTACCTCATGACACTTTACATGTTTCTTACTGTACCTTCTATGGCATGAGTCTCTAAACCCCATGGTTGGGGGTGAGGAGCTCTGCTGTGTCTTGATGGATTAATGCAATTACTACTGTTTTTCATTCTATCACGCTTGCTTGATGAATGTGATGATCCGTGACACTCATCATCATTCTCACCTATGAACGTGTGCCTGACAAACCACCTCCATTCTACCTTAGACTGAGTGAATATCTCTTAGATTCCTTAATCAGAACCTTCGTGGTATTAGCTAGAATTGATGGCGGCATTCAAGAGAATCCGAAAGGTCTAAACCTTGTTTGTGGTATTCTGAGTAGGATTCAAGGATTGAATGACTGTGATGAGCTTCAAACTCCAGAAGGTTGGGCGTTAGTGACAGACGCAAAAGAATCATTGGATTCTATTCCAACCTGATTGAGAACCGATAGATGATTAGCCGTGCTGTGACAGAGCGCGTTGAACATTTTCACTGAGAGGATGGGAGGTAGCCATTGACAACGGTGAAATCCTACATACAGCTTGCCATGGAAGGAGCCTTGCATGCATAAAGAAGAAGATAGTAGGAAAGCAGAGATTCAGAAGATAGAGCATCTCCAAAACCTCAACCTGTTCTCCATTACTGCAAAACACAAGTATTTATTTCATGTTCTTTTACTTTTCACAATTAAACCTGAGAATTATTGATAACCTGACTAAGAGTTACAAGATAACCATAGCTTGCTTCAAGCCAACAATCTCCGTGGGATCGACCCTTACTCACGTAAGGTATTACTTGGACGACACAGTGCACTTGCTGGTTAGTTGTGCGGAATTGCAAAAGTATGATTGCAATTTCGTGCTCCAGGTGTCAAAGATTTCTCATCCCTACACCTTTCTGGCGTTTAAACGCCCTCTGTGTGCCATTTCTGGCATTAAACGCCAGGCTGATGCCTTTCCTGGTGTTAAATGCTAGTCTGGCTGCCAATTCTGGTGTTTAACACTCAGAATGCAGCCAGACTAGGTGTTAAACGCCCATTCTACTACCCTTTCTGGCGTTTAACGCCAGCCAGACACTAGACACCCTTTTCTGGCATTAAACGCCAGTCTGTGTGCCATTTCTGGCGTTTAACACCCAGAATGCTGCCAGACTGGGCGTTAAACTCCCATTTTGCTATCCTTACTGGCGTTTAAACCTGTCCTCCAGGGTGTGCTATTTTTGATGCTGTTTTTTATTCTTACTTTAATTTGCAGCTGTTTTAGTGACTTCACATGATCATCAACCTAAAGAAAACATAAACTAACAATATAAAATAAAATGAAAAAGTACTTAACATAGAAAAATAAGATTGGGTTGCCTCCCAATAAGCGCTTCTTTAATGTCAATAGCTTGACAGTGAGCTCTTATAGAGCTTTACAAACACTCAGTGCATGATTGTGGCCTCCCAACACCAAACTTAGAGTCTGAATGTGGGGGCTCTGTCTGACTCTATATTGAAGGACTAACTCTGTCTGACAAAGCGCTTCTTCTCCATGTTTACAAAAGAAGATCCTTGAGTCTTAAACACAAGGTAGTCCTCATTCAATTGAAGGACTAACTCTCCTCTATCCACATCAATCACAGCCCTTACTATGGCTAGGAAAGGTCTTCCAAGGATGATGGATTCATCCTTATCCTTCCCAGTGTCTAGAATTAAGAAGTCAGCAGGGACGTAAAGGTCTTCAACCTTCACTAAGACATCCTTTACAAGTCCAGAAGCCTATTTCATTGATTTGTCTGCCATCTCTAGTGAGATTCTGGCAACTTGTACCTCAAAGATCCCTAGTTTCTCCATTATAGAGAGTGGCATGAGGTTGATACCTGATCCCAGGTCACACAGAGCCTTTTTAAAGGTCATGGTGCCTATGGTGCAAGGTATTAAGAACTTTCTAGGATCCGGTTTCTTTTGAGGTAATGTCTGCTGAATCCATGTATTCAGTTTATTGATGAGCAATGGAGGTTCATCCTCCCAAGTCTCATTACCAAATAACTTGGCATTTAGCTTCATGATTACTCCTAGATACTGAGCAACTTACTTTTTAACAGTGTCTTCGTCCTCTTCAGAGGAAGAATACTCATCAGAGCTCATGAATGGTAATAATAAGTTCAGTGGAATCTCTATGGTCTCTGTGTGAGCCTGAGATTCCTTTGGTTCCTCAATAGGGAACTCCTTATTGGTCAGTGGATGTCCCTTGAGGTCTTCCTCACTGGGAATCACTGCCTTTCCACTCTCTCCATGTTTAGCCATTTTGGTTATGGTTATGGCCTTGCACTCTCTTTTGCGATTCTCTTCTGTATTGCTTGGAAGAGTACTAGGAGGAGTTTCAGTAACTCTTTTACTCAGCTGACCCACTTGTGCCTCCAAATTTCTGATGGAAGACCTTATTTCATTCATGAAACTGAGAGTGGTCTTAGATAAATCAGAGATTATGTTTGCTAAGCCAGAGAGGCTCTGCTCAGAATTCTCTGTCTGTTACTGAGAGGATGATGGAAAAGGCTTGCTATTATCAAACCTATTTTTCCCACCATTATTGTTGTTGAAGCCTTGTTGAGGCTTCTGTTGATCCTTCCATGAGAAATTTGGATGATTCCTCCATGAAGAATTATAGGTGTTTCCATAGGATTCTCCCATGTAATTCACCTCTTCCATTGCAGGATTCTCAGGGTCATAAGCTTCTCCTTCTGATGAGGTGATGAGTGGATAATTTATACGCTTTTTGGCATTATTTTTAGGTAGTTTTTAGTATGATCTAGTTACTTTTAGGGATGTTTTCATTGGTTTTTAAGTTAAATTCACATTTCTGGACTTTACTATGAGTTTGTGTGTTTTTCTGTGATTTCAGGTATTTTCTGGCTGAAATTGAGGGACTTGAGCAAAACTCTGATAAAAAGGCTGACAAAGGACTGCTGATGCTGTTGGATTCTAACCTCCTTGCACTAGAAATGAATTTTCTGGAGCTACAGAACTTCATATTGCGCGCTCTCAACGGCGTTGGAAAGTAGACATTTAGAGCTTTCCAGCAACATATAATAGTCTATACTTTATTTGAGATTTGACGATGTAAACTGGCACTCAACGCCAGTTCCATGCTGCATTCTGGAGTCAAACGCCAGAAACACGTCACGAACCAGAGTTGAACGCCAAAAACACATTACAACTTGGCGTTCAACTCCAAGAGAAGCCTCATCTCGTGTAAAGATCAAGCTCATCCCAAGCACACACCAAGTGGGCCCCGGAAGTGGATTTCTGCATCAATTACTTACTTCTGTAAACCCTAGTAGCTAGTCTAGTATAAATAGGACGTTTTACTATCCCAGATCCTACTCGGAATACCACAGACAAGGTTTAGACTTTCCGGATCTCAAGAATGCTGCCAATTAGTTCTAGCTTATACCAGGAAGACTCTGATCTCACGGAATGGAAGGCTCTCTTGTTAGGAGAGGCAACCATGCGTCGTGGACCAGGAATCCAAGAGATACACACTCTAGCTTTTGCAGGTAGAACGGAAGTGTTTGTCAGGCACGCGATCATAAGTGAGAATGGTGATGACTGTCATGGATCATCACATTCATCAGGATGAAGTGCGAGTGAACATCTTAGAATAAGAATAAGCTTGAATTGAATAGAAGCACAATAGTACTTTGCATTAATACTCGAGGAACAGCAGAGCTCCATACCTTAATCTATGGTGTGTGGAAACTCCACCGTTGAAAATACATAAGTGATAATGGTGTTCATTGGCTTCGGCCCCAGAGGGGGAACCAGAATAACGAAGACTAAGGTCTAAGGACTAAACGTCCAAAGATGTTACAAAAGATCCCTAGTACAATAGTAAAAAGTTCTATTTATACTAAACTAGTTACTAGGGTTACAGAAATAAGTAAATGATGTAGAAATCCACTTCCGGGCCCACTTGGTGTGTGCTTGGGCTGAGCATTGAAGCTTTCATGTGTAGAGACTTTTCTTGGAGTTAAACGCTAGTTTGCAGCCTGTTTTGGGCGTTTAACTCTAGCTTGTAGCCTGTTTCTGGCGTTTAACGCCAGAATAGGGCAGGAAGTTGGCGTTTGAATGCCAGTTTACGTCGTCAAAACTCGAGCAAAGTATGAACTATTATATATTGCTGGAAATCCTTGGATGTGTACTTTCCAACGCAGTTGAGAGCGCACCATTTAAGTTTCTATAACTCCAGAAAATCCATTTCGAGTGCAGGGAGGTCAGAATCCAATAGCATCAGCAGTCTTTTTTCAGCCTCTGTATCAGATTTTTGCTCAGGTCCCTCAATTTCAGCCAAAAAATACCTGAAATCACAGAAAAACACACAAACTCATAGTAAAGTCCATAATTGTGAATTTTTCTTAAAAAACTAATAATTATTTACTAAAAACTATCTAAAAACAATGCCAAAAAGCATATAAATTATCCGCTCATCACAATACCAAACTTAAATTGTTGCTTGTCCCCAAGCAACAGAAAACAAAATAGAATAAAAAGAAGAGAATATACAACGAATCTCAAAATATCAATGAATCTTAGTCTCAATTAGATGAGCGGGGCTAGTAGCTTTTTGCTTCTAAACAGTTTTGGCATCTCACTTTATCCTTTGAAATTCAAAATGATTGGCATCTATGGGAACTCAGAATTTTAGATATTGTTATTGATTCTCCTAGTTCAGTATGTTGATTCTTGAAAACATCTACTTTATGAGTCTTGGCCGTGGCCCTAAACACTTTGTTTTCTAGTATTACCACCGGATACATAAATGCCACAGACACAAAACTGGGTGAACCTTTTCAGATTGTGACTTAGCTTTGCTAAAGTCCCCAATTAGAGGTGTCCAGAGTTCTTAAGCACACTCTTTTTGCTTTGGATCACGACTTTAACCACTCAGTCTCAAGCTTTTCACTTGGACCTTCAAGCCACAACCACATGGTTAGGGACAGCTTGATTTAGCCGCTTAGGCTTGGATTTTATTTCCTTGGGCCCTCCTATCCACTAATGCTCAAAGCCTTGGATCCTTTTTACCCTTGCCTTTTGGTTTAAAGGGCTATTGGCTTTTTCTGCTTGCTTTTCTTTTTCTTTCTTTTTCTTTTAATTTTCGCCACTTTGTTTTTTTTTTTTTTTGCAAGCCCTTTTTTTCTTTTTTTTCACTGTTTTTTCTTGCTTCAAGAATCAATTTTATGATTTTTCAGATTAACAATAACATTTTTCTTTGTTCATTATTCTTTCAAGAGCCAACAAATTTAACATTCATAAACTTCACTATAAAAAAATATGCACTATTCAAGCATTCATTCAGAAAACAAAAAGTATTGCCACCACATCAAAATAATTAAACTAATTTCAAGATAAAATTTGAAATCCAAGTACTTCTTGTTCTTTTGTAATTAAGCACATTTTTCATTTAAGAGAGGTGAAGGATTCATGGAATTATTCATAGCTTTAAGACATAGACATTAGACACTAATGATCATGTAATAAAGACACAAACATAGACAAACATAAAGCATCAAATTCAAAAAATAGAAAAATAAGAACAAGGAAATCAAAGAACCGGTCCACCTTAGTGATGGCGGCTAGTTTTTCCTCTTGAAGATCCAATGGAACGCCTGAGCTACTCTATGTCTCTTTCTTGCCTTTGTTGCTCCACCCTCAAAGCTCTTTGATCTTCTCTAATCTCATGGAGAATGATGGAGTGCTCTTGGTGCTCCACCCTTAGTTGGTCCATATTGTAACTCAAGCCTTCCAAAGAGGTGTTGAGTTGCTCCCAATAGTTGTATGGAGGAAAATGCATCCCTTGAGGCATCTCAGGGATTTCTTGATGAGGAATTTCCTAATGCTCTTGTTGAGGTCCATGAGTGGGCTATTTTGTTTGCTCTATCCTTTTCTTAGTGATGGGCTTGTCCTCCTCAATGAGGATGTCTCCTTCTATGTCAATCCTAGCCGAATTGCATAGGTGACAAATGAGATGAGGAAAGGCTAACCTTGCCAAAGGGGAGGACTTGTCAGCCACCTTGTAGAGTTCTAGAGGTATGATCTCATGAACTTCCACTTCCTCCCCAATCATGATACTATGGATCATGATAGCCCGATCCACACTTACTTCGGATCGGTTGCTAGTAGGAATGATAGAGTGTTGGATGAACTCCAACAATCCTCTAGCCACAAGCTTAAGGTCTGGTCTTCTCAATTGAACTGGCTTGCCTTTTGAGTCTCTTTTCCATTGAGCTCCTTCCACACATATGTCCGTGAGGACTTGGTCTAACCTTTGATCAAAATTGACCCTTCTAGTGTACGGGCATGCATTTTCTTGCATCATTGGCAAGTTGAACGCTAACCTTACATTTTCTGGACTGAAATCTAAGTATTTCCCCCGAACCATTGTAAGCCAATTCTTTGGATTCGGGTTTATACTTTGATCATGATTCCTAGTGATCTATGCATTGGCATAGAACTCTTGAACCATTAAGATTCTGACTTGTTGAATGGGGTTGGTGAGAACTTCCCAACCTCTTCTTCAGATCTCATGTCGGATCTCCGGATACTCATTCTTCTTGAGCATGAAAGGAACCTCAGGGATCACTTTCTTCTTGGCCATAATTTCATAGAAGTGGTCTTGATGGACCTTTGAGGTGAATCTCTCCATCTCCCATGACTCGGAGGTGGAAGCTTTTGCCTTTCCTTTCCTCTTTCTAGAGGTTTCTCCGACCTTAGGTGCCATAAATGGTTATGAAAAAACAAAAAGCAATGCTTTTACCACACCAAACGTAAAAGGTCGCTCGTCCTCAAGCAACAGAAGAGTGAAGATATGTATGGCCAAAGGGGTAGGAGAGGGTTTGCGATGTGTGAAAATAAATGAGTGAAGAGGGGTATTTATAGGGAAAGAGAGGGAGAGTGGCCGAATGGAATTGGGTGGGTTTGTGAGGGAAAAATGTTTGAATTGGAAAGTGAGGTAGGTGGGGTTTTTTTGGGAAGAGGGATAGAGGTGATTGGTGAAGAGAATATAGGAAAGAGAATAGGATTTGTTAGGTGAGTGGTGTTTTGGGTAGAGTGTTATAGAGATGTGTGAGGGGGAGAGAGAGGTGGGGTATGTGGGGATCCTGTGGGGTCCACAAATCTTGAGGGGCCAGGGACTTCTCATCCCTACTCTATTTAGGCGTGCAAAAACGCCCTTAATGTACAATCCTGGCGTTTAATGCCAGACTGCTACCTGTTTCTTGCGTTAAATGCCAGCTTTTATACCTTTTCCTAGAGTTTAACGCCAAGCTGTTGCTTGTTTCTGACATTTAACACCAACTTGATGCTCTCTTCTAGCGTTAAACACCAGTCTGGTGCCCCTTTCTGGCGTTAAACGCCCAGAATGGTGCCAGACTGGGCGTTTAACACCCATTCTGCTATTCTTACTGGCGTTTAAACGCAAGTAAGTTCTTCCTCCAGGGTGTGCTATTTTTAATGATGTTTTTGAATTTGTTCTGATTTTTGCATTTGTTTTTGTGACTCTACATGATCATCAACCTAAAGAAAACATAAAATAACATAGATAAAATTGGGTTGCCTCCCAATAAGTGTTTCTTTAATGTCAATAGCTTGAAGGTGGGCTCTCATGGAGCCTCACAGATATTCAGAGCATGGTTGGGGGCCTCCCAACACTAAACTTAGAGTTTGGTTGTGGCCTCCCAACACCAAACTTAGAGTTTGAATGTGGGGGCTTTGTTTGACTCTGTATTGAGAGAAGTTTTTCATGCTTCTTCTCCATGTGTACAAAAGGAGAACCTTGAGTCTTGAATACAAGGTAGTCCTCATTCAATTGAAGGACCAACTCTCCTATGTCAACATCAATCACAGCTTTTACTGTGGCTAGGAAAGGTCTGCCAAGGATGATGGATTCATCCTCGTCCTTTCCAGTGTCTAGGATTATGAAATCAGCAGGGATGTAAAGGCCTTCAACCTTCACTAGCACATCCTCTACTAGTTCATAAGCCTTTTTCATGGATTTATCTGCCATCTCTAGTGAGATTCTTGCAGCTTGAACCTCAAAGATTCCCAGTTTCTCCATGACAGAGAGTGGCATGAGGTTTATGCCTGACCCCAGGTCACATAGAGCCTTCTCAAAGGTCATGGTGCCTATGGTACAAGGTATTAAAAACCTTCCAAGATCCTCTTTCTTTTGAGGTAATGTCTGCCTAATCAAGTTATTCAGTTCATTGGTGAGCAAGGGGGGTTCATCCACCCAGGTCTCATTACCAAATAACTTGGCATTCAGCTTCATGATTTCTCCAAGGTACTTAGCAACTTGCTCTTCAGTAATATCTTCATACTTTTCAGAGGAGGAATACTCATCAGAGCTCATGAATGGCACAAGTAGGTTCAATGGAATCTCTATGGTCTCTAGATGAGCCTCAGATTTCTTAGGTTCCTTAAATGGGAACTCCTTTTTGTCCAAAGGACGTCCCATGAGGTCTTCCTCATGGGAATTCACATCCTCCTCTTCCTCTCTAGGTTCGGCCATGCCAAGTAAGGTTATGGCCTTGCACTCTCATTTTGGATTCTCTTCTGTATTGCTTGGGAGAGTACTAGGAGGAGTTTCAGTGACTCTTTTACTCAGCTAGCCCACTTGTGTCTCTAAATTTATAATGGAGGACCTTGTTTCATTCATGAAACTTAGAGTGGCCTTAGATAGATCAAAGACTATATTTGCTAAACTAGAGGGGCTCTGCTCAGAATTCTCTGTCTGTTGCTGAGAGGATGATGGAAAAGGTTTGCTATTGCTAAACCTGTTTCTTCCACCATTATTAAAGCCTTGTTGAGTCTTTTGTTGATCCTTCCATGAGAAATTTGGATGATTTCTCCATGAGGGATTATAGGTGTTTCCATAGGCTTCACCCATGTAATTCACCTCTGCCATTGCAGGGTTCTCAGGATCATAAGCTTCTTCTTCAAAAGATGCTTCTTTAGTACTGTTGGATTCATTTTACAATCCATTCAGACTCTGAGAAATCATATTGACTTACTGAGTCAACATTTTGTTCTGAACCAATATGGCATTCAGAGCATCAATTTCAAGAACTCCCTTCCTCTAAAGTGTCCCATTACTCACAGGATTACATGAACTGGTTGTTTGCAACCATTTCAATGAGTTTCTGAGCTTCTACAGGCGTTTTCTTCAGGTGAATAGATCCACCTGCAGAATGGTCCAATGACATCTTAGACAATTCAGACAGACCATCATAGAATATATCTAGGATGGTCCATTCTGAGAGCATGTCAGAAGGACACTTTTTGGTCAGTTGCTTGTATCTTTCCCAAGCTTCATAGAGGGATTCACCTTCTTTCTGCCTGAAGGTTTGAACATCCACTCTAAGCTTGCTCAGCTTTTGAGGAGGAAAGAATTTGGCTAAGAAAGTCGTGACCAGCTTATCCCAAGAGTTTAGGCTATCTCTAGGTTGAGAGTCCAACCATGTTCTAGCTCTGTCTCTTACAGCAAAAGGGAAAAGCATAAGCTTGTAGACCTCGGGATCAACTCCATTGGTCTTAACAGTATCACAAATCTGCAAGAATTAAGTTAAGAATTGAAAAATATCTTCTGATGGAAGTCTATGAAACTTGCAATTCTGTTGCATCAGAGAAACTAATTGAGGCTTTAGCTCAAAATTGTTTGCTCCAATGGCAGGGATTAAGATGCTTCTTCCATGGAAGTTGGAATTTGGTGCAGTGAAGTCACCAAGCATCTTCCTTGCATTGTTGTTGGGTTTGGCCATTACTTCTTTTTCGAGATTCTCTGTAAGGTTTTCTCTGGATTGTTGTGCTTTAGCTTCTCTTAGCTTCTTCTTCAGAGTCCTTTCAGATTTAGAATCTGCTTCAACAAGAATGTTCTTGTCCTTACTCCTGCTCATATGAAAAAGAAGAGAACAGAAAAGAAGAGGAATCTTCTATGTCACAGTATAGAGATTCCTTTATGTGAGTAGAAGAATAAAAGAATAGAAGAATGATGTAGAGAGAAGAGATGAAGAATTCGAACACAGAGAGGGAGAGAGGGTTCGAATTATAAGAAGAAGAGAAGAGTGTTAGTGATTAAATAAATAAATAGAAGAAGATGAGAGAGAGAGTTTTCAAAAATAATTAAAAAGAAAAAGAAAATATTTTTGTTTTTATTTTAAAATTTTGCTAGTGTTCGAAAATTAAGAAAAGGAATTAAACTTAAAAGTTAAAACAATTAGTTAAATAAAAAGATTTTTGAAAAAGAGGAAGGTTATTTTCAAAAATTAGAGAGAGAATTAGTTAGGTAGTTTTGAAAAAGATAAGAATTTTAAAAATCAAACAAAAAGTTAAGTGGTTAATTGAAAAAAAGATTTGAAAATCAATTTTGAAAAGATAAGAAGTTAGAAAAGATTTTGAAATTGATTTTGAAAAAGATATGATTTGAAAAAGATATGTTTGAAAAGATATGATTGAAATTTATTTTGAAAAAGATTTGAAAAGGAAATTAAAAAGATTTGATTTTTAAAATTAAAGTTGATGACTTGAGTAACAAGAAACTAAAAGATATGATTTTAGAATTTTAAAGATTGAGCCTTTCTTAATAGGCAAGTCACAAACTTGGAATTTTTGAAACAAAACATTAATGTTAATAAAGATTTTCGAAAATTTGAAGTAAAAATAGGAAAAAGATTTTGAAAAGTTTTGAAAAAGATTTTTGAAAATTTTTGAAAAACAAAGGAAAAAATGAGAAAGATTTGATTTTGAAAAAGATTTTAAAAAGATAAATTTTTGAAATTGAATTCTTGAATTGACTAACAAGAAACAACTTATTTTAAAAAAATTTTGGCTAAGTCAACCCAGAGATTTCGAAAATTATGAGTAAAATAAGGAAAAGATATTTTTTATTTTTTGAATTTAATGAGGAAAGAGAAAAACCACAAAATGACTCAACACATAAAAATTTTGGATTAAAACAAATGATGCATGCAAGAACACTATGAATGTTAAGATGAACACCAAGAACACTTTGAAAAATTTTCAAGAAAAGAAAAATATGCAAGACACCAAACTTAGAGATTTTTCATGTTTAGACACTATGAAAGCAGAAATGCATATGAAAAACAACAAAAGACACAAAACAAGAAAATATGAAGATCAAACAAGAAGACTTACCGAGAACAACTTGAAGATCATGAAGAACACCATGCATGAGTTTTCGAAAAAATTTTTAGAAAAATTAAAACATGCAATTGACACCAAACTTAAAAATTGACACTAGACTCAAACAAGAAACACAAAAATATCTTTGATTTTATGATTTTATTATTTTTTATTTGGATTTTTCAAAAATTATTTTTAGAAAAAAGAAAAAGAGAAAACAATTTTGAAAGATTTTTGAAAACGTTTTTGAAAACAGAATAAAGGTTAAAACAAGAAGAAAATTACCTAATCTAAGCAACAAGATGAACCGTCAGTTGCCCAAACTCGAACAATCGCCGGCAACGGTGCCAAAATCTTGGTGCACAAAATTGTGATCTTAATGGCGCCAACAACTTGGTACGCACAATTGTAATCTCAACTCTTTTTCACAACTTTGCATAACTAACCAGCAAGTGCACTGGGTCGTCCAAGTAATAAACCTTACGTGAGTAAGGGTCGATCCCACGGAGATTGTCGGCTTGAAGCAAGCTAAGGTCATCTTGTAAATCTCAGTCAGGCGGATTCAAATGGTTATGGAGTTTTGATAATTAAAATATAAACATAAAATAAAGATAGAGGTACTTATGTAATTCATTGGTGGGAATTTCAGATAAGCGTATGGAGATAGGTTATTCCTTCTTAATCTCTGCTTTCCTACCGTCTTCATTCAATCATTGATACTCCTTTCCTTGGCAAGCCGTATGTTAGGGGATCACCGTTGTCAATGGCTACCGTCCGTTCTCTTAGTGAAAATGGTCCGGCTATGGGTTACGTAGGGCTAATCATCTATAAGTTCTCACTCGTGTTGGAATAGGATTCAATGATCCTTTTGCGTCTGTCACTACACCCAACAGTCAAGAGTTTGAAGCTCGTCACAGTCATCCCATCCCAGATCCTACTCGGAATACCACAGACAAGGTTTAGACTTTCCGGATCTCAAGAATGCTGCCAATTGATTCTAGTTTATACCACGAAGACTCTGATCTCACGGAATGGAAGGCTCTGATGTTAGGAGAGGTAACCATGCATCGTGGACCAGGAATCCAAGAGATACACACTCTAGCTTTCGCAGGTAGAACGGAAGTGTTTGTCAGGCACGCATTCATAAGTGAGAATGGTTATGAGTGTCACGGATCATCACATTTATTAGGTTGAAGTGCGAGTGAACATCTTAGAATAAGAATAAGCTTAAATTGAGTAGAAGAACAATAGTACTTTGCATTAATACTCGAGGAACAGCAGAGCTCCATACCTTAATCTATGGTGTGTAGAAACTCCACCGTTGAAAATACAAAAGTGATAATAGTGTTCATTGGCTTCGGTCCCAGAGAGGGAACCAGAACAACCAAGACCAAAGTCTAACGACTAAACGTCCAAAGATGTTTCAAAAGATCCCTAGTACAATAGTAAAAAGTTCCTTTTTCAGCCTCTGAATCAAATTTTTGCTCAGGTCCCTTAATTTCAGCCAGAAAATACCTGAAATCACATAAAAACACAAAAACTCATAGTAAAGTCTAAAAATGTGAATTTTGCTTAAAAACTAATAATTATTTACTAAAAACTAACTAAATCCTAATAAAACTATATAAAAACAATGCCAAAAAGCGTATAAATTATCTGCTCATCACTTGACTAACAAGAAATTAAAAGATATGATTCTAAAATTCAAAGGTTGAACCTTTCTTAACAAGAACGTAACAAACTTGCAATTTTTTAATCAAAACATTAATTGTTAGCAAGGATTTTTGAAAATGTGGAAAGATAAGATTTTAAAATTATGATTTCAAACATGAAGATTTGAAAAAAAAATTGAATAGGAAATGAAATTACCTCCCTTGTGTCATCCTGGCGTTTAACGCCCATTTGGCTACCTCTTTGGGAGTTTAACGCCCAACCAGATACCCTGGCTGGTGTTTAATGCCAGAATTCCTTCCTTATTGGGGATTTTTCTAAACGCCCAGCTTTTTCTCTGTGATTCCTCTACTGTATGTTCTGAATCTTCATTTCTCTGTATTATTTACTTGAAAAGAGATATTTTTTAATTTTCTTTTTTTTTTAATTTTTAATGAGGAGAGAGAAAAACAACAAAATGACACAAAATATGAAAAATTAAGATCAGAACAAGTACTGCATACAAGAACACTTTGAATGTCAAGATGAACACCAAGAACACTTTGAAGATCATGATGAACATCAAGAACATATTTTTGAAAATTTTTAATTTAAGAAAGACATGCAAGATACCAAACTTAGAAGTTTTTAATGTTTAGACTCTATGGATTTGAAAATGCATATGAAAAATTAGAAAAGACACAAAACAGGAGAATTTAAAGATCAGAACAAGAAAGTTATCAAGAACAACTTGAAGATCACAGAGGAACACAATGCATGAATTTTTGAAAACTTAAGAAAATTAAAAACATGCAATTGACACCAAACTTAGGAATTGACACTAGACTCAAACAAGAAACACAAAATATTTTTTTGGTTTTTTTTATTTTTATAAAATTTTTTGTATTTTTTGAAAATAAAAATAAAAAGCTTAAACATAAAATAAAATTACCCAATCTAAAGAACAAGATAAACCGTCAGTTGTCCAAACTCGAACAATCCCCGGCAACGACGCCAAAAACGTGGTGCATGAAATTGTGAACACACTTTTCACAACTCCGCACAACTAACCAGCAAATGCACTGGGTCGTCCAAGTAATACACTACGTGAGTAATGGTTGATCCCACGGAGATTAACGGCTTGAAGCAAGCAATGGTCATCTTGTAAATCTCAGTCAGGTAGATTCAAATGGTTATGAGGTGTTGATAACTAAAAGATAAATAAAACATAAAATAAGATAGAGATACTTATGTAATTCATTGGTGGGAATTTCAGATAAGCGTTTGGAGATGCTTTGTTGCTTCTGAACCTCTGCTTTCTTATTGTCTTCATCCAACCATGCACACTACCTTCCATTGCAAGCTGTAAGTTGGTGGATCACCATTGTCAATGGCTACCATCCGTCCTCTCAGTGAAAATGGTCCGGCTACGGTTCTCACTTGTGTTGGAATAGAATCCATTGATCCTTTAGCACACTGTCACTGCGCCCAACAGTCGCGAGTTTGAAGCTCGTCATAGTCATCCCTTCCCAGATCCTACTCGGAATACCAATACAAGGTTTAGACTTTCCGGATCTCAGGAATGCTGCCAATTATTTCTAGCCTATATCACGAAGGTTCTATTCTAAGATTCGGATGCTCTGTTTTCAAGAGAGACGATGCGAATCGTGGATCAGAGACCCAAAAGAATATACTCCGGCTGTCGTCCAATGACTATGTTGAACATCATGTAGACCGCTTGTGGTTGTCAGACACGTGGATCTTGGCTAAGCGAGTAATGAAGATACAGTACAAGAAAATGAAACATTTGTAACAAAAACTTTGTATCAAATTTAAAATTGTTACAAATTATAGTTTTTTGTAACAATAATTAGTTATTATTACAAAATAAGAATATTTTGTAACAATAAGAAAATTTGTTACAAAACATTTTAATATTTTGTAACAACTTAATTTCTTTTGTTACAAATTATGTTAGCTTTCGTATCGAATTGTTGTTTTGTTACAAAATGTTATAATGTTTTGTAACAAAAGATTATATTGTTGCAAAAATTCAAAATATTTTGTAACAAAATATCTATTTGTTTCAAAAACTCTAAATATTTTGTAACAAAAAATTAATTTGTCACAAAATACAATATTTTTGTAACAAGTTATTTATTTGTCACAAAATTTTCAAAGATTTTTTATTAGTGTATTTTTGTAACAAGTTATTTATTTGTCACCAAATTCAAAGATTTTTTATAACTAATAAAAAATTTTGTTTCAACATACTAAATGTAAGACTTTGAATTTTTAAAAATTAACATAATAAATTATTTATGATTTATTATATTTATTTAAGATTTTATATTTAAAAATTTATTTTACTAAAAATATTTAAGTCTAATTAATGATAGTTTGAGTTTAAAATTATTTTAAAAATTAAATAATAAATTATTTATACTTTATTATACTTATTCAAAATAAACTTTTAGAGATTTATATATTAAACAGAGTATTTTCTTATTTATAATTTAAATTTTAATAATTGAAAAAAATATAAAAAATTTATATCATTTAATTTAAATATTTAAGATTTTAAATTTAATATTTTATTTTTTATAAATAAAAAAAATTAACTTGAATATCTCCAATTTTATCTTAATTAATATTTGTTTAAAAATAATTATAAAATAATAATAAAATAATATTTTAAAAATAATTAATTTAATTACTCTAATTCTTAAAATTAAAATATTTATTTAAAAATTCATAATTAAATAATATCTTTATATAATTATTATTAAATTAAAAATAATTTTTGGTGATTATACTATTCTTATCCTTATTTTTATTAAAAATATTTAAGTTACCCAATCTCTAACCCTATCTTTTTCTAACACTCACAGCACACCACACACACAACCAATACAAGCGTATACACAGACACAAGCATAGAGAGAGAGACCCGAGGAAGTGAGGGAGTCGCGGGGAAGAAGAAGGAAAGGAAAGGGGGAGGCTGCGCCGCCACTGGCGATCGTCGCGCAACCTCCGTCGCGCTTTACCGTCGGTCACTACTGCTGAACGTCATGATAAATAGAACCGTGGAGAAAAGCCTGTCAAGACGCGAAGAGAGAGAGTCCGCGAGAAGAGGGAGGCCGTCCGCGTCCTGTCGCCGCCGCTGGAGGGAGTCCGTTCGCGTCCAGCTCGCCGCGGCTGTTGCATCGCCATCATCGTGCACTGGCGTCGAGCCCGAAGCTACCGCCATCGCACGAAGCAGAGAGAGTGAAAGACGTAATGAATGGGTGAGGGAGGAGTTGCCACTGCTATTGCCAGGGCTAGCCGCCGGAGCCATTGTCGTCGCCACTGGAGCTAGCCGTTAAGGAGCGTTCTGTCATCGTGAAACTTGAAAGGGGATGTCACTGCCGTTGTTGCCGGTAGCACTGTTCCCATTCTGGTTCCAATTCCTTCATTTATGAGACCTGTAACATTTTCTTCCTTGCTTTGTTACCATTTTGTTCCTCTGTCATATTTCCATTCTAATTATGTTTTTAAAATTACAGTGTTTTAGCTAATTAAGATAGGGAATTTTATTTTGAAATTAACTGTTTTAATTTATGAATGCCATGGAAGTCTCTGATTTAATTTATTAGAACTTCTGATTAGGGATATTGTTTTTGATTATCATAACTTGTAAATATTAGGGCTGTTGATTATTGTTCTGTGTAGTTTTTTTTCTGATTTGTTACTTGTTTTTTTTTTACTTGTTCTGATTAGTAATTTAGTATTATTGGAACTTCAAATTATTACTTGTAATTTAGTAATTTAGCATTAATGGATATGAAACTTCAATGAAAAATGGTGTTTGCTTCTTTTGATGAATTACAATAGCTTAACTTTTCTAGATTTATCTTTTGGTGGGAGTACATTTAATCAAAATCTGTATCTACATATAATAAACCGTTATCTTATTTGGAAGTCTGGGATTAGATAGTGAGGGCTTTTTTAATGTGATCCTCCAAACCCCTATCTAACTATCCATTTTTATGAACATTTTGAAGTACCATAAGTTTTGGAGGATTATATATTTATAATTATCCATTCCAAAGAAAGGAAAATCATCACTTAACCCCCCCCCCCACAATCAAAGAAAGGAAAATTTTAAAGATTAATGTTTTACTAACTTAATTACTACTGTTTTGTTTGCTTATTCTTTATTTGGAATTTTTTGTGAACTACAAGGTGGGAAAAGCACACTGAAAACTGTCAAGTTTTACAGGTAAGGTGTCTCGGTTCCTCTCAGTTTCTCAATTTCTCTATTGAGAGCTCTTATAATACCTTTCTTTTATTTGATAATGTGCTTTACTAAAATTCCCTTTTGAAAATCCATTAAATAATAACATCATTCAATAAATACAAACATATTTCAACTGAGAGCTATGCCTTGTAATGCTATAATGAAGCTCAGTAAACTAGTTATAAGCATTTACTTTTTTAGTAGTATGTAGATAATTATACTGATGTTATTGAGGTCATTCTTTAGCTTCTTGTCTTACCTAATACTTATGTTGACGTTGATGTGAACACGTCTATTGATCAGAGCTCTGAAAATTTGAACATCAAGATGAAAAAGTTCTTTATTTTTTATTTACATATTAATCTTCAGCATCTCAACTTGTTAATAGGTTTAAAACAAAAGATTAAGTAGTTTGGTGATTTCATGTTAGAACTTAGAATATAATTGGTATGAACCAATTCTTTTAAAAGCTTAAACTATTTTTTTAGAAAGGAAATGTGTTGCATGCCATTTAGAAAAAAATAATAATAAAATAAAAATTTACAAGTGTCCTTGTGATGAGTGCATCACTTCTTTTTATTACTATTATTTTTAATTAATATCATATTTCTGGCACATTAATTATTGACTACTTTGTATATAGAAATTATCAACTTATAATTAAAAGAAGATTGAGGTTTAGTTAAACCTATTATAAAGTGTTAAAGCTCTGAACTAATAAAGGAGCATATAGTAGCACCATCCATTGACACTAGCGTGTTTTGATTACTTTTGTTGAAGATTCTTTGTATCTCTCATGAATTGGTAACATTGGGATAAAAGTGTTAGTTCTGTTATATATTGAAGTTTTATATGAGAGAAAAATTAAAAAGAAAATGAAGAAGGATTAGTTGATGCAATAAATAATGATCATGTGGTGTGAACAGGAATCAAAGTGTTTTAATTATAATTGATATGAACCAATTCTATTTTTATGAAATTGGGTGCTTCTTCCAAGCTTGATTCAAAAATTCTTTTTGAATATGCAGAATGTAACTTACTTGGGATGCAGTGCCTTGTATACTTGTAAGTTTATTGACTGTTAGTCATTATATTATATTGAGCTACTTTTTTTATTGCATTTCAAATCATGATTGTGTTGAATTCTGTGGTGGTTGCAGCCTAGTAGTTATTGAATGGATTTTAGTTTCATGTACCTTCATACTTTGTGCTAGATTTTTGTTTCTTAATGCATGCAGTTCGGTTTCAATACTTGACACTATATCTAAATTAAACTCATATTTTCAATACAATGTATTTGTTCCCTTTCTGAATACTAAGTTCTTAATTACTTCTTAGAGTGAGTCTGCATTATTTAAGATTTTTCTGTTCTTATATGGCACTTCAATTTATTTAAGATTTTCTTAGACAATTTATATTATTATTTTTTTATTTAAGATTTTCAGGTGTGTGGCACTTATTAGAACTTCTCCATGAGAAATGAGAAAGGAGCTGTATAAATATGATGGAGTTTGTAATTTGTAGTTTACATTTTGGAGATTTATAATTCCTTATTTTTCTTGTCCTATGTATCTATCTAGTTCATTAGGGTTCTTCAATGTGTCTTGTTAGTTTGTACTTTAAAGTTTATATGTTGAAGATTTATAAAACAATCTTAGTTAATGAAAGATATTTGAACTACCTATGTTATTATATATTATATAAATGTTGGCTTGTTGAGTAAATTAGTTAATATATTTTTTAATTAAAAAAATAATATAATATGATAAATTATGTGTGTAATTTATATTAAAAAATTATTACAAAATAAATAGTATTTTGTAACTAAAGAAAAAAATGTTACAAAATTAAGTTACATTTTGTAACAAAATTTTATGATAGAAAAAAATATATTGTTACCAAAAATACCTTGAAGATCAAAATTTGTTACCACTTTTGTAATGACTTCTGGTTTTTTGTATCACAAAAATTTGTTACAAAATATTATTTTGAATTGTAACAGTTCCGTTTTTTGTTACGAAAACTTTTTGTAATGGGATATACTGCAACGGCCCTTTTTTTTGTTACAAAATTCTTTTGTTTCAAAATTTCAATTTTTTGTAACAATTTTTTTGTTACAAATATTGCTTTTTCTTGTAGTGATAGTGGGTGATTGTCACGGGTCACCCCTTCATTCTGACTTAACTGAATTAAGTATGAGAGTATATCTTGGAGAAGAAGTAGGCGTTAATTGAAAAAAAAACAATAGTACTTGCATTAATTCATGAGGAACAGCAGAGCTCCTCACCTTAATCTATGAGGTGTAGAAACTCCACCGTAGAAAATACATAAAAACAAAATGGTCTAGGCATGGCCGAATGATCAGCCTCCAAAAAAGGGTTCGAAGAACTCCCAAAAGGTTAAAGACCCTTAATACAATAGTAGAAAGTGCTATTTATACTAAACTAGTAAACTAGGTTTACAGAAAATGAGTAACTAAGTGCAGATAGTGCAGAAATTCACTTCCGAGACCCACTTGGTGTGTGTTTGGGCTGAGCTTTGTAGCTTTCACGTGCATTGGCCACTCTTGGAGTTAAACGCTAGCTTGGATGCTAGTTTGGGCGTTTAACTCCAGTTCTGGTGCCAGTTCCGGCGTTTTACACCAGAAAAGGGTCTCTGGTGGGAGTTTGGACACCATTTTCTAGAAAGCCCAAGATGTCTACTTTACAACGCAATTCAGAGAGTGCCAATTGGGCTTTTGTAACTCTAGAAAATCCACTTCGAGTACAGGAGGGTCAGAATCCAACAGCATCTGCAGTCTTTTCTCAGCCTCTGAATCAAATTTTTGCTCAGGTCCCTCAATTTTAGCCAGAATATACCTGAAATCATAGAAAAACACACAAACTCATAGTAAAGTCTAGAAATGTAATTTTTCCATAAAAACTAATAAAAATATACTAAAAAGTAACTAGAACATACTAAAAACTACCTAAAAATAATGCCAAAAAGCGTATAAATTATCCGCTCATCAATACCCTTTGTTTCTTTCTTGAGTTTAGCATGAGGACATGCTTAGTTTAAGTGTGGAAAAGCTTGATAAACACTAATTTTATGATTTATCTTCTGTTGAATTTTGTGAGTTTTATCAACTTATCTCACATGTTTGTTGAGTGGTTTCAGGCTTATAAGGCAAAGATTTGATGGAAGAAGTGAAGAGAAAAATATACAAAGTGGAGAATTCATGAAGAAATGAGCATTTGGAGGGTTAATGGCCACGCGCACGCGTCATCCTCGCGTATGTGTGAGAAGGACATTTGCAAGGCCACGCGCAGGCCTCACCTACACGTACGCGTGAGGATAAAATTTGCCAGCCCGCGCACGCGTCACCCATGCGCACCTGTGACACTGGTCACGTGACCTTATTAAAGGCAACACGCGGGGGGCAATTTCTGAGCTTTTCATGCCCAAAACCAACTCATTTCTGAAGCTAATTGATGCAAAATTAAAGATGAGAGACAAAGGGGGAGCAATTAGATTAGCTTAGGATCATGCTTTAGGTAATTTCTAGAAAGAGAAGCTCCCTCTTCTCTCTAGAATTAGGGTAGAATTAGGTTAATTTCTCTTTAGATTTAGGTTTAATTCTTGTTTTCATCTTGTTTTCTTTGCAATTTCTTGTTCCTACATCTTTATTCTATTAGTTTACATTGTTAATTTCCCTTTTATGCCTCTTCTCTGTTGATGAACTCTTGTTGATTTTGATTTTCATTTAATGCAATTTGAGGTACTTCATGTTGTTATTGCTTGCTTTAATTGTTGATTGTTACTTTTCTTGTATTGGGTAGTTGTAGATTTATTATTCTTGCACTTTTATGATGCTTTCCTTTTATGCCTTCCAAGTGTTTGATAAAATACATGGTTGGATGTTAGAGTAGCTTTTTGAGCATTCTTGTCTTGGAAAGAAAAATTAGGCAATCTTGAGTCATTAATACCCAACTCATGTTGGTGATCTAGAGTTGTTAGTTAATATTGTTTTTATTGACTCTAATCTCTTGATAATTCAATTAGTAAATTGATTATGACTTTTTTATTGAGATTAACTAGTCCTATTTGACTTTCTTCCTATGTTGAAGATAACATTGTACCTTCTTCCGATGTTGTAGATGACTAAATAGGATTAGCTCTTGTTAATCATTGTATGATAATTAATGACTAGGATAGAAAGCCTATATTATGAATATTTCCCATGAATGTCTCTTTACTTGCTTTATTTAGTTATTTGCTTTACATCTCTTGCCATTTATTTTCTTGCACTTTTATCAACCCAACCCCCTTTTGACGTCATAACCAATGATTGAGCACTCGATTGTGATTCCTATGGAAATCGACCAGGGACTAATACTCTTGATTATTTTTATTTGGTTGGACTTGTGACAACCAAAATCTAAACTTTGATTTGAGGATCGATTGTTGGTTTGGGCTATCCTCACAACGAAATTATTTTGTTAAATTTTGAACGGGTATAAATTCTCACATCAAGAGCATTATGTGATTTGGGGAAAAGTATCAATTTGATGCCCTTATCTATGATGAGGAGGTTACAAATTCGAGAGTTGAAATCCACAAAAATAGCTCTACAAATAGCAGACAAATCAATAAAGCATGCACATGGAATAGTTGAAAATGTCTTGATTAAAATGGAAAAAAATTTTCTCCTAGTAAATTTTGTTATTCTTGACATCAAGGATGATGAGAATGCATCCATCATTCTAAGGAGACCTTTCCTAGCCACTGGGAAAGCACTTATTGATGTTGAAAAGAGTGAATTAATATTAAGGATGCATGATGAACATTTAGTTTTTTATCTTTTCCAAACAATGCATCAGTCAAGTGAGGAGGAGAATTGCATGAAGGTTACGCCAATTAATCCTAACCTCTAAAAACCCCCCAAATAAAGTAATTCTGGAGGGTCCACTTCCATGCTTGGGAATAAAAGAAGAGAAAGAGAAGGTGCAACAAGTTGAAAACAAAAATGAGACTAACAAGAGTTTGTAACTAAAACCTCCCTTTGAAATCAAATAAAGAGGAAGCTTTTAGGAAGAAAGTTCTTAAAGGATGGAGAAATAATAAGATTTCTACTGAAGACTTCTCACCAGGAGAGAAGGTAGTGTTATCTCACCATCCATTGTTGCCATATACAGTGAACAAAATCCTCTCTTTTGAGCATATTGAGCTAATACATGAAGACACAAGGAAGAGATTCACAGTGAGAGAGGAGGAGTTGAAACATTATGATCAACTTCAACCTTAGCAAGAAAAAAACTATAAAGCTAGTGACGATAAAGAAGCTCTTAATGGGAGGCAACCTAAAGTTTGGTATTTTCTTTTCATCCTTTTTTTGCTTTATTTAAGGTTGTGTATGTGATCCATGGATTAAGTTTAGTGTGCTACACCAACAGGATGATTTTTTCATTGGGTACTTGTCCTTGTTTCACATTAATTGTGTCATACTAAGTTTAGTGTTCACACCAAGATTGGTGTTGCCACATTTCACCCATACAAGATGTAACATCCCAAAATTTTTAATCATGTTCATTATTTAATATTAATTAATTAATTAAAATTGTAATAATTTAAGATTTAAATTCAAAATAAAGAATTAGAAAATAATGTATTTGAAAAACTAACATATCTAATTTTAAATTTGAAAATATAAAAACATTAGCTGTAGTGAATTCTTAACTGACAATAAACCACCTTTCAAGATATAGTAATAACTAATTTCATACTTATTGGATTTGAATGATATTTAGTTACATGAAAAGATAAAAAAAATAAACTTTATTCTTTAAGTTCAGTACAAAATCAAATTCAAATTAAGTTAGGTAGATAAATCTGTTACAAGTTTATAGTAAAAAATCGCGCTCTTATCAGCTAGCCTGATATACTAACAGTATTTTGAAAATATCTTAAGTTGTGGTTATTCGACTGACTTCATTTAAGATTCATTTTAAGTCTAACTCAATTCTTTATAAATTTGTGTCTAATAACTATTTTCAAATTCCAAACGTAAAAAATGTTATAGGGCTTACAAAGTGAAATTTCAGCTTGGAGATTTCACCTAAATGCGAGTTAGATTCTCCTAACACAATTTGTATATACCTAAGAACTATTTGAGTCCTTTCTTTCTTATTCTATTCCTTTTTTTTTATACAAAAAGTTCTAGGTAACCTATCTTCTCTATCTTCTGTTATCTTGATAAGAGAGAATTATACCAATTCGGAATTAAATAGATTTTCGTTGCAAGTATAATCTGAACCGGCAATGGATCCTCTCAATCAAATTATAATCCTAAAGATAATGTCACAATTCAAAGCAAATGTAAACCTAGAGTATTTAGTCTCCCAGGTCGTTCTCTTTAGGAACTAGTGACAACAAGTGCATACAATTTTGGTTGTGAGAAGCAAATGGGTATTTTCAATGAAGAAGTAAGCAATAAAGAAATTAAAGAACAAGGCAAAATTGCAATTAACAAGCAATAAAGGAATAAAAGAACTATGTATGTAATATAAACAAGTAAGACTCAAAATTAATGGGAAAGTGGTTTTAAACATAAATAAAACCTTGACTTGGGATGAGTTATGGAATCCTTTCCTTACCATAACCAACACTATGATAATTATGATGGATTAATCTCACTAAGTCAACCCTTAAAATCGAAGGATAAGTCAAGTGAGCATAATTGTTATTAATCCACAAATCCTAGCTAATTTACTAATTACCTTAGTAAAAAGCTAGCGTTAGTGGAAACAATAACAAGTAACAACCCAAGAATTATCACTAAATGTTGGACATTATGACTCTAATAATCCATAAACTCATTTTCCCCAAGCCAAGGAATGGAAATTACCCCATAAACAAAATTGGCATTTCATCGAACACATAGAGGACATAAACATAAAACATGACAAATTTGGAAAAATGGTAAAAGCTATGAACCATAAATGATCAAAATCAATAAAAGCAACTCAAACAAACATATAAAAGCCATCAAACATCAAATTAAACAACTAGGAATCCAAAATTGCAAAACTATGTATGTATTGATAAAAGGAAATTAAAGTAGAAGAAAGTGTAGAACAAGTAGTACAATAAAAGAGGAATTAAAGAAATACTTACAATGAGATAGCAAAATCCAAGAATAAAATTGAAGTATAAAATGCTACATCGAAACCCTAATTAGAAACCCTAAGAGAGAAAACCTAAAACTAAACTACTCTAAAACTACTCCTAAAAACTATTCTATGAAGTATGGTAATGTATGGTATGATATATAGTTGCTTCCCCCTTCAAATATGCTCCAAAGCCTTCAAAAATAGGCCAAAAAGCCCCCCAAAACGCGAGTGCACGTGCATTTTTAATGAAGGCACGCACTAGTACCTGTGTGTCCGCACAGGTTTGTGTGTGGGCACAGACGCACAAATCCTGATTTTCATTCTATCCTGAGCATGAGCACAGGTCCTTATTTTTACCCTGCCCTATGTGTGGGCACAGGTGCTGTTTTTGACCCCTATGCGTGGACACAGAAGCTATGCATGGACACAGGCTAAGATGTTTTTCTCCTTTATTTTCTTCATGTTTTCTCCCTTTTTGCATGCTTTCTTCCACTTTTACCAACCCATTCTTGCCTCTTGGACCTGAAATCACTCAACAAACATATCACGGCATCAAATGGAACAAAAGTGGGATTAAATTGCTCAATTTAAGCACAAAAATGCATGTTTTTACATTTAGGTTCAATTTAGGGATCAAACACAAAAGTATGCTATTATGGTGTTTAAGTGTAGGTTTATGTGATGAAATCCACTCAAATCAAGCTAAAATATATCGAAAAATATGGACTCATCATATCTCTATAAATTGTCATTCATATACTTTCTCCACTTTATTATAAGAAAAACCATTATTTCTTATCACTTCCTTACTTTCACTCTAAATCCTTCACCAAACTGTTCATAAGTATCACTCATATATTGTTTGGAAAGGTATCCTCTCTGAACTATGTAGCTATGGAATATGTAGATTTCCTTTTTATCCAGTCAAAGATTCATGCCTACATGAAAACATACGTAAAGTCTAGCCATGGACCAAGTCTCTATTCGCTAACGAATCGTATCTTTTGCGTTGGAGTATATATAGGATTTCTATAAACTTCACTCGAGGTAAGGATTTTATATTACTTTCTTTTATGTCATATCTTAAATGTTTTTGAATATAGGTGTTAACATTGCATGTCATGATATAATATCTCTATTTCATACAGATTATACATTATAATAACCATCTTATGTGCATTAAAGAACTGAAGGAATGATCTTTAAGTAAGAAAAAGTGACCCCAAATGACAAGATAATCAAAATGATCCTTCAGGAGAAGGTGATCGAATCGAGATGATCCTTCGATAAGTGAGGGTGATCGGCAAACTTTTGGAATAAGAACCTTCGGTAAGGGAAGGGAACTCCAATCAATACCATTCATACAAGCTACGAGAAAAAGTAACGAAAAGTACTATGAAAAGTGTGATTACGATTGTTCTTCTTTTATTCTTTTTGTTTGATTTATGATTATGTTTATTATTTCATTCAAAGATCACTTTTTTATCCAAAATTTTTTATTTTGTTTGATTTATGATATTGTTTAAGATCTTTATTTTATTCAGATCTATTCTGTTTGACTTATCTATGCCAATGTTACTATTCTTTTCTTAGGTATTATTTATTTTGCCTTGCTTTATAGCCTATGAGAACATCGAATCTGGGTTTATGAGCTTGAATTCTATATGTTTTAACATTATAGACATTTTGTTACGAGTCATGTGTCATAACATAAGTAAATGAAAAGCATCTAAAGTCAAGCCACTCCGACTAACAAAGACTTTTGAAAATAATAGTTGAACAACATTACATCATCACTGTTTTTATTTTAAAACTCAGAGTGGCCAAGATGGATACGATGACACCATATAGATAAACTATTGAGAAACTTTTATTTCTCACCCCTCTTTCTGTACCATCTTCAAGAACGATGCAATACAAAGTAATACACTGCTCGGTTGAGGTAGAAAGACAAGTGCACTATTAGGAGCGAAATATCAAAGACGTGGATATACGAAACGTTATGCGTTTACCCAAATTCATATTAAGGAGAAAGAATGGGCGATAGTTTTAGTCGTAATTATAAAAATTAAGAGATTAGGATTTTTTGTGTGTCTTATTTTATCTTTATTAAGTGATTGGAATTGTAGTTATGATGTTTCTTTTTTTATGATTATTTGATATGAGTAAAATTTGACATTTTTTGTGCCTTTATATTTTAGCACGCCCATTTTTTATGTTAGTATCTCTAGATCTACTCATATTTTTCAACTAGTAACAATTCTAATAAAAACTAGTTATTCACTATATATATATATATAACTTATTTTATATAAAGATAATTATATTTTGTAAAAAATTTCACAAGATTTTGAATATCAACGACCAATATAATCCAAATAAGACTTAAACCTAGTTTAAATATAAAAGTGTTACACTTTTTGTATCAAAGCAATGTGATCCCATAGGGCCATATTCTATTCTTGCAAAATTAATTTATTATCATTTAGATATAATTACTGTCATACAATGAAATATTTTCTATGTGATAAAATTATATTAGAAATACGTGATCATCTAAGAATAAAAGTTAGTGCTCCTAAATGTTTTGTTTGAATCTTATCGTCGTAATTGTTTGGTCAAAATGTGCATGTGTTAATGTCAAAACATAGATCATCTAAGAACACTCAACTCATACTTAAAGACATATTCAAATGCACGAGACATTGTAAAAAAAAAAAAATAAGAAATTATGCCTTTTGTCACTCTTTTGTCACTTTATATGTTTGGCATGCGTTATGTTTATCTTGTCATTATTGTTTGAATTATTGTTTGAGTTGTTGTATGATACCTGTTATGGTGATTATTTGCTTTATGACATTATTCCTTTCTTCTCTTCTTTTACATGCATACATCACGTTCGTCACCCAAGTTCTCCCACATACAAATTTATTATTTTTTAATACTTTTTAATTAAGAATACATGTGATATTATTACTAAGATTTGTTACTACTACTGATGATATGAGAATTCTTGTTAAGGTTTGGAATCAATCAAAACAAGAATCAATTTGTTAGTAGCATAGTCCAAATCAACAACGAATTCTCATAATCAAATGTTAATTCAAAGGATGTCACAATTAAAACACAAAATAACTGGGAGTTTGAAATTCCGGGTCGTCTTTCCTAGGAGTTGCAATTAAGTGTTCATTTATTGGCTGAGAGAAAAATGGGGATTGGAAAATGATGGTAAGAAGGGCAAGTAATTTAAATAGCAAAAAATAAATAAGCATGCAAGAAATTAAAGGAAAGCAATTAAAAGCAATGGAAATGGAAATTAAGTGCTAAAAAAAACTTTTGGTGATAATTGGGAAATTAAGGATTCATATCCTAATTATGGACCACAAACATGGCAATTGTGTGGAATTAATCCCAGTTAGTCAATCCTACTTGAGTATTAGTCAAAAAGGAATAATTGATTCTAATCCCTAAGTCCTAAGTCAACACTAGTGAGTCACTTAGATTTAAGGGAAACCAAACCAATCAACAATCCTCACACAATGCGGAATAGATATCCACAACTCAATTCCACCCAAACACCCAATTTTTCAACCAAGAGTGTGAAAACTAAACACGCAAGGAATTAAAAACCAAAGCAATACAAGTCAAAGCAATTAAATGCAACAAAAGGAAACTTCAAATGCAAGAAAAACCTCTTGGCAAGTAATTGAGAGCTAAGGTTACCTATCCTAGTCATTGACCACAAACACATGATGATTATGAAGAGTTAATCCTACTTAGCCAACCGTACATCGAAGATAAGTCAAGTAGGCATAGTTGATTCCAATCCCTAAGTCCTAAGTCAACACTATTGGGTCACTTAGAGCCAAGAGAAACCAAATCACTAACTACTTTAATGTATCAAACAAGAATGGACATCAATGGTTCAAGGATCACCAAAGTCATCAATTTCAATCCATGAGTGGAGAAAAACTAAGTGAAAACTAAGCTAAGCATTTCATCAAACACTTGGCGTGCATGAAAATAAAATCAAATTAAATTGCATAAAAATAAAATCTAAAATACCAAATGCAAGAAAATAAAAAAAACAACCAAAGAAAGCAATAAATGACATAGAAATATAAATTTGCATTAATTAAAATTAAATTCAACAAAAGTATCCATAAACATAAAAGTGATAAAATAAAGGAAATAACAAGAGAAATGAAGAAGAACAAGATAGAAGAACATGGAAATATAAATGAAACTACGCTAGAACAAGAATTAAAAACTGAAATTAAAAGGAAAATTAACTAATAAAACCCTAATTCTAGAGAGAGGGGGGAGCTTCTCTCTAAAAATTAAGAGAAAACATGATAAAAGCTAAGCCTAATAAAACCCTTAGTCGTCACTGTCGTCACCTCCACCTTCAGCTGCTGAGAAGCATAAAATTGAGTCACAAAACAGCATATATATGAAGTGAATGGAAATATAAGATTGATTGAAAGCATGCATGAAAACCAATCTGAAAGTAAATGGCAGTAACTTCCAATCAATCAAACACAAAACAGTGACTTGCTTGTTTATCAAAGATAAAGAAAATTAAGGAGTGTTTTTGCTATGCACAAAGAGAAAGAAAACAGTTAAAAGTTAAAAGTTAATGTTAGTTGAAAAATAAAAAGAAAGTTAAAAGTTAAAAGTTATGTTAGTAAAAAGGAAAATGGTTAATTGAAAGTGAAAAGAAAAAGACAAGCAAAGTTAAAAGTATGGCAAAAAAAAGAAAAATTAGTTGAAAAGGAAGCAAAGGTAGAAAATCAAGTGAAAAGGAGGAAAAAATTAGTTAAAGAAATGAAAATAAGCAAAAATTCAAAAGTTAGGTGCATAGTCACAAGTTCCTTAATTCCCAAAAGTTTCAAAAATTTCAAAACAAGCAAGTTTCTATTCACTTCTCAACAGTTCAAAATGCCAAAACAAGTGATACACATGTATGTGTAGAGCACATAATCAAGTAGGTATCAATCACAAGTAAATTGGCATAATTTGAAGCAATTTGGTGTTGGCAAGTTAAAACTTTAACGAACAATGCACATAAATGAAATTCAAACACCAAATTCCAATGAGGCATGAAAGTCACAAGTTGAAACAAGATTTGAAAACCTCATGATCTAAGTGACATAATGAAAGTTAGGCAAAAATAAAATGAATCAATTCAGCCACTTAGATTTAAAACCTTCAATCTTGTGAGTTTATGCAAAAGAGGCTTTACTTTTAAAAGAATTTCAAGTTTATGGTCAATTTGAAAATTCACTTGAACTATTCAATGCATAGAAGTAATTTAGCATTACACGTAAGCAAAGAAAGTTAAAAGCATGACCAAAACTTGTAAGCAAGTTCTTGAGGAATTTTCAAAACCTTTTGGCAAACAAGTTTCTATTAACACAGAAATCCGTCAATTAGAATCTTGCTGCACCAAATAACACAATGTCTATTCATGAAATAGGTTTAGTAAAAATCCAGCAGCATTTCAGTAGCAAATTGGCTATTTTCCCAATTCAACTAATCAATTCAAACTTCCTATGAATTCATTGACAATTAAAAACATAAAAACCCTATATGATTCATATGAATAAGCCAATCTTTCAGCAACAAAACATCAAAAACCAATTTAAACCAAACCAGCCAGCAACACACAACATTCTTTCTTTCAACAATGAACAAAAATACTGGCTTAAAATACAGCACCCAAAACAGCACAATGAACAAAGATAATGGATTCAGGCAGCATTATCCATCAACAACAAATTAGAAATTTAGCATCAATGAAAGGAAACATTAGCAGCCTATTGCAGCAGTTCAGCAGAAAAAAAAAAATGCAACCAAGTAGCAATTGATAACCCAAATTCAAATAGAAAATCAGTCATTCCAAAACAGCAGCAGCAGGAGAAAGTACAATTAGTAAACAACATTCTGAACTCATCCAAACAATGGTAATCAGCAAGAACACAGCAGCAATCATAATTAACAGTGTGATGAACATGAACAGAATACAGTAGCAGTGAACAGACCAGTTCCAAGAAGCAGATAGAAGGGCTATCTATTCCCAAACACCAGCAGCAGCAAGAAGAGACCTAAATCAACTATCCAGTCCAGATTCTCTAACAACCTAAGCAACTGACATGCATTTCTAACTAACTTAAGCTAAACAAAATTAACTAGCAGTAAACTAATGACTGAAACAGAACTCAATTAAAGAAAAACGTGAACCTGGGAAGCAGAATTGGAACAGAGGAAGGGTAGGGAAGAAGAAGGTTGATAATGGTGAGTGAACGGCTGGAGCAACTGAGCTGGCCTAGTAGCGCAGTGGCACAGTGACAGCGGTGGAGAGGAAGCGAAATGAGAACAAGGGCCGAGCCCTGTGCTTGTTGTCGCAGGCAGAGGAGGGAAACAGGGGTATATGAGAAACGAGGGAGGGAAAAATGGTGTGGCGCGTCGGTGTTGTGCTCGACGGGAAGGGAATCTGGCGGCTCTACTGTAGCGCGAAGAAGAGGGGTGCCGCGATGGTGGAATCGCGGAGGTGAGGCGTCAAAACAGGAAGGTGTGGAGATGCGCTGGGTGGTTGTTCGCGGAGGAAGGAGAAGAGGGTTAGGTCGCCGTGGCTCGTCGATGGTGGGGGCTACGGTGGCTAGGCTGGTCCGCGAAGGTTCGGTGGTTCTGGGCGGCGCTAGGGTTTGGACAGGGGGAAGATAGCGGGTGGTGGGTTCAGAAGTGGCAGCTGGGGGAGGTGTGTGGTGGGGATTTGAAATGGAGTGGGGGGGAAGGTTCAGACAGAGAGACGTTGGAAGGGGGGTCCTCTGGTTCGGCGCTGAGAGCACGCGAAGAGGGTAGGGGGTCGCACAGAGGGGCTGAGGAGGGAACAGGGGTGAGAGAGGAGGAAAGAGAGATGAGAGAGAAGGAAAAAGAGATGGGGTGAGGGGCACGGCGACTGCGGCGGCCGCGGGTGGTTGGAGGTGGTTGGACGGTGAGGTGCTGTGGTTTCTGGACTAGTGAAAAAGATGCAAGCTTATTGATTGGTGAATGGTTGGCTCAGAGAAGATGAAAAGAGATGAGAAGGGAAGAACAACAGAAGGGGAGAGGAGGGGGTTGTGCAGAGGTTGTGCGGCGACTACGGCGGCCGCCGGCGGTTGTGGGTGAAGGTGGGTGGACGGTGAGGCGCTGTGGTGGTAATGATGGTGAAGAAGATGGAGCAGAGAAGATGAGGGGTTCGCACCGGGGAGGGGGGGCGGTTTTCTTTCGCGTTTGTGTACGCATTCATGGGGAAAGGGCTATTGGGCGTACACACATAGAATTGAAGTGTGCGTGTGCACCCATAGTAAAATACATATAAATAAAAAATTAATAAAAAAATGTAACTATTTACATTAACTTTAAATTTAATCTAAAATTTTATTTTTCAAATCAAAATAATGGACTATTCAATTGTAATATGCACAAATAAAAATTTATCCAAATTCAACCATTCAAAAATTAATTAAAAAATTTAAACATGCAATTCAAGTTAAAAAGACAATTTAAACAAAATTACTAACTATTCACATATAAATTTTAAAACAAAAATTTATTAAGATAAGCTAACAACCAAGAGACATATTCATATACAAAAACAAGCAACTCATCAAAAATAAACTATTGACATATTCACATATTAACAATAGCCAACAATGTAACACCATTTCTAATCTCTGGCAACGGCGCCAAATTTGATGATTTGAGAATTCTTGTTAAGGTTTGGAATCAATCAAAACAAGAATCAATTCGTTAGTAGTATAGTCCAAACCAACAACAAATTCTCATAATTAAATGTTAATCCAAAGGAGGTCACAATTAAAATACAAAATAACCGGGAGTTTGAAATTTCGGGTCGTCCTCCCTAGGAGTTATAATTAAGAGTTCATTTATTGGCTATGGGAGAAAAATGGGGATTGGGAAATGATATAAATAGCTAGAAATAAATAAGCATGCAATAAATTAAAGGAAAGCAATTAAAAGTAATGAAAATGGAAATTAAGTGCTAAAAAGAACTCTTGGTGATAATTGAGGAATTAAGGATTCATATCCTAATTATGGACCACAAACATGGCAATTATGTGGAATTAATCCCAAATAGTCAATCCTACTTGAGAATTAGTCAAAAAGGCATAATTGATTTCAATCCCTAAGTCCTAAGTCAACACTAGTGGGTCACTTAGAGTCAAGAAAAATCAAACCAAACAATCCTAACATAATGCGGAATGGACATCCACAACTCAATTCTATCCAAACACCCAATTTCTCAACCAAGAGTGTGAAAACTAAACATGTAAGAAATTAAAAATCAAAGCAATAAAGTCAAAATAATTAAATGCAAGGAAAGAAAACTTCAAATGCAAGAAAACCTCTTGACAAGTAATTGAGAGCTAAGATTACCTATCCTAGCCATTGACCACAAACACATGATGATTATGAAGAGTTAATCCTACTTAGTCAACCTTACATCGAAGATAAGTCATGTAGGCATAGTTGATTCCAATCCCTAAGTCCTAAGTCAACACTATTGGGTCACTTAGAGTCATGGGAAACCAAATCACTAACTACTCTAATGTATCAAACAAGAATGGACATCAATGGCTCAAGGATCACCAAAGTCATCAATTTCAAGTCAAGAGTGGAGAAAAGCTAAGTGAAAACTAAGCCAAGCATTTCATCAAACACTTGGTGTGCATGAAAATAAAATCAAATTAAATTGCATAAAAATAAAATCTAAAATATCAAAAGCAAGAAAATGGAAATAACAACCAAAGAAAGTAGTAAATGACATGGAAACATAAATTTGCATTAATTAAAATTAAATTCAACGAAAGTATCCATAAACATAAAAGTGACAAAATAAAGGAAATAACAATAGAAGTGAAGAAGAACAAGATAGAAGAACATAGAAATATAAATGAAACTACACTAGAACAAGAATTAAAAGCTGAAATTAAAAGGAAAATTAACTAATAAAACCCTAATTCTAGAGAGAGAGGTGAGCTTCTCTCTCTAGAAACAAAGAGAAAACATCATAAAAGCTAAACCTAATGGCCCCCCTTTATGCTTCTTCAATTTGGCTTGAAATAGCTTTAGAAATGAGTTGGATTGGGTTTTGGGAGCTCAGAAATTGCTGCCAGCAAGTTGCAATTAATGAGGTCACGTACCAGGACTTGTGCGTACGATGCACACATGCTGAATCCCAACTTGTGTGTATGTACAAATTGTGTGCGTACGCACACTTAAGCTTATGTCCACTATAGCAAATTGTATATCATTTTGAAGCCTCGGATGTTAGCTTTCCAATGCCACTAGAACTGCCTCATTTGAACCTCTATAACTCAAGTTATGACCAATTTAGTATAGAGAGGTCAGGATTGGCAGCTTTTTAAATCCTTCCTTTCTTAACTTCTTCCACTTTGCGTGCTTTCCTTCCACTTCTTCAATCTATACTTGCATTGTAAGCTTGAAATTACTCAACAAACACATCAAGGCATCAAATGGAATTAAAGTAAATAAAATTTAGCAATTATAAAGCTTAAAAAGCATGTTTTTACTTTCAAGCACAATTTAGAGAAGAATTCACAAAAGCATGCTATTTCAATAGATAAGTGCAAGAAAAGTCAATGAAATCCACTCAAATAGAGAAAATAAATACCATAAAATGTGGATTTATCAACAAAGATACAAAAGTGAAAGAGAGTCTATAACAACATAATCCAAAATACAAAAGGTGATAAAAGATCCTCCACTCCGTCACCATCTTGCAACTCACCGAGTTGGGTTACAACCTACATTTGAAAAACAACAATAATATATGGTATGAGAACCAAAGATTCTCAGTTTGGTAATAGTACCCAAAACATAAGATATAAGATTCCAGGATGCCAAAGACAATCCTAGAATTTCATATCGATACAGAATATTCAAACTTAATGAAATATAATTAAATAAACATAAACCATAAACAGGGTAATCTAACTTAAGGGATTTCTAGCTAATACTAAATCACACCACTGTCCTACAGCCTTCGCCAACCTACCCTCCACGCGGTCCCATCTCCATCCCTACCTAACCTCCTCCGCATCAGACAATCATATATATTGCAAGCAAGTAAAACATAAGTAATATATATGTACATCAAGTAAAATAGTTAGCAAGTAGACATATGATTCAATTAGGCATAACTGAAGTTAAACAAAGCAGACAAGCATATAGGTGATGCATATGATGAATGCCTATCCTATTTGACTCATGATATCACTTGTTGGTTTAAAATGCTAACCCAACACATCCCCGGGATGTCGCCTTTCTGCCATGACTAGGGATATAGTGTCATGCTCACTCTTTCTTGAGCATCGTGAGTTATAGTGCCCAGGACATTCTTTCGGGTTATAGTATGCCCGAGTTGACTCTAGTGACAGAGAAGGTTATGCGAACGAGAGACTGTCTCGGCCCCTACGCCAGCACCACTACCTTGACAAGGGGGAGACTATCACAGCCATTGCCCGAGGCGCATAGCGACTTACCAATTCAATGCAGGTCACATGAGCGAGAGACTACCATAGCCATCACATCCAAACGTAGGTGAGAGACTGCCACACCCCCTATGATGGAGAACAATGCATATCACAATCACACACTCAATCTCAGAGATCACTGCTCATAGCACAAGTCTACTTAACTCATCTCATTAACCATAATCATGTATGTTTCTGATTGTCACCTCAACACTCTGCCTAGACATTCAAGCTATTCCATCCACAGAACTTCCCAAGCCTAATTCATCGTCTTCTAAACCTATAACAGAAATTCATCAATTCAATTTACTAACTCATCTCTAATAGTCTTAGGACCTAATTACTTGATAGAAATCTTAAATAGTAATTAAACAATTTTAGAAAGTTAGAGAATCCTTGAAAAGATGAATAAAACCAATTTCAGCAAAATAGGAGTTTTGCGTACGCGAACCCCTGCCCCGCGTATGCATGCCTTGTAAATGCATACTTGATGCGTGAGCATCTTGTACCATTTTTCTTCTATTTTCTAGTCATTTTCAGTAGTATTTAATAAGTTTTATTATATTTTAGTGCAAAAATCCTCTTTGAATGCTACTTTGAGATGTTATAGTGTTTTTATAATTTCATGTAAAATTCAGAGCAATTTGACAGAATTTTGTGTGAAAAGGAAAAGAGTTGAAGCAGCCTCTCTGGGCGCTAAACGCCCAACTGGCGTCTAGCACTAGCAAGCTTCACAAAACAGAATGCATCTGCCCATTCTAGGCGCTAAACGCCTACCTAGCGTTTAGCGCTAGGTGGTCTGAACCGAGTCCACCTTCTTGGAGCATCTCTAGTTGGATTTAGCCTTTATTAGTTATCTTTTATTTTATTTTTGTAATTTTTATTTAGAAATAATATCTTTTAGTTTTAGGATTTAATATTTTATTTTATTTTCAAATCAAATTAGGTTAGATATAAAAGAGAAAAGATTCACCCTTTAGAGGGGATCTTCTCACTTCCTCACTTTCACACTTTTAAGAATCCTTGTTTTCTCTGTAAGTCATGAGCCACTAAACCTCCTTGGTTAGGGTTAGGAGCTCTGTTTATTTTTTTGGATTAAGACTATTACTCTCCTATTATAATTAATGTACTGATTCAATTTTAAGGATTACTTTCATTCTTAATTTTATGAATCTGGGTAGAACGAGAGTATGACCCTTATTCTAGATGTGTTCTTGTGACCCTTGGGAGAGGTTTCGCACGTGAACATAGCTTGAAAGTAAATTCCTCCTAAATTACTAATTGCTTGAACTAATATGGATACGTGACATATAATTCGTTTAGCTTTAGGTAATTAGGGTTTTTATGGCCATAAACTAGATTTGAACTTAACCCTCTAATCAGAATCAAGTGACCAAGAGATTGGCGGTTGATGAAGGTTAGAGGAGACTAAATAACTAAGAGATTAGAGTTTAGTCAATTACAGTTTGCCATGAAATGAATCTTACATGATTAAAATAGTTGGTAGGAAAACTTGATCTGGAAAAGTAAACATCTCTCATACGTTAACTATTTATCTCATTGATTTCTACATCAAATGCGTTGTTTTCTTTCTGTACTTTTTATTTAGTGTTTAATGCTCTTAAAACCCACAAAATCAACTTTTATGTTCGCCTGACTAAGCCAATCAGCTTACCATTGTTGCTCAGTTCCTCAGTCCTCGTGGGATCGACCCTCACTTACCTGAGGTATTACTTGGACGACATGGTGCACTTGTCGGTTCAATTGTGGACATTCTAAATCCACACCAAGTTTTTGGCGCCGTTGCTTAAATTAGGTATTTTTCTTAGTTTCGTTGTTTAATTTTTGTTAAATTTTTTAATTAGGTTTTGTTTATTTTTTTTTTAATTTCTAATTTTAAGTTTGCTGTCCCTTTAGTGTTTTTTTTATTTCCAAAAACTTTAATATTCTTCATCGTTTAATTTTCAAAAATTTTGGTTTAATTTTTTCTGTTTTTTTTTTCAAAATTCTTAGTTTAATAGCTTGCTCTGCTTTATTTTATTTCTTTTTTACCTAGGATATCTCACTGGGAGTTCTCTATACTCTGACATAGAGACTCTCACTCTTTTTTATTTTCCGTTTGTGTGTGCAGAAAAAGGAAGGAAATCACCATGGATCCGAATGGAAATGAGCAATCTAGAAGGACCCTGGTCTCATACATTGCTCCTACTCCTGATTTCCATGGGAATATTATTGTTGTACCTCCCATTGGAGCAAATAATTTTGAGCTAAAGCCACAGCTGATTACTCTGGTACAACAAAATTGTCAGTTTTATGGACTCCCTTAGGAGGATCCAAATCAGTTCATAGCCAACTTCCTGCTGATTTGTGATACTGTGAAAACTAATAGAGTGAACCCTGAAGTTTATAAACTAATACTCTTCCCATTTGTTGTGAGGAATATAGCAAAGCAGTGGCTTGATGCTCAAGCCAAGGAGAGTCTGGACACTTGGGACAAGGAGGTCAACAAGTTTCTGAGCAAGTTCTTTCCCCCTCAGAGGCTGACTAAGCTAAGGACGGATATTCAGACCTTTATGCAGGGGGATTGTGAGTCCCACTACGAAGCCTGGGAGAGGTACAAGTTGATGCTCAGGAAGTGTCCTCCAGACATGTTTTCAGACTGGATCAGGGTGCACATTTTCTATGAAGAACTCTCTGACATGACTAAAATGTCATTAGACAATTCTACAGGTGGTTTGATGAGCGGATATTTTATACGCTTTTTGGGAGTGTTTTCATATAGTTTTTAATAGGATCTAGCTACTTTTTAGTACATTTTTATTAGTTTTTATGCAAAAATCACATTTCTGGACTTTATTATAAGTTTGTGTATTTTTCTGTGATTTCAGGTATTTTTTGGCTGAAATTGAGGGACCTGAGCAAAAATCTGATTCAGAGGCTGAAAAAGGACTGCAGATGCTGTTGGATTCTGACCTCCCTGCACTCGAAATGGAATTTTTGGAGCTACAGAAGTCAAAATGGCGCGATCTTAATAGCGTTGGAAAGTAGACATCCAGGGCTTTCCAGCAATATATAATAGTCTATACTTTACCAAAGTTTAGATGACGCAAACTGGCATTCAACGCCAGCTTTCTGCCCTATTCTAGCGTTAAACGCCAGAAACAAGTTACAAACCAGGTTACAAACTGGCGTTTAACTCCAAGAATAGCCTATACACGTGAAAGCTTCAATGCTCAGCCCCAGCAAACACCAAGTGGGCCCCAGAAGTGGATTTCTACACTATCTATCTTAGTTTACTCATTTTCTATAAACCTATGTTACTAGTTGAGTATAAAAACTACTTTTAGAGATTTATTTTGTACCTCATGACATTTTACATCTGAATTTGTATCTTTGATGGCATGAGTCTCTAAACCCCATGGTTGGGGGTGAGGAGCTCTGCTGTGTCTCGATGAATTAATGCAATTATTTCTGTTTTCTATTCAATCACGCTTGTTTCTATTCTAAGATGTTCATTCGCACTTCAACATGATGAATGTGATGATCCGTGACACTCATCACCTTTCTCAACCTATGAACGCGTGCCTGACAACCACCTCCATTCTACCTTAGATTGAATGTATGTCTCATGGGTTCCTGGCTCACGAGTTTGACTGCCTCTCATGACAACAGAGCATTCGAATCCGTGAGATCAGAGTCTTTGTGGTATAAGCTAGAATCAATTGGCAGCATTCCTGAGATCTAGAAAGTCTAAACCTTGTCTGTGGTATTCGAGTAGGATCCGGAAAGGGATGACTATGACGAGCTTCAAACTCATGAATGCTGGGCGTGGTGACAGACGCAAAAGGATCAATGGATCCTATTGCAACATTAGTGAGAACCAACAGACGATTAGCTATGTACATGGATCCTTTTCACTAAGAGGACGGCTGGTAGCCATTGACAACGGTGATCCATCAACATACAGCTTGCCATGGAAGGAGACCTGCGTGCGTGAAGAAGAAGACAGTAGGAAAGCAGAAATTCAAAGGACAGAGCATCTCCAAAACTCCAACTCATTCTCCATTACTGCGTAACAAGTATTCATTTCATGCTCTTTCACTTTTCATAATTAAAACTAAGAACCACTATTGACTAATAAGATAACCATAGCTTGCTTCAAGCCGACAATCTCCGTGGGATCGACCCTTACTCACGTAAGGTATTACTTGGACGACCCAGTGCACTTGCTGGTTAGTTGTGCAGAATTACATAGTGTGAGTGTAATTTTTGTGCACCAAGTTTTTGGCGCCGTTGCCGGGGATTGTTCGAGTTTGAACAACTGATGGTTTATCTTGTTACCTAGATTAGGAAAAATTTGTCTTTTTGATTTAAAGTCACTAGGATTGCATCTTTTATTATTCCTTTTTAAAAATCTTTCAAAAATATTATTTTTCTTCATTAGTTTTTAATTTTTCTTTGAGCCTTTTTTTTAGTTTAGTTTCATATCTTAAGTTTGGTGTCAACTGCATGTTTTTATTTTCCTTTAAATTTTTGAGTTTGTGTTCATTGTTCTTACTTGATCTTCAAGTTGTTCTTGCTATCTTTCTTGTTTGATATTTAGTTTGTCTTGTTTTGTGTCTTTTCTTATTTTTCTTGTGTATTTTCAAATTTCAGTCTTCAAAAAATTTATATATATTAAAAATATCTTTTTAAAATATGTTAAATTTATAGCTCAGTTGGCTAGAGCGTTGTGTTTGTGTTCTTGGTAATTGGATATCTTCCTTTTAAAACTTTTTTAAAAATAATTTTTCTTTGATTAAATCTTGTGCCAAATTTTAAGTTTGGTGTTCTCTTGTTAATTTTTCTTTAGTTTTCGAAAATTTTATTTTTGTTTTCTAAAAATTTTAAGTTTGGTGTTCTTTCTTTTGTTCTTGTTGTTCTTGTTAGTCTTCAAGGTGTTCTTGAGTCTTCTTTGTGTTTTGATCTAAAAATTTTTAAGTTTGGTGTGCCTTGGTGTTTTCCCTCCAAAATTTTCGAAAACAAGGAGCATTGGATCTAAAAATTTTAAGTCTTGTGTCTTTTGTGTGTTTTTCTCTTTCATAATAAAATTCAAAAATAAAAAATATCTTTTCCTTTAATTCCTTTAATTCATAATTTTTAAAAATTATATCTTTTTCAAAAACATCCTAACCACTTTCTCTCTCCTCACTTTTTGAAAATCCTCATAAAATATTTTCAAATCTTTTTTATTTAATTTAATTTATTTTATTTTATTTTATTTTTTCGAAAAAAATTTTAAATAAATATAATAAAATAAATCCACATCATCTCCCTTTCTCCATCATGGACCTAAGTGGAAATTGTTCATTACCTGGGTCGAGTTGTCCAACCCGGAATATTCTACAGACAAAGCGACCGACCTCTTCAGGTCAGGACAATCCGACCTCTTCTCAAAGAGCTCGGCCAAAGTCACGAGAAAGCCCAAACAAAGGGCCCAAATAGAAGAACATGCCCCAGATCCTAAGGCAGCCCAAGCCTACAAGAGAAGGGCGGTTCCCTTGAAGATAAGATGACCTCACTTGAAGATAAGATAAAAATAAGATAAGATAACTAACTTATCTTATCCACAAGAGGCCACATCTCACCATTATAAATACACTGGAGCACCCAGGTATAACTCATATTTCTGATCCTATTCAATACCTGCTTAATATCCTTGCTAACTTAAGCATCGGAGTCCCTTGCAGGTACCCCCCACCCTCCGGGGATGAAGGATCAGCAGCACTTTTAGTTCCACAAGTCGGACACACCAGCTCCGGCCGCTATACACCTGCCGGACACGTCGGCTCCGACCAACACAGAAGATCTCGACCGAGATCGACCTACAGTTTCAGGTAACCCTCGAAACATTGGCGCCATTGCCGGGGAACCTGGAAGTCATCCCAACACCATGGTGGACGACCATGACAACGACCATGACTCAAGTTTGGAAGATAGAACGCCGCACAAGAACATGGATGCTATACTTAAAGATACTCCGGAATCCAATGGAGACAAAAATTCATCAAATCTGGGGGTGATAGAAGCACTTCAAGATCGATTAAAGCAACTTGAGAAAGAAGCCCAACATCAACGCGAAAAAGAAGAGGATCTGCATCGGGAGATAAGGTGGCGTCAAGAATTAGAAGATAAGCTTGTGAAACTCGAAGCTGATCTCAAAACTAAAGCTACTCGATCCACCCCAGAGGATAGCTCTCACAAAGATCAAGATCCATTCACCAGGGAAATTTTGAAGACCAAAATCCCAAAAGACTTCAAACTTCCGGATATGACTCTGTATGACGGCACCTCGGACCCCAACCACCATCTCAGCAACTTCAGAAGTAGGATGTACCTCACTGACGCCTCGGATGCAGTTCGCTGCAAAGCCTTTCCAACAACTCTTACTAAGACAGCCATTAGATGGTTCGACAACCTACCTCCAAAATCCATCTTGAGTTTCGACGACCTGACCAAAAAGTTCCTGGCCAGATTTTCCATACAAAAGGACAAAGCCAAACACGCACCCAGCCTACTAGGAATCAAGCAAGGAGATCAGGAGAGTCTTCGTAACTACATGGAAAGATTCAACAAAACATGCATGGACATACAAAGTCTACCAACAGAAGCTGCCATCATAGGGCTCATAAATGGCCTACGAAAAAGACCATTTAGCCAATCTATATCAAAGAAGTACCCAGCATCCCTAGACGAAGTACAAGAACGGGTGCAGAAGTACATCAACATGGAGGAGAATTCTCAACTTAGGGAAGCCTCGAGGTTCGGTTCTGCCTGCCGAGATAAAAAATCCAAGAAAAAGGAAGATCGCTCTGGGGAGAAAATAAAAAAATATCATAACTACACTCCTCTTAGGATATCCTTGGTAGATGTTTACAAAGAAGTCTGCCATACGAAAAAAATACCCCCAGCTCGGCCACTCAAAGACAAAAGGGGAGGAGGAAATCGGAACGAATACTATGAGTATCATCGAGTCCGAGGACACTCCACCAATGAATGCTTTGACTTGAAAAACGTCATAGAGAAATTAGTAAGGGAAGGAAAATTAGATCGGTTCTTGGCCAATCGGGACGAAGAACCAAGAAAAAGAAGAAGGGATGAAGATGTCGGACGGTCTGAACAATCACCCCGCACACCGGAGAGACACGTCCACGTGATACACGGCGGATTTGCTAGAGGAGGAATCTCCAAATCATCCCGCAAGCGACACCTCAAAGAAGTATACCATGTCGAAGGAAAAAAGGAGGCGCCAGACATCCCAGCAATCACGTTTACCAAAGAAGATGCATCCGGAATCATCTCAGGACACGACGACCCCATGGTCATCACAATCATATTGGCAAACGCCAACCTCCACCGTACATTAATTGACCAAAGAAGCTCTACTGACATCTTATTCAAAACTGCCTTCGACAAGCTTGGCTTAGAAGAAAAAGAGCTAAGAGCATACCCGAATAGCTTGTTCGGACTTGGAGATACCCCAGTACAGCCACTGGGATACATATTGTTACATACAACCTTCGGAAAGGGGAACCAATCCAGAACACTCAAGATAGACTATATCGTGGTCGACGTAAGCTCAGCCTACAATCCCTTAATAGGTCGGACAACGTTAAATCAACTCGGCGCAATAGTTTCAACTCCACATCTATGTATGAAATTCCCAACTGCAAAAAGGATAGCTACAATAAAAGCAGATCAAAAGATGGCGCATCGCTGTTATAATGAAAGTCTAAACCTCCGAGGCGAAGGAGGAGAGTTCCACACAATCGAACTCGGCAGAGTTTAGAGACGAGAAGAACTCCGCCCACGACCCGAAGGAGAAATAGAAAGAGTCTAGATCGGAGATACCTCGGATAAAACAACTAATATTGGCACGATCCTGAAAGGAGACGCAAAGGAATCACTAATTCGGTTTCTACGAGATAATGTTGATCTCTTCGCATGGAAAGCTGCCGACATGCCAGGCATAGACCCCGAACTAATGAGCCACAAGTTGGCAGTCTACCCGGGATCCCGGCCGGTACAACAAAGATGAAGGAAACTTAGGCCAGAACGGTCTCAGGCTGTAGAAGAACAAGTACAAGCACTACTAGAGGCAGGGTTCATAAGAGAAGTTAAATACCCACTATGGCTAGCAAACATCGTCTTGGTGAGAAAGTCAAATGGGAAGTGACGAATGTGCACCGACTACACCGACCTCAACAAAGCCTGCCCAAAAGACCCTTATCCACTCCCAAGCATCAATGCTCTAGTAGATGCCTCATCGGGATATAAGTATCTCTCGTTCATGGATGCATACTCAGGGTACAACCAGATCCCAATGTATCCACCGGATCAAGAAAATACCTCGTTTCTCACACCAAAAGCAAATTATTGCTACATCGTAATGCCTTTCGGCCTTAAGAACGCGGGAGCCACTTATCAAAGGCTAATGAATAAAGTTTTCTCAGACCACATCAGAAAAATCATGGAGGTCTATGTGGATGACATGTTGATAAAGACATAAAGTGAAGAGACATTACTAACAGACTTGGTTCAGGTGTTCGACACCATACGAAAGCACGGCATGCGACTCAACTTGGCTAAATGCACCTTCGCAGTGGAAGCAGGTAAATTCTTGGGCTTTATGCTCACACAAAGAGGAATCGAGACAAATCCAGATAAATGGCAGGCCATACTCAACATGAACAGCCCAACCTGCGTCAAAGAGGTACAACAACTCAATGGGAGATTGGCGGCCTTGTCCAGATTCCTAGCAGGGTCAGCAATAAGATCCCTCCCCTTCTACGCTACCTTAAGGAAGGGAAAGAACTTTGAGTGGACAACGGAATGTGAACAAGCCTTCCGAGACTTCAAAGAATTCTTGGGACAGCCACCTATCCTATCTCGACCACAAGAGGGAGAATCACTCATACTGTACCTCGCAGTAGGAAGTCAGGCAATAGCTTCAGCACTAATTAGAGAAGATGAAGGGGGACAACAACCCGTCTACTTCATTAGTAAAGCACTATAGGGGTCAGAGTTGAACTACCAGAAAATAGAGAAGTTTTGCCTACGCTCTGATACTCACATCCCGACGACTTCGCCCATACTTCCAAGCGCACACCATTAAAGTTCGGACCAACCAGCCCATAAAAGGGATATTGCAGAAAACAGATCTAGCAGGAAGAATCCTACAGTGGGCAATCGAGTTGTCCGAGTTTGACGTCCAATACGAGGCGCGTACAGCCATTAAATCACAATACCTAGCCGACTTCATCGCCGAATTCACAGACACCACGAAAATCCCCATAGAGTGGAACATATACGTGGACGGTTCCTCGAATAAAATCGAAAGCGGTGCAGGTGTGATAATCGAAAGCAACCAAGGAACCCAACTTGAGCTTTCCCTGAAATTTGGATTCCCAGCCTCAAACAACCAGGCGGAATACGAAGCGTTATTAGCTGGTTTGAAGCTAGCTAGGGAGGTTGGAGCTCAGAAACACAACATCTACAGTGACTCACAAGTCGTTACCTCATAAATAACGGGAAGCTACCAAGCCAAAGATCCTACCATGAAAAAATATTTGGATAAAACCAAAGAACAACTCGGACAACTCGGGGAATATAGGATCTGCCACATACCCCGCGAGCGAAATGCCCGAGCTGACGCACTCTCAAAACTAGCCAGCACCAAACCAGGGGGCAACAATAGAAGCCTCATCTAGGAAATACTGCAGAACCCATCAATATCGGAAGAAGAAAAAATCCTAGCCATAACAGGTCGGGATCAAGGATGGATGACCCCCATAATTAACTACCTCAAAACAGAAGCGCTCCCTACAGATGAAAAGGAGGCAAAGAGGTTGAAAAGGGAGGCACAGTACTACACTATCATAAACAACACCCTGTACAAAAGAGGGATATCAATACCATTGTTAAAATGCGTACCGACCTCCAGCACAAAGGAAGTCCTGGAGGAAGTGCATAGCGGTATTTGTGGTAATCATCTCGGAGCACAAGCTCTCACCAAAAAGGTACTTCGGGCGGGATTCTATTGGCCAACTCTACAAAAAGAAGCTACAGAATTTGTAAGGACATGCCCACCATGTCATAAGCATGCCAACTTTCACATCGCCCCACGAGAAAAGCTCATCAGCGTGACCTTACCCTGGCCATTTGCAAAATGGGGACTCGACCTTCTCGGACCCTTCCCACAGGGATCGGGACAAGTAAAATTCCTCATAGTAGGAGTAGACTATTTCACAAAATGGATCGAGGTAGAACCCCTAGCCAACGCCACTGCCCAAAGAAGCTAGAAATTCCTATATAGGAACATTATTACTAGGTTCGGGGTACCTTACTCCATCACCACAGACAACGGCACCTAATTCACAGATGCAGGCTTCAGAAAACTAGTGGCCGACTTGAATATAAAACACCAGTTCACCTCCGTCGAACATCCCCAAGCCAATGGACAAGCCGAAGCGGCCAACAAAGTCATATTGGCCGGACTGAAACGGAGACTGCAAGAAGCAAAAAGGGCTTGGGCCGAGGAACTTTCACAAGTCCTTTGGGTGTATCGAACAACCCCCCATTCTACCACAAACGAATCACCATTTCGATTAACATACGGAGTGGAGGCAATGATTCCAATAGAGGTCGAAGAAGGATCTCCCCGAGTAGTCCACTACAATGAACAAACCAATTCTTAACTCCAAAGAGAAGAGCTTGACCTACTTCCAGAAATCCAAGAAAGAGCTCGGATCAGAGAAGAAGCACTAAAACGGCGAATGGCTTCCAGGTATAATCAAAAGGTAGTGCCACGAGATTTCACGGAGAATGATCTTATCTTAATCCGAAATGATATTGGAACAACTCGACCTGGAGAAGGAAAGCTGGCAGCTAACTAGAAAGGACCCTAGCGAGTCACAAAAGTGCTTGGGAAGGGCTACTACAGACTATCCGAACTCGAGGGACGGGAACTCCCCAGATCATGGAACGCTTGTAACGTAAGAAGGTACTATAGCTAGGAAAGGTAAAAGATCTCAAGATGCACTCTTTTTCCTGAAAAGATTTTTTAATGAGGCGTCAAGATTGAGACTTAAGGGTACAAAAAACTCCCGCCTATATATATATATATATGCACTTCCTTTAAATAAAATACATTTCAGATATTCTACAAATTCCCAAGATGCATTAATCTGAAGCCTTCATCGTCCGATTATAAAGCAACAGATCGACAGAAAGTGAAGAACAGATTCACTGTACGATCTCGATAGGAATGATCGACCGACAAAGGTAAAAACGCGATTCACCTAAAAGATCGATCAAACCGGGACAAAAAAACCACCATCTACAAATCGGCAAAGATGAACACAAAGTAATGCAAGAAGTTATCAAAAGTGATCCCAAAAAGAACCTGACGAGGTCTTATGGATTGCTATATAATAACTTAAAAAAGACTGGCCGATACTAAAAAGTCAGACCAAGTCAACCCAAGTTATCAGCAAATCCCTGGAAAGAGGTCTGGCCAACCCTATTAAGAGGAATTGCTATAACTTAGAAGAGATTGACCTAACGAAGTCGGTCTCCTACAAGATAAGTTGTAAAAGTAATCCCTGAAAGAGACCTAACAAAGGTCCAAGAAAGAGGATTACAAAAACAACTTAGAAGAGATCGACCTAACGAAGTCGGTCTCCTACAAGACAAGTTGTAAAAGTAATCCCTGAAAGAGACCTAACAAAGGTCCAAGAAAGAGGATTACAAAAACAACTTAGAAGAGATCGACCTAATGAAGTCGGTCTCCTACAAGACAAGTTGTAAAAGTAATCCCTGAAAGAGACCTAACAAAGGTCCAAGAAAGAGGATTACAAAAACAACTTAGAAGAGATCGACCTAATGAAGTCGGTCTCCTACAAGACAAGTTGTAAAAGTAATCCCTGAAAGAGACCTAACAAAGGTCCAAGAAAGAGGATTACAAAAACAACTTAGAAGAGATCGACCTAACAAAGTCGGTCTCCTACAAGACAAGTTGTAAAAGTAATCCCTGAAAGAGACCTAACAATGGTCCAAGAAAGAGGATTACAAAAACAACTAGGAAGAGATCGACCTAGCGAAGTCAGTCTCCTACAAAGATAAGTTATAAAAGTAATCCCTTAAAGAGACCTGACAAAGGTCCGGAAAAGAGGATTTCAAAAATAACGTAGAAGGGGACCAACATAAAGAAATCGGTTATGAGGCGCTAAAAATACAAACAAAAGCGAGGAAACCGAGAAACAAATCGGACCCCCTACAGTCACGGCCTCAAAAGGATCCAAGCTACAAACAATAAGTACGAAAGCAATCTAAAGAGGCCAAGCAGCAAGATTCCAACAGATACCATATTAAAGCACCATAAAAGCATAAGTATGATAAAACTTCAAGAGGCCACCAAAATCAGCCTCAGAAAGCTACTTTTGTTTTTGAAAATAAAAAGTTGCCAGGCAGGCAACTAAAAAGCATCAGCAGTTAAACAAAACAATAAATAGTTCAAAAGACCACAAACCGGGCTATTTACACAAATACTTAGAAAGAAGATCAGCTAAGATCGGGAGCCTTCCCGGCAGCATCGGTACGGGGAGAAGGAGGACGAGTCTGACTAGGCACAGCATCTACAGTTCCATCATCCCGATTCAGAATCTGGCAATCCGGATCAGACATAACGGGAGGAACCGAGGAGGTCGACACTTTGACAGAAGGCACAGGGGGAGGATCAGCATTATCATCATCCTAGTCATTAGGGACAATCTTACCATCCCTCACAACGTTGTCCAGGCTGACGAGAGTAAGGTCAACCTCAGGAGCAATAATTCGATCCTGCTCATTCAAGTTCTCATAGGCAGCAGTTACACTGCCAACAAGATGACCCTGGAGCTCGGCGTAATCAGCTCGGGCATTTTCCAACTCCTCCTTCAGACGCATCCCCTCCCGATAAGATGTGACATAACTATCCTTATGTCTCAGGGCCGTATCCTCAGCCAGCCTTACAGAGGCAGCCAAAGAAAGGGAACTTGCCTTCTCATTCTTCAGATATTTTTCCAACTTGGCCACCTTCACCTCGAGCTCCTCCTTCAAGCCCTTTATCCGATCAAACTCCCATTCGGCCTCCTCCATAAAGGCTTTGGTGGCATGGAGAGGAAGACTTTGAGCAGTTCGATATAGGGCCGCTCCCAAGTGTGCCAACTTAATACCACTTCGAGCTACATAATCCAAATGCTGAAGAAGGGAGACGTCATCCATAAAAAGGGCGCCATAAGGACCGATTTGTTGATCTACAAACTCGATCGGATCAAAGTCAGGAGCGTCAAGGTTGAAAGGCTCAGTTACTTTCTGCTTCTTACTAGGAGGAGCGCCAGAAGCAACGACCGAGGTCTGTAGTGGATCGACCTGACAAAACTGAGGAGTAGGAATTGCTTTCCTCGGCCCAGGAGAAATCGGCACAGGAGGCTTTAATGGGACCTGAGAAGATACCTCCCCGGCCACCTTGGCCGAGATGTTCAGAGCAGCAGTGGCCTTCTTTGCCTTTTTAAAGGCCTTCATGGGGTCATTGTTCTTTGACATCTCTGCAAATACAAAATCAGCCACAACAAAGAGTTACAAATCCAATAAAAAAAGGGGGAAACAAGTATAGAAACAAGTCAGACAAGTACCCAAAATAGTCCGAACCAAGGACGGGTCATTCAAAAAACTTTTTGTATCAAGATGGGGTGGTTTCCCCCAGAGATCCTCAAGAACAACAACAAAGGCGTGCTCAACATCATCAAGCATCTCCCAGGTATAGCGAGACACTCTTACATCCTTCTGCCACTCTAGAGGGAAAGAAGGCTCATCATTTTCATCAAGAAAAAAAGGGCGGCCCCCCTCGACAGCACGAACCTTAAAGAAGTAATTCTTGAAGTGCTTAAAGGACTCGTCATACATAGCAAAAACTTTATGGCCCTGGGCGGACCTGAAGGAAACCCAGGAAGCTTTATTTTTTGAAGAACTGCCAGGCTTGGCGGAAACAAACAAGTAAAGGAAAAGAGTTTGAGAGGGTGTTACATCTAATTCTCGGCAGAGAAGCTGAAAATTTTTAAGAAAACCCCAGGAATTTGGGTGAAGCTAGGATGGGGCAATGTTACACGACCACAACAGGTCGGTCTCGAAAGTAGTAAAAGGAAAAGTAACGTTCAACTGACTGAAGAAGTATTCATAAGCATAAAAGAAGGGACGCTCTCCCTCAACGGAAGTCGGAAAACAAACTCTCTCGTCAGAATCAGGAGCAACAAGCTCATAATCCTCCTCACGGGCATTGTTACCACAAATCCTATGGCACTTCCTCAGCTCTGTGCAAAACTCAGCATCCACAACAAAACAAGGGAGTCCAGCCAATCGGACATCCCCTCGAGAACTTTGGAAGACATCTCTACAACGTTATTGCGAGAAGACATGAGGCCAACTAATCCTACAAGTAAGAAAAGAAGATGGGGTTACTATAAATATCTCGGATAAAGGGAGAAAACAACTCGGTCAATACTTCTCAGGTGATGAAACAAAGAAAAGGAAAACCCCAAGACTCAAACCAAAGTCCTGGGGCATCCTTTAGAGGCAGTAACAAAGCAAGGTTTCCAGAAATCAATCTACAAGCTTACATCCCAGCATGTCTCAAAAAGAAATTCAAAAAACAGCAAACACCTTTCTTCAAGGAGAAACACAAAAAATCATTACATACTACCAAACACGCCAAGCAGAGACCATTAAAGATGCAACCTTTTTCAAGAACGGACAAAAAGCAAATCTCCAAACAAAGCAAGGAACAGACGCAGATTTTTATCAAGTATCAGGCAGGAAAAAACCATAAGCGACAATAAAACCTTAGAAATCCTCAACGGAAAAGCCAAGAGAATGCATAAAGGAAAGATGGGAAAAACATGTCAAGCAAATACAAGACCACGAAAAGATTCAAACTTTCAAACATGCAAAATCAAAGCTTCACCGAAAATTGAAAATGAAGCTACAAGAAAGCCAGTACTAACCTGGAAAGAACAGCAAGCTTCAAAGAAATTGAAGATGGAATACGAAATCTGGGACACCCCTTCACAAGCAAAAACGCGAACAAGAGCAATGTCGCAGAAGAGAAAACACGAAAACTACAAAAACTCCAAAAGAAAGCAGAAGCGCAAACGAAAGAACAGAAAGCAAAGAGAGCAGAGAAAAGAAGTTATGAAAAGGCTAAAGGAGAGAAACCGTTTCTAGGTTTTCAAAATCAAAGTAAAGAGCCAAAGGGAAACGGGGAAATTAATGCTCAAATTAAAGAAGGCATTAAACCCTCGCACGTTCCCAAAAAAAGCGCCGATATAAAAGTGCGCGTCTTTTAGAAGAAACGTTCTACATTCAAAGCTGCTACAAAAGGAATCAACAAAATGCCTGAGTTCGGCTTCACCAAAGAAAGACTGAAGTCAAGGACTCGACCTCAAAAAGAAGACCGAACTCAAGTAGAGGCACTGTTCATATCCTGGGTCGAGTTATCCGACCCGGGATGTTCTACAGACAAAGCGACCGACCTCTTCAGGTCAGGACAATCCGACCTCTTCTCAAAGAGCTCGGCCAAAGTCAGGAGAAAGCCCAAACAAAGGGCCTAAATAGAGGAACACGCCCCAGATCCTAAGGTAGCCCAAGCGTACAAGAGAAGGGCGGTTCCCTTGAAGATAAGATGACCTCACTTGAAGATAAGATAAAGATAAGATAAGATAACTAACTTATCTTATCCACATGAGGCCACATCTCACCATTATAAATACACTGGAGCACCCAGGTATAACTCATATTTCTGATCCTATTCAACACCTGCTTAATACTCTTGCTAACTTAAGCATCGGAGTCCCTTGCAGGTACCCCCACCCTCCGGGGACGAAGGATCAGCATCACTTTCAGTTCCACAAGTCGGACACACCAGCTCCGGCCGCTATACACCTGCCGGACACGTCGGCTCCGACCAACACAGAAGATCTCGACCGAGATCGACCTACAGTTTCAAGTAACCCTCGGAACAGAAAAAACAGTCTAGAAGGACTCTGGGGTCATATGCTAACCCCACTACTGCTTCATATGGGAGTAGTATCTGTATACCGTCCATCGGAGTCAGTAGTTTTGAGTTGAATCCTCAGCTTATTATCATGGTGCAGCAAAATTGCCAGTATTTCGGTCTTCCACAGGAAGACCCTAATGAGTTTCTGGCACAATTCTTACAAATTGCTGACACAGTACATGATAAGGAAGTAGATCAGAATGTCTACAGATTATTACTGTTTCCATTTGCTGTAAAAGACCAAGCTAAGAGGTGGTTAAATAACCAACCTAAATCTAGCATTAGAACATGGAAACAGTTGTCAGATAAATTCCTGAATCAATATTTCCCTCCTAAGAGGATGAAACAGCTAAGGCTGGACATCCAAGGCTTTAAACAAGAGGATAATGAATCCCTTTTCAACACCTGGGAGAGGTACAGAGGGATGCTAAGGAAATGCCCCTCTGAAATATTTTCAGAATGGGTGCAGTTAGACATCTTCTACTACGGGCTTACAGCAAAAGCTCAGATATCTCTAGACCACTCAGCTGGTGTATCTATACACATATGAAAAACAATGGAAGAGGCTCAAGAGCTCATTGATATATTTGCTAGAAATTAGCATCTGTACTTAAGTAGTGAGTTCTCCATAAAAGAAGAGGCTAAGGCAGTGTCACTGAACTTAGTCTTCTAGAACAAGTTGCTGAAATCAATCAGCATTTATGTTATCTGACAGAACAGTTGGCAGAATTTAAAGAGATGTTACAAGACACTAAGGATGCTAACAAGAACATGGAAGCACAACTTGACCAGACAAGATAGCAGTTATCAAAATAGATAATAGAAGAGTGCCAAGTAGTTTAATTAAGGAGTGGAAAAATATTGAATACCTCAGATCAAAGCAGTAGAAAGCCAAGAAAAGAACAAATAATAGAGGATGAGCAGAATGCTACCCAAAATCCCTCTTAGAACAGCAAGAGCCCAAAGAGGAATGATTCTGGCGTTCAAACACCAGAAAAGGGTGAAAAACTGGCATTAAACGCCCAGTGGACACCCAGTTCTGGCGTTCAAACGCCATAAAAGGGAGAAAAAGTGGTGTTAAATGCCTAACCCATGTTCAGTTTTGGCGTTCAAACGCCAGAAAAAGGAGGGAATCTGGTGTTAAACGCCAATCCAGCCCCAATGCTGGCGTTCAAACGCCGATGAGGGGTCAGACACTTGCAAGTGTTAATAATAACTCCCTCAAGAAGGCTTCTCAACCTGCCTCTGTAGGAAATGAACCTGCAGCAACCAAGGTTGAAGAATACAAAGCCAAAATACCTTATCCTGAGAAACTCTGCCAAGCAGAACAGGATAAACAATTTGCCCGCTTTGTAGACTATCTCAGGACTCTTGAAATCAAGATTTCATTTGCAGAGGCACTTGAGCAAATACCCTCTTATGCTAAGTTCATGAAAGAGATCTTAATTCATAAGAAGGATTGGAGAGAAACTCAAAAAATTTTTCTCACTGAAGAATGCAGTGCAATCATTTTAAAGAGCTTACCAGAGAAGCTTAAGGATCCTAGCAGCTTTATGATACCATGCATATTAGAGGATACCTGTACCAAGACAGCTCTATGTGATCTTGGGGCAAGCATCAACTTAATCCCTGCATCCACTATCAGAAAGCTTGGCTTGACTGAAGAGGTCAAACTAACCAGGATATATCTTCAACTTGCTGATGGCTCCATTAAATACCCATCAGGCGTGATTGAAGACATGATTGTCACAGTTGGGCCATTCGCCTTTCCCACTGACTTTGTAGTGCTGGAAATGAAGGAGCACAAGAGTGCAACTCTCATTCTAAGAAGACCTTTCCTAGCAACTGGACGAACCCTCATTGACGTCCAAAAAGGGGAAGTAACCCTGAGAGTCAATGAGGATGAGTTTAGGCTGAATGCTATTGAAGCAATGAAGCACCCAGACACATCAAAAGACTGCATGCGTGTTGATATTATTGACTCCCTGGTACATGAGATCAATATGGCTGAGAGTCTCGAATCAGAGCTAGAGGATATCTTTAAAGATGTTCAGCCTGATCTGGAGGAACCAAAGGAAATAAAAGAACCTCTGAAAATTCTTCAGGAAGAGGAGAAACCTCCTAAACCCAAGCTCAAACCACTACCACCATCCCTAAAATATGCTTTTCTGGGAGAAGGTGAAACTTTTCCTGTAATCATAAGCTCTGCCTTAGAGCCACAGGAAGAGAAATCACTAATTCAGGTGCTAAGGACACACAAGACAGCTCTTGGATGGTCCATTAGTGATCTCAAGGGCATTAGCCCAGCCATATGCATGCACAAGATTCTATTGGAGGATAATGCCAAACCAGTGGTTCAACCACAAAGGCGGCTGAATCCAGCCATGAAGGAGGTGGTGCAGAAAGAGGTCACTAAATTACTAGAGGCTAGGATTATTTATCCCATTTCTGATAGCCCCTGGGTGAGCCCTGTCCAAGTTGTACCCAAAAAGGGAGGCATGACAGTGGTTCATAAGGAAAAAAATGAACTGGTTCCTACAAGAATAGTTACAGGGTGGCGTATGTGTATTGACTACATAAGACTTAATACAGCCACCAGAAAGGATCATTTTCCTTTATCATTGACCAAATGCTAGAAAGGCTAGCAGGTCATGACTATTACTGCTTTCTGGATGGCTACTCAGGGTACAACCAAATTACAGTAGATCCCAAAGATCAAGAGAAAACAACATTCACATGTCCATCTGGAGTATTCGCCTACAGAAGGATGCCCTTAGGTCTATGTAATGCACCAGCAACCTTTCAGAGATGCATGCTCTCTATATTTTCTCTGATATGGTGAAAAAATTTCTGAAAGTCTTGATGGATGACTTCTCAGTATTTGGAGACTCATTCAGCTCCTGTCTTGATCATCTAGCACTTGTTTTGAAAAGATGCAAAGAGACTAACTTGGTTTTAAACTGGAAAAAATGTCACTTTGTGGTGACTGAAGGAATTGTCCTTGGGAATAAAATTTCAAACAAAGGCATAGAGGTGGATCAAGTTAAGGTGGAGGTAATTGAAAAATTACCACTACCCACCAATGTTAAGGCAATCAGAAGTTTTTTGGGACATGCAGGATTCTACAAGAGGTTTATAAAGGATTTTTTAAAAATTGCAAAACCTTTGAGTAACCTACTAACTGCTGATACACCATTTGTTTTTAACACAGAGTGTTTGTAGGCCTTTGAGACTCTGAAGGCTAAGCTGGTCACAGTACCTGTTATTACTGTACCGGACTGGACATTACGATTTGAACTAATATGTGATGCCATTGACCATGCTATTGGTGCAGTATTGGGACAGAGGCATGACAAGCTTCTACACGTCATTTACTATGCCAGCCGTGTTCTAAATGACGCGCAGAAAAAATACACAACCACAGAAAAGGAATTACTTGCAGTAGTTTATGCCATGGACAAGTTCAGATCCTATTTGGTAGGATCAAAAGTGAATGTGTACACTGACCATGCTGCTCTTAAATATCTACTTACAAAGCAGGATTCAAAACACAGGCTTATAAGATGGGTGTTGCTTCTGCAAGAGTTTGATATAGAAATAAGAGACAGAAAAGGGACAGAGAATCAAGTAGCAGATCACCTGTCCCGGATAGAACCAGTAGAAGGGATGTCTCTCCCCCTCATTGAGATCTCTGAAACCTTTCCGGATGAGTAACTCTTTACCATTCAGGAAGCCATGGTTTGCAGACATTTCAAACTATAAAGGTGCAAGATTCATTCCTAAGGAGTTCAGTAGGCAGCAAAAGAAAAAAAACTACTTTCTGATACAAAGTACTACTTGTGGGATGAACCATATCTCTTTAAGAAATGCGTAGACAAACTAATTCGTAGGTGCGTGCCTAGAGAAGAAGCGCAGAAGATCCTATGACATTGCCATGGATCACAATATGGAGGACATTTCGGAGGTGAGCGAACAGCCACCAAAGTCCTCCAATGTGGCTTCTACTGGCCTACAATCTATAGAGACTCCCGAGAGTTTGTACGTAACTGTGACAGTTGCTAGCGAGCTGGTAATCTGCCTCATGGTTACGCCATGCCTCAACAAGGGATCTTAGAGATTGAGCTGTTTGATGCATGAGGTATTGACTTCATGGGTCCTTTCCCACCATTATACTCAAACACTTACATTCTGGAGGCAGTAGACTATGTATCTAAATGGGTGGAGGCAATTGCAACGCCCACTAACGATACTAAGACAGTACTGAAGTTCCTCCAGAAACATGTCTTTAGCAGATTTGGTGTCCCTAGAGCACTAATCAGTGATGGAGGCACTCATTTCTGCAATAAACAGCTTTATACTGCCATGGTCCGATATGGAATCAGCCACAAGGTGGCAACTCCATATCATCCACAGACCAATGGGCAAGCTGAAGTCTCTAACAGAGAACTAAAAAGAATCCTTGAACGGACTGTAATTGCCCATAGAAAGGATTGGGCAAAGAGCTTGGATGATGCTCTATGGACATACAGAATAGCATTCAAGACTCCTATAGGAACCTCTCCATACGAGCTTGTGTATGGGAAGGCCTCTCACCTGCCCGTGGAACTGGAGCATAAAGCCTACTGGGCAACCAGATTCCTAAACCTTGATGCCAAATTAGCTGGAGAGAAAAGATTGCTCCAGTTAAATGAGCTAGAGGAATTCAGACTCAATGCTTTTGAAAATGCCAAAATTTACAAGGAGAAAGCAAAGAGATGGTATGATAAGAACCTGCATCCAGAGTCTTTGAGCCAGGACAAAAGGTTCTATATTTTAACTCTAGACTCAGGCTATTCCCTGGGAAACTAAAATCCCGGTGGAGAGGACCATATGTGATTACAGGCGTGTCACCATATGGATATGTAGAGCTTCAGGATATTGATTCTGACAAAAAGTTTATTGTTAATGGACAGAGAGTCAAATATTATGTTGAAAGCAATTTGAGCAAGAATGCTCAAAACTGAGACTAGATTAAAGCTCAGTAAGGTCCAGCTAAAGACAATAAAGAAGCGCTTGCTGGGAGGCAACCCAGCCATTACTATAGTTTATTTGATATTTAAATAATAATTATAGGAGTTTAATAAATTATCATCAGAACTACTCATTTACAGGAGTTCACAGAGTAGAGAGCAGAGAAAAGAAGCTCACTGGCACGAAAACGCCAGTAAGAGGCACTTTTGGGCATTAAACGCCAGAAGGGGCACCATTTTGGGCGTTTAACGCCAGTAAGGATATCTTTCTGGGCGTTTAACGCCAGAACTGCAGCATCCTGGGCGTTTAGAAAAATGCCCAGTGATAAAGACTTTCTGGCATTTAACGCCCAGCTAGGTACAAAACAAGCAGCAAATGGGCGTTAAACGCCCAAAACAAGCTGCAAATGGGTGTTAAACGCCCAAAACATGCAACTCCTGGGTGTTTAACGCCAGGAACGTGAAAGGGAGCTAGTTTTGTTTTCAAACTCAATTTTTTTATTTTTTATGTTTTCATCCATAATTTCTTGCATAAACATATTACAAATCCTCATCTTTTAATTTCAAATTTCAAAAAAATAACTCTTAATCCTAAAAATCTTTTCTTCTTTTCAAATCTTTTTTTTCAAAATGCATATATCTTTTTAATTTCTTTTCAAATCTTTTTCAAAATTCATATATCTTTCTAATATCTTTTCAAATCTTTTTTTCAACTCATCATACTATCTTTTCAAATTTAGATATATCTTTTTTAAAAAAAACTCTCTCTTATCTTTTCAATTTTAAAATTACATCTTTTGCGTATCATAATTATCTTTTTTACAAATCATATCTTCTATCATATCTTGTTCAAAAATTTTCGAACCCACCCCTCCCTTTTAAATCAATATTCGGCTACCCCCTCTCGTCCACAATTCGAATTTGGCTCTCCTCCTTCTCCTCTCTTTTCCTTTCTTTTGCTTGAGGACAAGCAAACCTCTAAATTTGGTGTGTTGTGCATAATCACTGAGCTAAGACTCACTAAGATCATGGCTCCTAAGGGAAAACAAACCACTTCAAGAGGCAAGAAAGAGAATAATCCAAGACCACTTTGGAATCAAGAGAGGTTCTTAACCAAGGAACATTCGAACCATTACCACAAAATAATGGGTTTAAGATCAGTGATCCCGGAAGTTAAATTTGATATAAAAGAAGACGAATATCGAGAGATCCAAGAGCAAATTCAAAACAAAGGCTAGGAAATTCTAGCTAATCCTGAGACAAAGGTGGGTAGAAATATGGTTCAGGAATTCTACTCAAATCTGTGGCAAACAGAGAGGCAGAGAATGACTGGAACCGCTTTCTATACCTTTCGAACCATGGTCAGAGGGAAGATGATTTACTTCCACGTTGACAAAGTAAGAGAGGTCTTTAAGCTACCTCAACTACAAGATGATCCAGAATCCTTTAATAGGAGAATGGTGTGTGATGATAAGCGCTTGGACCAAATTCTAGAGGACATATGCATCCCTGAACCAAGTGGACAACCAGCACAAAAGGTGTTCCAAATCAAATCAAGAGAGGGGATCTCAAACCAATTGCTAGGGGCTGGATGGATTTCATTGGGCGTTCCATACTGCCTACTAGTAACCGCACCGAAGTCACTATCAAGAGAGCAGTGATGATCCATTGTATTATGCAAGGAAACAAAGTGGAGGTTCATCAACTGATTTCTTGTGAGCTCTACACAATTACAAATAAGAACTCCAAGGATGCCAAATTGGCTTACCCAAACTTGATTTCTCTACTATGTAAAGAGGCTGGGGTAAAGATGGGAGTAGATGAGTTCATCCCAGTCGAACATCCAATCACCAAGAAGTCAATGGAGGAACAACAAGTACAAGAAAACTCCATCAAAAGGAGGACGCAGGAGTTCCTCCCAGAAATCCCTCATATTGACTACTGGACCCGCCTAGAAGCATCTGTCACCAAGCTGCAAGAAACTATGGATCAACTTAAGGAAGAATAGCAGAATCAAAATAGTATGATCTGCAAACTGCTTAAGGAATAGGAGAAGCAAGGGCGTGAACTATAGGAGCTGAAGCGCCAGAAACTTTCTCTTGAAGGTCCAGACAACCCACAAATTGAAGGAGCATCCATCTCCCAAAATAAATGTTGTTGAGTCCAAATCTTAATTCTGTGATAACTTCTGCTATTAGAAATCTATCTTAGGAGTCATATGAGTATTAGTAATTAGTATTTTTATTTTTTATCATCTCTAAGTAAGCTATAATTTATTTTTCTCATCATCATTAGACATGAATAAAATAGCAGATATTTTTAGAATAAAGAGGCAAATTTTTCGAGTTCTTAATAAGAAAAATTCAAATTATTTATATGTGGTGGCAACACTTTTTGTCTTCTGAATGAATGCTTAAACAGTGCATATTTTTTATCTTGTTGTTTATGAATGTTAAAACTGTTGGCTCTTGAAAGAATGATGAAAAAGAAAAATGTTATTGATAATCTGAAAAATCATAAAATTGATTCTTGAAGCAAAAAAAAAGCAGTGAAAAAAAAGAGAAGAAAAAGAAAAAGAAAAAGCCAATAGCCCTTAAAACCAAAAGGCAAGGGTAAAAAGGATCCAAGGCTTTGAGCATCAATGGATAGGAGGGCCTAAAGGAATAAAATCCTGGCCTTAGTGGCTAAACCCAGCTGTCCCTAACCATGTGCTTGTGCCATGCAGGTCTAAGTGAAAAGCTTGAGACTGAGTGGTTAAAGTCGTGATCCAAAAGAGTGTGCTTAAGAACTCTGGACACCTATAATTGGGGACTTTAGCAAAGCTGAGTTACAATTTGAAAAGGTTCACCCAGTTATGTGCCTGTGGCATTTATGTATCCAGTGGTAATACAGGAAGACAAAGTGCTTAGAGCCACGGCCAAGACTCAAAAAGTAGTTGTGTTCAAGAATCAACATACTAAACTAGGAGAATCAATAACACTATCTGAATTCTGAGTTCCTATGGATGCCAATCATTCTAAACTTCAAGGGATGAAGTGAGATGCCAAAACTATTCAGAAGCAAAAAGCTACTAGTCCCGCTCATCTAATTAGAATTGAGCTTCATGTAAAACTCTGAGATTGCCTCTTGATCTTTGTACTATCCTATTTCATTTATCTAGTTGCTTGGGACAAGCAACAGTTTAAGTTTGGTGTTGTGATGAGTGGATATTTTCTACACTTTTGGGGGTATTTTCACATAGTTTTTAGTAGGATGTAGCTACTTTTTTGTACATTTTTATTAGTTTTTATGCAAAAATCACATTTCTGAACTTTTCTATGAGTTTGTGTGTTTTTCTGTAATTTTAGGTATTTTCTGGCTGAAGTTGAGGGACCTGAGCAAAAAGCTGATTCAGAGGCTGAAAAAGGACTGCAGATACTGTTGGATTCTGACCTCCCTGCACTCGAAATGGAATTTTTAGAGCTACCGGAGTCCAAATGGCACGCTCTCAATTGCGTTGGAAAGTAGACATCCAGGACTTTTCAGCAATATATTATAGTCCATACTTTACCAAAGTTTAAATGACGGAAACTAGCATTCAACACCAACTTTCTGCCCTATTCTGGCGTTAAACGCCAGAAACAAGTTACAAACCAGAGTTAAACGCCAAAAACAGGTTACAAATTGGCGTTTAACTCCAAGAATAGCCTATGCACGTGAAAGCATCAATGCGCAGCCCCAGCACACACCAAGTGGGCCCCAGAAGTGGATTTCTGCAGTACCTATCTTAGTTTACTCATTTTCTATAAACCTAGGTTACTAGTTGAGTATAAAAACTACTTTTAGAGAATTATTTTGTACCTCATGACATTTTACATCTGAATTTGTATCTTTGACGGCATGAGTCTCTAAACCCCATGGTTGGGGGTGAGGAGCTCTGCTGTGTCTCGATGAATTAATGTAATTATTTGTGTTTTCTATTCAATCATGCTTGTTTCTATTCTAAGATGTTCATTCGCATTTCAACATGATGAATGTGATGATCTGCGACACTCATCACCATTCTCAACCTATGAACGCATGCCTGACAACCACTTCTGTTCTACCTTAGATTGAATGTATGTCTCTTGGGTTCCTGACTCACGAGTTTGACTACCTTTCCTGACAACAGAGCATTCAAATCCGTGAGATCAGAGTCTTTGTGGTATAAGCTAGAATCAATTGGCAGCATTCCTGAGATCCAAAAAGTCTAAACATTATCTGTGGTAATCCGGGAAGGGATGACTGTGACGAGCTTCAAACTCATGAATGCTGGGCATGGTGACAGACGCAAAAGGAACAATGGATCCTATTCCAATATTAGTGAGAACCAACAGATGATTAGCCATGTACATGGATCCTTTTCACTGAGAGGATGGCTGGTAGCCATTGATAACGGTGAACCACCAACATACAGCTTGCCATGGAAGGAGACCTGCGTGCGTGAAGAAGAATACAGTAGGAAAGCAGAAATTCAAAGGACAGAGCATCTCCAAAACTCCAACCCATTCTCCATTATTGCGTAACAAGTATTCATTTCATGCTCTTTCATATTTCATAATTAAAACTAAGAACCACTATTGATATCCTGACTAAGAATAATAAGATAACCATAGCTTGCTTCAAGCCGACAATCTCTGTGGGATCGACCCTTACTCACGTAAGGTATTACTTGGACGACCCAGTGCACTTACTGGTTAGTTGTGCAGAATTACATAGTGTGAGTGTAATTTTCGTGCACCATGGTTCTTTGCACATGAAGAAAATGCCTAAAGAGGCCAATGAGATGATTAAGATGGTTGCTAAAAACCAGTACTTATAGTCTTCTAAGAGGACTTCAGTGAAGAAAGGAGTCAGGGACGTGGATGCTGTAGATGCACTTCTTGCTCAAAATAAGCTCTTATCTAAACAAATGAGTCTCGTCACACAACAATTGAATGGCATGTAACGTCCAATTGCTAATTTTCATAGTGCTCCTCAAGATACTCCTTATGATATGAGTGGTAGTTTCCCTCTAAGTGAGGCGTGCAACTATGGCTAGTATATGCCTGAGCAGGTTAATTACCTGGAGAACTCCTCCTAAAATCCCAATGATGCTCTGTACTCTCAAAATTTTAATCAAGGGTGGAGGAACCACTCGAGATTTGGGTGGGGAGAGCAATTTTAAAGATAAAAATTGAATTATACCAACAATTTCCAGGGTGAGTTTAATCAGAATCAATTCAACCATCCCCCTTTTCAAACCCCCAAATCTTAGAGCATCCCTGACATGGCATCGATTATCCCATAACTATTCAAAAGGCAACAAAGTTTTATGAAGGAAACCATAGCCTCACTTAAGAACCTGGAGATGAAAGTGGATCAGTTGAGCGAGCAAACACCTGAGAGACTTTCCAACAACCTTCATAGTGACACAGTTTTCAACTCTAGGGAAGAGTGACATGCTGTTCAATTGAGAAGTGGCAAGACGGTAGTCACTCAACCTAAGAGTAGCGAGGAGCTGGTTGAAAAAGAGACACCAGAGAGGGAAATTGCAGAGACAGGGAGTGATAGGGTGGCCGCTGAATGCCCAGCAAGAAGGGTGCTAAACACCAATGAAAACTTAAAGAACACCCCACAAGGCATCCAAATAACCCTTTTCTAGTTACTCTTGATACACATCCTGCTCTAATTAGTGCTCCAGAATACAAGGCTAAAATAACATACCCTTTGAGACTTTAAAAGGCATATAAGGACAAGCAATTCTCCAAATTTTTGGAAGTCTTTGGGAAGTTTGAAATCAACATTTCCTTTACAAAGGCCCTTGAGAAAATGCCTCTATATGCCAATTTCATGAAGGAGTTGTTGAGTAACAAGAGGGATTGGAAGGAAATTGAGATAGTGGTATTGACTAAGGAATACAGTGCAATCATCCAGAAAAATCTCCTAAAAAAGCTGCAGCATCCTGGGAGCTTTCTCATTCCTTGTACCATTGGTGACTGACTTAGGAAAAATCACTGATCAAGAGTTTATAGAGAAAACAACGTTGCAAGTATAATTCTTAACCAATGTTGATTTCGCGTATCAATTTAGAAGGGGTTGTCACAAAATTTAGAAATAAAATACTGGGAGTATGAATCCTAGATCGTCTCCCAACGAGTTGCAGAGAGAGTGCTATTTTATTAATCAGAGGTTTTCCAAGAAATTTTTGAGTTTGAAAAACAGAGAAATAAATAATAGTAAATTCAGATAAAAGCCTTGACCGGGAGAAGATTAATTGGAAGTTCTATCCTTGTTGGAAATCCCCAAGTGTAATCATAAAAGATTGTTGTCTTACCTGGTCATCCCTTAATTAATAAGGGAAAGTCAAGTAACTAACTAACAAACTATATCCTCAGGTCCTAATCCTCTCCTAAGGAAGGATTAGAGTTAGAGACTAGAGTTGTCAGTCATCAACCATCTATTAGGATTAACACTTGAGTATTCCAACTCAAGGTTCTCCTTTTAATCAACTCCCAATCAAGTTAGGGAACTACTCCATTATCATGAATGTAAACTTCATAGAATTAAAAAGGGAATAAAAGGAAGACATGATAAACAATAATTAAATATCAATTAAAAATAAAAATAGAGAAACAAACTAGAATGAAGAAGCTCCAACGGAGGTAATGAATCTTCTCAATATCCAAAGCAAAGCAAAAGCATAAAACTAATCAGCTATGAATGTAAAGAAAACCTAGAGGAAGAGTGATTCTCTCTAGATTCCGATCTAAAATCCTAAAACTATGCTAATGAGAATGTGTCTTGAGTCTCTGCATGTTCCCTGGCTCTATTCTATATTTCTGGGCCGAAAACATGGACCGAAATCGCCCCCAGCATTTTCTGTTAATTCTGCAGATCACGCACGTCACGGGTATGCGTCAGCTAGGCGTTCGCGTCGCTGGTCATTTTGGCGTGTCACGCGCTCGCGTCAAGCACGCGCTCGCATCATATTGCAGAACTCCAATCCACGCGAACACGTCACTGCAATTTTCTCCATGTCGCGCGCACGCGTGAGCCATGCGTGCGCGTCGCTGCTTGCTGGTTATCTCCTTAGTTTCTTGTGTTCCTTCCATTTTTGCAAGCTTCCTCTCCATCCTCTAAGCCATTCCTACCCTATAAAGCCTGAAACACTTAACACACGGATCACGGCATCGAATGGTATAAAGGAGAATTTAAAATACACAAATTAAAGACTTTTAGGAAGCAAGTTTTCAACCATAGATCAAGACTAGGAAGGAGTTGTAAAGCCATGCAAATCATATGAATAAGTGGGTAAAGACTTGATAAAAATCACTCAATTAAACACAAGATAAACCATAAAATAGTTGTTTATCAGTGACACCACTATTCAAAAGGCCTTGTGTGATCTTGGAGCTAGCATTAACCTCATGCATCTTTCCTTGATGAAAAAGCTCCAAATTGATGAGGTAAAACCTACAAGCATTTCTCTTCAACTTGCAGACTATTCTATTAAGCATCCTTTTGGAGTTGTTGAGAATCTACTTGTGAAATTAAGATCATTTTATCTTTCTTGTTGATTTGTGATACTGGACATGGAAGAGGACAAAAATACCTCTATTATTCTTGGAAGATCCTTTTTAGCCACAAGAAGAGCCCTTATTGACGTTCAAAAGGGTGAATTAACTCTGAGGGTCAATGAAGAGGAGATTGTTCTCAATATGTTAGAGGCTCTGCGACACCCTATTGATTCTGAGAGGTGTATGAAGATTGATATGATTGAACACCTAATTGAAAAGAGATGTTTGAAGCTGAAAAGCTTGAAGACATTCTGGAATCTCCCTTTGAAGATAGTCTACTTGAGATTGATGGTCTTTACCTTAGAGGAAAAAGTTCCACATGCCTCACACTGAGGAAGGACCTCCGAAGCTTAAATTGAAACCCTTACCTCCATCCTTGAAGTATGCATTCTAATAAAGAGAATTTGTCGTTGATTCAGAATCGATCAAAATTAGAATTACTTTGTTGGTATCATAGTCCAAAATAACAATGAATTCTCTTAATCAAATGTTTTAATCCTAAGGACATCACAATTCAAAACAAATATAAACCGAGAGTATTTAGACTCCCGGGTTGTCTTCCCTAGGAGTTGCAATTAAGTGATCATCATTGGCTATGGGGGAGAAATGGGGATTGGATGATTGCAAGGAAAGTAAGAAATGTAAATAGCAAGGAATTAAATGAACATGCAAGGGATTAAATGGAAAGCAATTAAACAAGCATGCAAAGAATGAAAGGGGAATTAAATGGAAAGCAATTAAATACAAGGAAAGGAAGATTCAAATGCAAGAAAACCTCTTGGCAATTAATTGAGAGCTAAGATTACCTATCCTAGCTGTTGACCACAAACACATGATGATTATGAAGAGTTAATCCTACTTAGTCAACCCTACATCGAGGATAAGTCAAATAGGCATAGTTGATTCCAATCCCTAAGCCCCAAGTCAACACTATTGTGTCACTTGGTATCATGGGAAACCAAATCAACTAACTACTCTAATGTATCAAACAAGAATGGACATTAATGACTCAAAGGTCACCAAAGTCATCAATTCCAAGCCAAGAGTGAAGAAAAACTAAGTAGAAACTAAGTCAAGCATTTTATCAAAGACTTGGTGTGCATGAAAATAAAATAATATTAAATTGCATTAAAAATAAATTCTAACTACCAAAAGCAAGAAAATGATAACAACAACTAAAGGAAGAATTAAATGAACATAAAACATAAATTGCATTAATTGAAAATTGAAATAACAAGAGTGTGCATAAACATAAAAGGCAACTAAAATGAGAAAATAACAAGGTAAACTAAGGAAATTAAGACAATAGAACAAGGAAAGGTAGAAGAAACTAGATGAAAACAAGAATTAAAAGTAGAAATTACAAGGAAATTAAACTAAAAACCCTAGGTTCTAGAGAGATGGGGGAGCTTCTCTCTCTAGAAAATGAACTACATGACTAAAATCAAAACAAGGAACCAACTTCAGGATCCTCTGCAAGCTACAATGAATACAAGTTCCTCTCATCATTCAATCAAAACCAATTTTATGGTTGGGTGAGTGAGAGGCAAATCATTCCTGAAGTTGGCTTCCAACTTGGTAGAAATGAGCACCCAGAGATCAACTAGGAAATTGAAAGTAGAGGATGGGCACTCTTGTGCAACCCACCAAGAAAGGTGGTAGAGAGCTTGGTTAGAGAATTCTACGCCAATGCAATGCCCCAACCTGGGCAACCTTATGGCTATCTAAGTTATGTTAGAGGGAAAGCCATTGATTGCAGCCCCTCTAACATAAACAGGATATTGATGCAAAGCAAACAAGCTCCAGCCGGAGCTTTGAGGAGAGGATAAAGCAATAAGACCCAGACTTTAATGAAATCCTTAATGAGATTTGTGTGCTGAATGTACAATGGATTAATAGCAAGGATGGGAGACCCAACCAGCTAAGGAGAAGAGATTTGAGCCCCCACGTTAGAGGGTGGCTGGTGCACGAAATTGTGATCTCAATGGCGCGAACAACTTGGTACGCACAATTGTAATCTCAACTCATTTTCACAACTTCGCACAACTAACCAGCAAGTGCATTGGGTCGTCCAAGTAATAAACCTTACGTGAGTAAGGGTCGATCCCACGGAGATTTTCGGCTTGAAGCAAGCTATAGTCATCTTGTAAATCTCAGTCAGGCGGATTCAAATGGTTATGGAGTTTTAATAGTTAAAAGATAAATAAACATAAAATAAAGATAGAGATACTTATGTAATTCATTGGTGAGAATTTCGGATAAGCGTGTGGAGATACGTTGTTCCTTCTGAATCTCTGCTTTCCTATTGCCTTTATCCAATCCTTCATACTGCTTTCTATGGCAAGCTGTATGTTGGGTGTCACCTTGTCAATGGCTACTTCCCTTCCTCTCAGTGAAAATGGTCCTCTACGGTTTCTATACCGCTAATCAATTGTCAGATTTCTCATCTCGGATGAAAAATACCATGCACAAATATCGTATGGCTAATCAACTGTTGGTTCTCGATCATATAGGAAAAGGATTTACTATCCTTTTGCGTCTGTCACTATGCCCTACAGTCACGAGTTTGAAGCTCGTCACAGTCATCCCATCCCAGATCCTACTCGGAATACTATAGATAAGGTTTAGACTTTCCGGAACTCAAGAATGCTTCCAATGGATTCTAGCCTATACCACGAAGATTCTAATCTCGGATTTAGATTCCCCATTGTCAGAGGGGAGTCGGTGTGAATCGTTGATTAGAAACCCATGAGATATACATTCAAGCTTGTTGTCATGTAGAACCGAAGTGGTTGTCAATCACGCGTTCATGAGTGAGAATGGTGATGAGTGTCACATAATCATCAAATTCATCATGTTCTTATGTGCGAATGAATATCTTAGAATAAGAATAAGCATGAATTGAATAGAAGAACAATAGTACTTTGCATTAATACTCGAGGAATAGCAGAGCTCCACACCGTAATCTATGGTGTGTAGAAACTCCACCATTGAAAATACATAAGTGATGAAGGTCCAGGCATATCCGAATGGCCAGCCTTCCAAAACATGATTAAGAGATCAAAAGATGATCAAAAGATGTTAGTACAATAGTAAAAAGTTCTATTTATACTAAACTAGTTACTAGGGTTACAAAAATAAGTAAATGATGCAGAAACCCACTTCTGGGGCCCACTTGGTGTGTGGTTGGGCTGAGCATTGAAGCTTTCACTTGTAGAGGCCTTCCTTGGAGTTAAACGCCAGTTTGTAACTTGTTTCTGGCGTTTGACTCTAGCTTGCAACTTGTTTCTGGCGTTTAACGCCAGAATAGGGCAGAAAGTTGGCGTTGAATGCCAGTTTGCATCATCTAAACTCGGGCAAAGTATGGACTATTATATATTGCTGGAAAGCCCTGGATGTCTACTTTGCAACGCAATTGAGAGCGCGCCATTTGTGTTTCTGTAACTCCAAAAAATTAATTTCGAGTGTAGGGAGGTCAGAATCCAACAACATCAGCAGTCCTTTTTCAGCCTCTGAATCAGATTTTTGCTCAGGTCCCTCAATTTCAGCTAGAAAATACCTGAAATCACAGAAAAAACACACAAACTTATAGTAAAGTCCAAAAATGTGAATTTTGCTTAAAAACTAATAAAAATATACTAAAAAGTAGCTAGATCCTACTAAAAACTATCTAAAAACAATGCCAAAAAGCGTGTAAATCTCATATGCATTCTTAATTTGTTAGTGTCAGTAGTGTACAAACTTCTAAGTTTGGTGTCTTGCATGCGTTGTTTATTTGATTTTAGTTGCATTTTGATTGTTCATTAAAAATGCAAAAAAAATTTTAATTTGTGTCTTTTCAAGTCAATAATACAGAGAATTGAAGATTCAGAACATACAGCAGAGGAATTACACAGAAAAAGCTGGGCATTCAAAATGCCCAGTGAGGAAGGAAAACTGGCGTTTAAACGCCAGCCAGGGTGCCTGGCTGGGCGTTTAACGCCCAAAAGGGTAGCATTTTGGGCGTTAAACGCCTGAATGGATACCATTCTGGGCGTTTAACGCCAGGATGGCACAAGAGGGAAGATTTTGTTTTTAATGCAAATTTTTTTTCAAGTTTTCATAATTTTTCAAAATCGAATCTTTTTCAAATAATATCTTTTCAATCATATATTTTCAAAATCAATTTCTTTCCATTTTCAAAAATACTTGCTAACAATTAATGATTTGGTTCAATATTTCAAGTATGTTGCCTTTTCTGTTGAGAAAGGTTTAATGTTTGAATCATATCTTTTCTTGTTAGCCAAGTCATTGATTTTAAAAATCAAATCTTTTTAAATTGTTTTTCAATCATATCTTCTCAATCATATCTTTTTAAAACTATATATTTTCAATCATATCTTTTTAATCACATCTTTTTCGAAATAAGTTTTCAATCATATCTTTTTGATTTCTAATTTCAAAATCTTTTTCAAAAAAACACTTTATCTCTTTCCCAATCATATTTTTCGAAAATCATTCTTCAATTTCTCAAAATATTTTTAAAATCTTTTTAAATTTATTTTCGAAAATTTCTTCCCCTCTTCTCACATCCTTCTATTTATGGACTAACATGTACAATTCGAACTCTATCTTTCTAAGTTCGAATTCTTGTACCTCTTCCTTCTACTTTTCTTTTCCTCTGATACCTCAAGGAATCTCTATACTGTGACATAGAGGATTCCATATTTTCTTGTTCTCTTCTCTTTCATATGAGCAGGAGCAAAGACAAAAGCATTCTTGTTGAGGCTGACCCTGAACCTGAAAGGACCTTGAAGTGAAAGCTAAGAGAAGCTAAAGCACAACTCTATGTAGAGGACCTAACAGAAATCTTCAAGGAAGAAGACATGGCAGCCGAAAACAACAACAATACCAACAATGCAAGGAAGGTGCTGGGTGACTTTACTGTACCTACTCCCGACTTCTATGGGAGAAGCATCTCTATCCCTGCCATTGGAGCAAACAACTTTGAGCTTAAGCCTCAATTAGTTTCTCCAATGCAACAGAATTGCAAGTTCCATGGACTTCCATTGGAAGATCCTCATCAGTTTTTAGCTGAGTTCTTGCAATTCTGTGACACTGTCAAGACCAATGGGGTTGACCCTGAGGTCTACAGACTTATGCTATTCCCTTTTGCTATAAGAGACAGAGCTAGGATATGGTTAGATTCACAACCTAAAGAAAGCCTGAACACTTGGGAAAAGCTAGTCAATGTCTTCTTGGCAAAGTTCTTTCCACCTCAAAAATTGAGTAAGTTTAGAGTGGAAGTCCAAACCTTCAGATAGAAGGAAGGTGAATCCCTCTATGAAGCTTGGGAAAGATACAAACAATTGATCAGAAAGTGTCCTTCTGACATGCTTTCTGAGTGGAGCATCATAGGTATCTTCTATGATGGTCTGTCTGAACTATCCAAGATGTCATTGGATAGCTCTGCTGAAGGATCTCTTCATCTGAAGAAGACGCCTACAGAAGCTCAAGAACTCATTGAAATGGTTGCAAATAACCAATTCATGTACACTTCTAAAAGGAATCATGTGAACAATGGGACGAATCAGAAGAAAGGAGTTCTTGAGATTGATACTCTGAATGCTATATTGGCTCAGAACAAATATTGACTCAGCAAGTCAATATGATTTCTCAAAGTCTGTCTAGAATGCAAGTTGCACCAGGCAGTACTAAGGATGCTTCATCTAAAGAAGAAGCTTATGATCCTGAGAACCCTTCAATGGAAGAGGTGAATTACATGAGAGAACCCTATGGAAACACCTATAATCCTTCATGGAGAAATCATCCAAATCTCTCATGGAAGGATCAACAGAGACCTCAACAAGGTTTCAACAACAATAATGGTGGAAGAAACAGGTTTAGTAATGGTAAGCCTTATCCATCATCTTCTCAGCAACAGACAGAGAATTCTTAGCAGAGCCACTCTGACTTAGCAACCATGGTCTCTGATCTAATCAAAGCCACTCAAAGTTTCATGACTGAAACAAGGTCCTCCATTAGAAACTTGGAGGCACAAGTGGGTCAGTTGAGTAAGAAAGTTACTGAACTCCCTCCTAGTACTCTTCCAAGCAATACAGAAGAGAATCCAAAAGGAGAGTGCAAGGCCATCAACATGGCCAAATTTGGAGAGGAGGAAGAGGCAGTGATCGCCACTGAGGAAGACCTCAATGGACATCCACTGGCCTCCAATGAGTTCCCTAATGAGGAACCATGGGAATCTGAGGCTCACACTGAGACCATAGAGATTCCATTGGATTTACTTCTGCCATTCATGAGCTCTGATGAGTATTCTTCCTCTGAAGAGGATGAAGATGTCACTGAAGAGCAAGTTGCTAAGTATCTTGGAGCAATCATGAAGCTAAATGACAAGTTATTTGGTAATGAGACTTGGGAGGATGAACCCCCTTTGCTCACCAAAGAACTGGCTGACTTGTCTAGGCAGAAACTACCTCAAAAGAGACAGGACCCTGGGAAGTTCTCAATACCTTGTACAATAGGCACCATGACCTTCAAGAAGGCTCTGTGTGACCTAGGGTCAAGCATAAACCTCATACCTCTCTCTGTAATGGAGAAGCTAGGGATCTTTGAGGTGCAAGCTGCAAGAATCTCACTAGAGATGGCAGACAATTCAAGAAAACAAGCTTATGGACTTGTAGAGGATGTTCTGGTAAAAATTGAAGACCATTACATCCCTGCTGATTTCATAGTCCTAGAGACTGGGAAGTGCATGGATGAATCCATCATCCTTGGCAGACCCTTCCTAGCCACAGCAAAGGCTGTGATTGATGTTGACAGAGGAGAATTGATCATTCAAGTGAATGAAGAATCCCTTGTGTTTAAGGCTCAAGGATATCCCTCTGTAACCATGGAGAGGAAGCATGAAGAGCTTCTCTCAAAACAGAGTCAAACAGAGCCCCCACAGTCAAACTCTAAGTTTGGTGTTGGGAGGTTCCAACATTGCTCTGAGTATCTGTGAGGCTCCATGAGAGCCTATTGTCAAGCTACTGACATTAAAGAAGCGCTTGTTGGGAGGCAACCCAATGTTATATTTATCTAATTTCCTTTGTTATTTTATGTTTTCTATAGGTTTGATGATCATGGGAAGTTACAAAATCAATTGAAAAAGCAGAAACAGAATGAAAAACAGAAAGAAAAATAGCACACCCTGGAGGAGAATCTTGCTGGCGTTTAAACGCCAGTAAGGGTAGCAAATGGGCGTTTAACGCCCAGTCTGGCACCATTCTGGGCGTTTAACGCCAGAAAGGGGCACCAGACTGGCGTTAGACGCTAGGAAAAGGCAAGAAGTTGGCGTTAAACGCTAGAAATGGGCACCAGCCCGGCGTTTAACGCCAGAATTGGCATAAAGAGCATTTTTGCTCGCCACTTGGTGCAGGGATGACTTTTCCTTGACACCTCAGGATCTGTGGACCCCACAGGATCCCCACCTACCCCACCACTCTCTCTCTTCTTCACCCATTCCCCGAAACCCCCTCACCTATCAAATCCCATTATTCTCTTCACCACTCACATCCATCCTTCATAAAACCCCACCTACCTCACCATTCGAATTCAAACTACTTTCCCTCACAAACCCACCCATAATGGCCGAACCATACACCCCCTCTCCACTCCTATATAAACCCATCTTCACTCCTTCATTTTCACACAACCTAAACACTACTTCTCTCCTTGGCCAAAATACAAAGCCACATCCATCTCCTCTATTTCCTCTTCTTCTACTCTCTTCTTTCTTCTCTTGCTCGAGGACGAGTAAACCTTTTAAGTTTGGTGTGGTAAAAGCATTGCTTTTTGTTTTTCCATAACCATTTATAGCACCTAAGGCCGGAGAAACCTCTAGAAAGAGGAAAGGGAAGGCAAAAGCCTCCTCCTCCAAGTCATGGGAGATGGAGAGATTCATCTCAAGGGTGCATCAAGACCACTTCTATGAAGTTGTGGCCATGAAGAAGGTGATTCCCGAGGTCCCTTTCAAACTCAAAAAGAGTGAATATCCAGAGATCCGACATGAGATCCGAAGAAGAAGTTGGGAAGTTCTTACCAACCCCATTCAACAAGTTAGAATCTTAATGGTTCAAGAGTTCTATGCCAATGCATGGATCACCAAGAACCATGATCAAAGTGTGAACCCGGACCCAAATAATTGGTTTACAATGGTTCGGGGGAAATACTTAGTTTTCAGTCTGGAAAATGTAAGATTGGCATTCAACTTGCCCATGATGCAAGGAGATGAACACCCTTACACTAGAAGGGTCAACTTTGATCAAAGGTTGGACCAAGTCCTCATAGACATTTGTGAAGAGGGCGCTCAATGGAAGAGAGATTCAAGAGGGAAGCCGGTTCAATTGAGAAGGCATGACCTCAAGCCCATGACTAGAGGATGGTTGGAGTTTATACAACGCTCAATCATTCCCACTAGCAACCAGTCCGAAGTTACTATAGACCGGACTATCATGATTCATAGCATCATGATTGGAGAAGAAATAGAAGTTCATGAGGTCATATCCCAAGAACTTTATAAGGTGGCGGACAAGTCCTCTACCTTGGCAAGGTTAGCCTTCCCTAATCTCATTTGTCACCTCTGTTATTCAGTTGGAGTTGACATAGAGGGAGACACCCTAATTGATGAAGACAAGCCCATCACTAAGAAAAGGATGGCGCAAACAAGAGATCCCACTCATGGACATGAGGAGATTCCTCATCATGAAATCCCTGAGATGCCTCAAGGGATGCACTTTCTGCCACAAAACTATTGGGAGCAAATCACACCTCCCTAGGTGAATTGAGTTCCAACATGGGACAACTAAGGGTGGAGCATCAAGAACATTCCATCATCCTCCATGAAATTAGAGAAGATCAAAGAATCATGAGAGAGGAGCAACAAAGGCAAGGAAGAGACATTGAGGAGCTCAAGCACTCCATAAGATCTTCAAGAGGAAGAACAAGCCGCCATCACTAAGGTGGACCCGTTCTTTAACTTCCTTGTTCTTTATTTTCTTGTTTTTCGAATTTTCATGCTTATGTTTATCCATGTTTGTGTCTTATGATCATTAGTGTCTTAGTGTCTATGCCTTAAAGTTATGAATGTCCTATGAATCCATCACCTTTCTTAAATGAAAAATGTTCTCAATTGAAAAAGAAAAGAATTGCATGAATTTTGAATTTTATAGCAGATTAATTATTTTGATGTGGTGGCAATACTTTGGTTTCTGAATGTATGCTTGAACAGTGCATATGTCTTTTGAATTTGTTGTTCATGAATGTTGGCTCTTGAAAGAATGATGAAAAAGGAGACATGTAACTGAGGATCTGAAAAATCACAAAAATGATTCTTGAAGCAAGAAAAAGCAGTGAATTAAAAAAAAAACGAAAAAAGGGTAAAAGAAAAAGAAATAATAAAGTTGTGATCCAAGGCAAAAAGAGTGTGCTAAAGAACCCTAGACACCTCTAATTGGGGACTCTAGCAAAGCTGAGTCACAATCTGAAAAGGTTCACCCAGTTATGTGTCTGTGGCATGTATGTATCCGGTGGTAATACTGGAAGACAGAGTGCTTTAGGCCACAGCCAAGACTCATAAAGTAGCTATGTTCAAGAATCATCATACCTAACTAGGAGAATCAATAACACTATCTGGATTATGAGTTCCTATAGAAGCCCATCATTCTGAATTTCAAAGGATAAAGTGAGATGCCAAAACTCTTCAGAGGCAAAAAGCTAAAAGCCCGCTCATCTAATTAATACTGATCTTCATAGATGTTTTTGGAATTCATTGCATATTCTCTTCTTTTTGTCTTATTTGATTTTCAGTTGCTTGGGGACAAGCAACAATTTAAGTTTGGTGTTGTGATGAGCGGATAATTTGTACACTTTTTGGCATTATTTTTAGTATGTTTTTAGTATATTTTAGTTAGTTTTTACTATATTTTTATTAGTTTTTAGTTAAAATTCACTTTTCTGGACTTTACTATGAGTTTGTGTGTTTTTCTGTGATTTCAGGTATTTTCTGGCTGAAATTGAGGGACCTGAGCAAAAATCTGATTCAGAGGCTGAAAAGGACTGCAGATGCTATTGGATTCTGACCTCCCTGCACTCGAAGTGGATTTTCTGGAGTTACAGAAGCCCAATTGGGGCGCTCTCAACTGCGTTTGAAATTAAACATCCTGGGCTTTCCAGAAATGTATAATAGTCCATACTTTGCCCGAGATTTGATGGCCCAAACTGGCGTTCCAAATCAGCTCAAAACTGCCCAGCGTTAAACGGCGGAACTGGCACAAGAATGGGAGTTAAACGCCCAAACTGGCACAAAAGCTGGCGTTTAACTCCAAGAAGAGTCTCTACACGAAAATGCTTCAATGCTCAGCCCAAGCACACACCAAGTGGGCCCGAAAGTGGATTTTTATGTCATTTACTCATATTTGTAAACCCTAAGCTACTAGTTCTCTATAAGTAGGACCTTTTGCTATTGTATTTTCATCTTTTGATCACTTTAGATCCTTAGATCATCTTTGGACGTCTAGTTCTTAGATTATTGGGGGCTGGCCTCTCGGCCATGCCTAGACCTTGTTCTTATGTATTTTCAATGGTGGAGTTTCTACACACCATAGATTAAGGTGTGGAGCTCTGCTGTACCTCGAGTATTAATGCAATTACTATTGTTCTTCTATTCAATTCAGCTTATTCTTGTTCTAAGATATTCATTCGCACCCAAGAACATGATGAATGTGATGATTATGTGACGCTCATCATCATTCTCACTTATGAACGCGTGCCTGACAACCACTCCCGTTCTACAAGCAAACAAGGCTTGAATGTTTATCTCTTGGATTCCTTAATCGGAATCTTCGTGGTATAAGCTAGAATTGATGGCGGCATTCAAGAGAATCCGGAAGGTCTAAACCTTGTCTGTGGTATTCTGAGTAGGATTCAAGGATTGAATGACTGTGACGAGCTTCAAACTCGCGATTGTGGGGCGTTAGTGACAGACGCAAAAGAATCACTGGATTCTATTCCGACATGATCGAGAACCGACAGCTGAATAGCCGTGCTGTGACAGAGCACGTTGAACATTTTCACTGATAGGATGAGAGGTAGCCACTGACAATGGTGAAACCCTACATACAGCTTGCCATGAAAAGGAGTAAGAAGAATTGGATGAAGACAGTAGGAAAGCAGAGAGACAGAAGGGACAAAGCATCTCCATACGCTTATCTGAAATTCTCACCAATGAATTGCATAAGTATCTCTATCTTTATTTTATGCTTTATTCATAAATCATCTATAACCATTTGAATCTTCCCGACTGAGATTTATAAGATGACCATAGCTTGCTTCATACCAACAATCTCTGTGGGATCGACCCTTACTCGCGTAAGGTTTATTACTTGGACGACCCAGTGCACTTGCTATTTAGTTGTGCAAAGTTGTGATAAAGAGTTGAGATTACAATTGTGCGTACCATGTTGATGGTGCCATTGATGATCACAATTTCGTGCACCAACATGAACTGGTTATTTGTAACTATTTCAATGAGTTCCTGAGCTTCTGCATGTATTTTCTTTAGGTGAATAGATCCACCTGCAGAATGGTCCAATGACATCTTAGACAATTCAGACAGACCATCATAGAATATATCCAGGATGGTCCATTCTGAAAGCATGTTAGAAGGACACTTTTTGGTCAGTTGCTTGTATCTTTCCTAAGCTTCATAGAGGGATTCACCTTCTTTCTGCCTGAAGGTTTGAACATCCACTCTAAGCTTGCTCAGCTTTTGAGGAGGAAAGCATTTGGCTAAGAAAGCCGTGACCAGCTTATCCCAAGAGTTCAGGCTATCTCTAGGTTGAGAGTCCAACCATGTTCTAGCGCTGTCTCTTACAGCAAAAGGGAAAAGCATAAGCTTATAGACCTTAGGATCAACTCCGTTGGTCTTAACAGTATCACAGATCTACAAGAATTCAGTTACGAACTTAAAAGGATCTTCTGATGGAAGTCCATGAAACTTGCAATTCTGTTGCATCAGAGAAACTAATTGAGGCTTTAGCTCAAAGTTGTTTGCTCCAATGGCAGGGATTGAGATGCTTCTTCCATGGAAGTTGGAATTTGGTGCAGTAAAGTCACCAAGCACCTTCCTTGCATTGTTGTTGTTGGGTTCGGCTGCCATATCCTTTTCCTATTCAAAAATTTCAGTTAGGTCCTCTTCAGAGTACTGTGCTTTAGCTGCTCTTAGCTTCCTCTTCAAGGTCCTTTCAGGTTCAGGATCAGCTTCAACAAGAATGCCTTTTTCATTGTTCCTGCTCATATGAGAGAGAAGAAAACAAAGAAAATATGGAATCTTCTATGTCATAGTATAGAGATTCCTTTATGTGAGTAGAAGAAGAAAAGAATAGAAGAATGATGTAGAGAGAAGAGATGAAGAATTCGAACACAGAGAGGGAGAGAGGCTTCGAATTATAAGAAGAAGAGAAGAGTGTTAGTGATCAAATAAATAAATAGAAGAATATGAGAGAGAGAGTTTTCAAAAATAATTAAAAGGAAAAGGAAAATATTTTTATTTTTATTTTAATTATTAGTTAGAATTCGAAAATTAAGAGAAGAAATAAAATTAAAATTAAAAATTAAAATAATTAGTTAATTAAAAGAATTTTGAAAAATAGGAAGGTGATTTTCAAAAATTAGAGAGAGAAAAGTAGTTAGGTGGTTTTGAAAAAGATAAGAATTTTAAAATCAAACAAAAAGTTAAGTAGTTAATTGCAAAAGATTTGAAAATCAATTTTGGAAAGATAAGAAGTTAGAAAAGATTTTGAAATTGATTTTGAAAAAGATATGATTTGAAAAAGATATGTTTGAAAAGATATGATTGAAAAGATATGATTAAAAAGATATGATTGAAATTTATTTTGAAAAAGATTTGAAAAATTTTTTTAGAAAGATTTGATTTTGAAAATTAAAGTTAATGACTTGACTAACAAGAAACTAAAAGATATGATTCTAGAATTTAAAGGTTGAACCTTTCTTAACAAGAAAGTAACAAACTTGAAATTTTTTGAATCAATCACATTAATTGTTAATAAAGTTTTTGAAAATTTGAAATGAAATTAAGAAAAAGATTTTGAAAAACAATGTTTAAAATTTTCAAAAAACATAAAAGAAAAAATGAAAAAGATTTGATTTTTGAAAAAGTTTTGAAAATATAAGATTTTTGAAATTGAAATCTTGACTTGACTAACAAGAAACAACTTATTTTAAAAATTTTTGACTAAGTCAACCCAAAATTTTGAAATTTATGAGAGAAATAAGGGAAAGATATTTTTTTGATTTTTTTTAATTTAATGAGGAAAGAGAAAAATCACAAAATGACTCAACACATAAAATTTTGGATTAAAACAAATGATGCATGCAAGAACACTATGAATGTCAAGATGAACACCAAGAACACTTTGAAGATCATGATGAACATCAAGAACTTATTTTTGAAAAATTTTCAAGAAAAGAAAAAATATGCAAGACACCAAACTTAGAGATTTTTCATGTTTAGACACTATGAATGCAAAAATGCATATGAAAAACAACAAAAGATACAAAACAAGAAAATATGAAGATCAAACAAGAAGACTTACCAAGAACAACTTGAAGATCATGAAGAACACCATGCATGAGTTTTCGAAATTTTTTTTTAAAAAATTAAAACATGCAAGACACCAAACTTAAAAATTGACACTAGACTCAAACAAGAAACACAAAATATTTTTGGTTTTTATGATTTTATTAAATTTTTTTGTTTTTTTCGAAAATTATTTTGGAAAAACGAAAAAAAGAGAAAAATTTTTTGAAAGATTTTTGAAAACTTTTTGAAAATAAAATAAAGGTTGAAAAAAAGAAGAAAATTACCTAATCTAAGCAACAAGATGAAACGTCAGTTGTCCAAACTCGAACAATCCCTAGCAACGGCGCCAAAAACTTGGTGCACGAAATTGTGATCTCAATGGCGCCAACAACTTGGTACTCACAATTGTAATCTCAACTCTTTTTCACAACTTTGCACAACTAACCAGCAAGTGCACTGGGTCGTCCAAGCAATAAACCTTACGTGAGTAAGGGTCGATCCCACGGAGATTTTCGGCTTGAAGCAATCTATGGTCATCTTGTAAATCTCAGTCAGGCGGATTCAAATAGTTATGGAGTTTTAATAATTAAAAGATAAATAAACATAAAATAAAGATAGAGATACTTATGTAATTCATTGGTGGGAATTTCGGATAAGCGTGTGGAGATACGTTGTTCCTTCTGAATCTCTGCTTTCCTATTGCCTTCATCCAATCCTTCATACTATTTTCTATGGTAAGCTGTATGTTGGGTGTCACCTTGTCAATGGCTACTTCCCTTCCTCTCAGTGAAAATGGTCCTCTACGGTTTCTGTACCGCTAATCAACTGTCAGATTTCTCGTCTCGGATGAAAAATACCATGCACAAATATCATATGGCTAATCAACTGTTGGTTTTCGATCGTATAGGAAAAGGATTTACTATCCTTTTAAGTCTGTCACTACGCCTTACAGTCGCTAGTTTGAAGCTCGTCACAGTCATCTCATCCCAGATCCTACTCGGAATACCATAGACAAGGTTTAGACTTTCCGGAACTCAATAATGCTTCCAATGGATTCTAGCCTATACCACGAAGATTCTAATCTCGGATTCAGATGCCCCATTGTCAGAGGGGAGTCGGTGTGAATCGTTGATTAGAAACCCATGAGATATACATTCAATCACGCGTTTGTGAGTGAGAATGGTGACGAGTGTCACATAATCATCACATTCATCATGTTCTTGTGTGTGAATGAATATCTTAGAATAAGAATAAGCATGAATTGAATAGAAGAATAATAGTACTTTGCATTAATACTCGAGGAACAGCAGAGCTCCACACCTTAATCTATGGTGTGTAGAAACTCCACCGTTGAAATTACATAAGTGATGAAGGTCCAGGTATAGCCGAATGGCCAGCCTCCCAAAACGTGATCAAGAGATCAAAAGATGATCAAAAGATGTCAGTACCAATGGCACAAATCAAGTCACGCGTATGCGTGTCCCACGCGTACATGTCATCAGAAAATTTTGCAACTCATGCAAACGCGTGCTCCACGCATCCGTGTCGCCTGCGCCGCACAGCCTATCCGGATCAGTGCCAGAAATCTTATCTTTTCTTCCCTAGTCCTAATTTTTTTTCTTTTCCCTTCTTATTTCTTTCTTCTTCCTTTCTTACTTTCTTCTTCTTCATCCCTTTAACTTCTCATCCATCTTCACCTTCATTCTATTTTAATTAATTTATTTACACACTTTCATTCATCGCATTTTCATCTTGTGCATATTTTTATTTTCTTTTATAAATTTATTATTTTTCCATTGATGTTAAATTTTCTTATTCAATTATTGTATCTTTTCTGGTATTATTTTGGTACTTAGTGACTTGTTTTACAATGTTGGGTGATATTATTTTTCTGTCAATGTCAGTATTTTATGATCCTTGTATTCCTTTTGCATTTACATAAATTTATATTGTCTTTCATTATCTACTATCTCTTCCTCATTGTTGCAATTTTTGCACTTTTGATATGCCATGTGTCTCTATTGCTTTCTCATGTACATGTTGTAGCTACCATGTAATTGAGACCCTTATTATTTGGCATTAAACACCCATACTTTATTTGTTTTCTTATCTTTATTTCTAGGTTACTTTTCTTCCGTTTCATCTTCTTTCAGGATGGCCACCGAAGAAGGGAAAGGAATAACTTCTATATGGGGCAACTAACAAGTCCATCTGCACAATCTTTCGAGAAAAGTATCAGTTGGAGCCACCCGTCCACTTGCACATCTTAGCATGCACCGAGGACGGTATAATCTTTAAGTGTGGGGAGGTCGATACCGACTTCCGGTGGTTAGCTACTTCCTTTTCAACACCAATTCTTACTCTTCTTTGTATTTAGTTGTTGCATTTGCATCTTTGATTGCATGTTTGTTACATTGTGTGCATATTTTACCACTACTTAGTTGAAGAAATATTTTCTTTTTCAAGAAACCTTTTATAGCATTTCACTAATTTGAATTAAAATTTTTGAGAAACTTGTTTGAAGAAATATTATTTTGGAACATGGTTTAGAGCTCGAACACACAAAACCCGTGAGATTTTGAGCCTATTCGATTGGTTGCATTTTAACAACCAATATTTTATTTTTGGTTTGTGTTATTCTTTCTAAAATTGTGATCTTTGTCTTGTTTGATTCTATATTTCCATGGTTTAATGTATGCATACACTTACATGATTGAGGCCTTGTTTCACTGAGCTTACATACCCATATGGCCTTACCTTTCATTATCCTTTGCAAACCAAAGTTGAGCCTATTTTACCCCTTTTATTCTTTACTTTAGCACATCATTAACTCTAAGCGAAAAACAATAATGTCCTTAATTTGAATCCTTGGTTAGCTTAGACTAGTGAGAGTGCTTATGATTTAAGTGTGGGAAAATTGGGTTTGGAAACATTTGGTTTAAGAATTGGGTATTATATATCTTTATGAAAAAGTGAAAGAAATGTTTAGGACATGTTCATGCATTCAAAAATTTAATCATATGCATTGAGAAAAACAAAAGAAAAAGAATATATATATATATATATATATATATATATATATATATATATATATATATATATATAAAGAAAAGAAAAAGCGCAAATAACAAAAAAGGGACAAAATGCCCCAAAGTAAATGTTGGTAGCAATGCATATGAGTTGTACTAAAGTTGGGATGCATGAATATGTGGAAAACATAGTTAATGGCAGTTAGGTTTTGTATTGTAATTACATGGATTGTCTCAAGTTAGGCGAGAAAAGTTTAGGTTAATTAAGGATTCAGATTTCAGTCCACTTGACCAAATACAATCCTACCTTGACCTTAACCCCATTACAACCCTTAAAAGAACTCTTAATGTGTGTATCTGTGCATTAAAATTTTTGTTGATTGTTAGATGAAGAGCAAGCCATAGAAAGCAAGATTAGTAGAAAATTGAGAGAATCGAACCTCAAACACCTGAGCGATTAGAGTATATACACTTCCAGTGAGGGTTCGATGCTCGATTCCTTGTTCCCTGCTTTCATGAGCTATTTTCTTCTTGCAAGTTATTTGTACTTTATTTTGTGATTTGAATTAGTGAAATCCAGTTCATATTTGTTCTTGAAGGATTTGTTTACTTTTAACCAAGTAGGTAGACATTTTGTATGTAGTTGCATTCACATAGATAGGTTGCATTTCATGAGTCTTGCTTTTTCCTACTCATTTATTTTATCTCCTTAAGCTAAGCATGAGGACATGCTAATGTTTAAGTATGGGGAGGTTGATAAACCATTATTTTATGATTTATATTGTGTTTAATTGAGTGGTTTTATCAAGTCTTTACCCACTTATTCATATGATTAGCATGTATTTACAATTCCTTCCCAAATTTGTTCTATGGTTGAAAAATCGCTTCCTAGAGATCTTTTTATTGTGTATTTTAATTCACTTTTATACCATTCGATGCCGTGATCCATGTGTTAAGTGTTTCAGGTTCCATAGGGCAGGAATGGCTTAGAGAATGGAGAGGAAGCTTGCAATAAGAAATCGCAGTGAACACTGACTCGGACGCATGGCTCATGTGACCATGCAAAATGGAGAAATCGCAATGACACGTTCACGTGCCTGACACGAACGCATGGATTGAAATCTGCACGGATGACGCGAACGCGTAGATGCCGTGCACGAGTGGAGAGGAAAATCGTCAAACGACACGTACGCGTGACTGACGCTGGGGGTGATTTCGGGCCACGTTTTGACCCAATTTTCGGCCCAGAAACACAGAATAAAGCCAGGGAACATGCAGAGACTCCATGAACAACATACACAACATTCATTATTCACAATTTTAGGACTAGATGTAGTTTCTAGAGAGAGAGGTTCTCTCCTCTCTCTTAGGTTTTAGGATTTAGGATTTCTTTTAGGATTAGGATTTCTACTTCTCAATTTCCAGGTTTAATATTCCTTTACTTTTATTTATGTTTTCTTCTACTTTTATTTATTCTATTACTTTAGTTAATTAGTTGATGTTGCCAATTTGATTTATGGATTCTTATGTTCAATCTAACTTTCCATTTAATATAATTCGAGGTATTTCAGATATATGATTTTTATTTAGCTTTTTACACTCTTAGTTTTGGTTGAGTAATTAGAGACTCTTGAGTTATCAAACTTAGCTGATGATTGAAAATTGGAATTCTTTGCTTATTGATTTGAATTCCCCTAACTCTAGTCTTTTCTTAGGAATTGACTAGGACTTGAGGAATCAAATTAATTTATCCACTTAACATACCTTCATAGTTAGAGGTCGACCAAGTGGGAGCAAAAGCCAATTCTCATCACAATTGATAAGGATAACTAGGATAGGACTTCTAATTCTCATACCTTACTAAGAGCTTTATTAGTTATTAATTTAATTTCTTGCAATTTACTTTTCTTGTTCAACCTATTTAAACACCCCAAAAAAGATACTTTTTTCATAACCAATAATAAAACACACCTCCCTGCAATTCCTTGAGAAGATGACCAGATGTTTGAATACATCGGTTATTTATTTTTATTGGGTTTGCTTAAGTGACAAACAAAACTTTTGTACGAAAGGATTTTCTGTTGGTTTAGAAACTATACTTACAACGCGATTATATTTTTAAATTTCTTTACCGATAGAAAAACCGATCGTCAGACATATAATCCACCCTCTACCCAGACCTATGATGATGTGTGGTATAATCAGGGACCAATCATATCTCTCTTCATGAGCAATTAGACCAAGAAATTGGCTTATTATCAAGATCTGAGAGATTGAGTCACCAAGGGATTGGGGCTCAATCAATCATGATTGCCAAGAGGTCAATGAGTTCCATGATTGAAGATGAGATGATCTAGATTTAATCCAAAGAGAACAATATCTCCCAATATCAATGAATTCCCCTATTTTTATCTTCCACATTCTTATCGCTTTGTTTACAATTTTTGGTTAATCCCTATTCCCATTTACAATTCAGTCATTTATGTTTCTGCATTTTACATTCTTGCCATTTTCTTTTATGCACTTTATTTCGTCTCTTTACCTTTGAGCCATTTACTTTCCTGCTCATTTACAATTCTGCAATCATACTCTATATTGCTTAGTTTGACTAATTCACCAATTGATTAAAATTTCTCAAATCTACCAATCTCTATGGTTACGATTCCACTCTACTGTGGGTTATTACTTGATGATAATTTTGGTGCACTTGCCAAGAGAACGGATTCATAATAAAAAATATTATGGGTAGTGAATTACGATCATCAGTTCAATAGTAGACCACCATTCCCATCTTCTCAAGGGAACATGGAAACCTCTAAGCAGAGCCTCTCTAACTTAGTCACTCTGGTTTTTCTCCTCTCTAAGACCACTTATAGTTTCATGAATGAAACAAGGTCCTCTATCAGAAACTTGTATACAAGTTAGTCAACTGAGCAAGAGGATCCTTGTGACTCCTCCTGACATTCTTCCTAGTAAAACTGAGGTGTATTCAAGAGAAGAGTGCATGGCCAAAACCATGGAGGTAGAGGCTGAATCTGGGGAGGATGGGAAGGCATTGAATGATAGTGAAGAAGGTTTCACTGGGCGTTCAACGCCCATAATGGCAGCAAGCCTGACGCTGAACGCCAGTAAGGAACCCCTCGCTGGGCGTTCAACGCCCTTCCGGGCAACAGAGCTGGCGTTGAATGCCAGCCAAGGAGCACTGGCTGGCCATTCAACACCCAAACATGTAGGCATTCTAGCGCTGAACACCAGTGAAGAACCCCTCACTTGGGGTCTAACGCCCAAACATCCAAGAACTATGGCACTGAACGCAAGTGAGGAACCCCTCACTGGGAGTTCAATGCCCAAACAGGCAAGCATTCTGGTGCTGAATGCCAATGAGGAACCCCTCACTGGGCGTTCAGCACCCACACAGCTGATGAGTGGATAATTTATACACTTTTTGGCATTGTTTTTAGGTAGTTTTTAGTACGTTTTAGTTACTTTTTGTATATTTTGATTAGTTTTTATGCAAAAATCACATTTCTAGACTTTACTATGAGTTTATGTGTTTTTCTATGATTTCAGATATTTTCTGGCTAAAATTGAGGGACTTGAGCAAAAATCTGATTCAGAGGCTGAGAAAGGATTGAAGATGCTGTCGGATTCTGAACTTCCTGCACTCGAAGCAAATTTTCTAGAGCTATAGAAATCCAATTGGTGCACTCTCAATTTCGTTGGAAAGCAGACATCTTGGGCTTTCCAGAAATGTATAATAGTCGATACTTTGCCCGAGATTTGATGGCCCAAACTGGCGTCCAAACACCCACCAAAGACCCTTTTCTGGAGTAAAACGCCAGAACTGGCACCAAAGCTAGCGTTTAACTCCAAGGATGGCCTATGCACGTGAAAGCTTCAAGGCTCAGTGCAAACACACACCAAGTGGGCCCCGAAAGTAGATTTTTGCACTATCTACTCATTTTCTGTAAACCTAGTTTACTAGTTTAGTATAAGTAGCACTTTTTACTCTTATATTCGGAAGTCTTTGATCTTTTTGGGAGTTCTTCGAACCCTTTTTGGAGGCTGGCCATTCAACCATGCCTAGACCCTTTGTTCTTATGTATTTTCAATGATGGAGTTTTTACACCTCACAGAATAAGGTGAGGAGCTCTGCTGTTCCTCATGAATTAATGCAAGTACTATGGATTTTCATTCAATTCACGCATACTTCTTCTCCAAGATATACTCTTGTACTTAATTCAGTTAAGTCAGACTGAAGGGGTGACCCGTGACAATCACCCTCTATCTTCAGTACTCGCTTAGCTAAGATCCGCGTGCCTGACAACCACAAAGCAGTCTACATGATGTTCAACGTTGTCATTGGACGACAATCGGAGTATATTCTCTTGGGTCTCTAATCAACGATTCACATCATCTCTCCTAACAACAGAGTATCTGAATCTGAGATTAGGATTTTTGTGGTTTAGGCTAGAATACTAGACAGCATTCCTAAGATCCGGAAAGTCTAAACCTTGTCTGTGGTATTCCGAGTAGGATCTGGAAAGGGATGACTGTGAGGAGCTTCAAACTCGTGAATGTTGAGCACAGTAACAGTGTGTAAAAGGATCAATGGATTTTATTCTGACGCTAGTGAGAACCGACAGATGATTAGCCATGCGGTAGCTGTACCTGGTATTTTTCATCCGAGACGAGAAATCCGACAGTTGATTAGCCGTACAGAAACTGTAGAGGACCATTTTCACTGATAGGATCCTACAGCTTGCCATGGAAGGGAGTGCGTATGATTGGATGAAGACAATAGGAAAGCAGAGGCTCAGAAGCAACAAAGCATCTCCAAATGCTTATCTGAAATTCCCACCAATGAATTACACAAGTATCTCTATCTTATTTTATGTTTTATTTATCTTTTAATTATCAACACCTCATAACCATTTGAATCTGCCTGACTGAGATTTACAAGATGACCATAGCTTGCTTCAAGCCGACAATCTCCGTGGGATCAACCCTTACTCACGTAAGGTATTACTTGGAGGACCCAGTGCACTTGCTGGTCAGCTCTGCAGAGTTGTGAAAAGTGTGAATCATGATTTCGCATACCAAGTTTTTGGCGCCGTTGCCGGGGAATGTTCGAGTTTGGGCAACTGACGGTTTATCTTGTTGCTTAGATTGGTAATTTTTTATTTTAAAAAAATAAAATATTCATGCATTGTGTTCTTCTGTGATCTTCAAGTTGTTCTTGATGATTTCCTGTGTTCGATCTCATGATTTTCCTGTTTTGTGTTTTATGTTGTTTTTCATATGCATTTTTTAAAATCATAGTTTTTGAACATTCAAAATTTCTAAGTTTGGTGTCTTGCATTTTTATGTTTTATTTCATTTTGTTATTTTTCTATCTCTTCATTAAAAAATCAAAAAATATATCTTTTCAAGTAAATAATACAGAGAAATGAAGATTTAGAACATAAGGCAGAAGAATCACAGAGAAAAAAAGCTCACTAGCGTCAAAACGCCAGTAAAGAGGCACTTTGGGTGTTAAACGCCAGAATGGCTACCATTCTGGGCGTTTAACGCCAGTAAAGCTATCATTCTGGGCGTTAAACGCCAGAATGGGCAGCATTCTGCGTGTTTAGAAAAACGCCTAGTAAAGAAGAATTTCTCGCATTTCACGCTAGCCAAGGTATCTGGCTGGGCGTTAAACGCCCAAAGAGGTCGCATTGTGGGCGTTAAACGCCAGAATGGATAACATCGTAGGCGTTTAACGCCAAGATGACACAAGGGAGTGATTTTGTTTCCAATACAAATTTTTTCAAATTTTCATGTTTTAATTCATAACTTTTTGCATCAAACATTTTTTTAAACTTTCATTTTTCATTTTTCTTTTAATGTTTTTGAAAATTATCAAACTAATTTTTCAAAAATCTTTTTCTTAATCTTCTCTCATATTTTCAAAAATATCTTTTAAATTCTTGTAAGTCAGGTCATCAATTTTAAAAAATCAAATTGATAAACCCCGATTTTGTGGTTTATCTTGTGCTTAATTTGGGGGATTTTATCAAATTTTCTCACATTTATTCAATGAAATAGCATGCTTTTGTAATTCTCCCTTGAATTTTGCTTAAATGTAAAAACATGCTTTTTAGGCCTTAAATTGGTGATTTTAATTCCATTCGATGCCTTGATGTGTGGGTTGAGCGATTTCAGGTTTAGAAGGCAAGTATTGGATGGAAAAAATGAGTAGAAAAGCATACAAAGGGGAGAATGCATGAAGAAACAAAGATTGGGAATGCATCAAAGGATGCACACACGTACAAGGTGCGCACGCGCAAAAGTCATCTCGCATAGAGACGCGCACGCGTACATGACGCTTTCGCGCGGATGAAGAAATAGCCAATCGATGCACACGCGCATATGGCGCGTCGCCGATACTCACACGTGACTCACCTAATGGCAAAACGCTAGGGGCAATTTCTGAGCAGCCCAGGCCCAATTCCAACATGTTTCTGAGTGTATTTCATGCAGAACTGAAGCCCAAGCAAAGGGGGAGCAATTGTTTGAAGTGTTAGCATCATGTAGTGTAGTTTCTAGAGAGAGAAGCTCCTTCTTCTTTCTAGAATTAGGTTAGGTTAGGTTAATTTCATCTTAATTCTAGTTCCAATTTTATGTTCTCATCTTGTTTTCTCTACAATTTCATGTTTATATTCTTGATTTCTCTTAGTTTTCATGTTAATTCCCCTTTTTGCTATCTTTTGTGATGATGAACTCTTGTTGGATTTGGACCTTTTCTTTAATGCAATTTAATGTTTAATGTTCTTTTTATTGATGATGTGAGTTGTGAATTTTACTTTTCTTGCAAGTGGTAGTTGGTAGATTTATATTTCTTGCACTTTTACTATGCTTTTTGTACCCACCAAGTGTTTGACAAAATTCTTGGTTGGGCTTTAGAGTAGAATTTTATGTTCTTGGCTTGGGAAGGTAACTTAGGAACTCTTGAGTTGCTAATGTCCAAGTGATTGATGATTGGGAGCCATTGACCTTAGATCTCACTAATTGAATTGGTGGAGACCTAGGACTTATGGACTTGGATTGACATAACTCATTTGACTCTCCTTTATTAGTTAGAGGATGACTTAATGGGGTTGATCCTTGCCAATTCTCATGTTGTGGTTAGTGATAAGGATAGAGATCCTTGACCACCAACCCTTGCCAAGACCTTTTTGTTATTTGAATTTCCTTATCATTTACTTTTCATGTCTCTTATTCCAAAAACCCTAAAACATACCCCATAGCCAATAAGCATACACTTCATTGCAATCCTTGTGAGACGACCCGGAGTCCAAATACTCCAGTTAATTCTTATTTGGGGTTTGTTCTTTGTGACAACCAAATTTTTGCATGAAAGGATTATTGTTGGTTTAGAAACTATACTTTACAACGAGACTTGATTTGTGAAATTCTAAACCGTCAAGAAACCCGTTCATCAAAATGGCGCCGTTGCCGGGGAGTGCAATTGTGCTATGTTATTGGCTATTGTATATATTGTGAATAGCTTGATTTTTGGTTTGATTGTTAGTTTTGTTAGTTTTAGGATTTGTTATCTTCATTTCTTGTTATCTTTTGTTTTTATTTTCACTTTCACTATGAATTCTCACAATTTTGGCTATGAGTGTGGTTCAAACTATGTTGTAGGAGATGGAATTTACAATGATAACATGCATCAAGGATTTGGAGATCAAAGGTGGGAGGAGCCCCAAGCTTATGGATAATCTTCTTGGCAACAACCTTCCCCGGTTTCTTATGGGTACAATTCAAACCTTGATGCATACCAATCTAATGTATGTGATGACTCTCATTGTGGTTGTCAACCACAATCATCATATGCATATGAACCCCTTCCTCAATATAGCCCTTCACGATACTCACAAGTCTCATACCACCATTCACCTCTGTATGATCCCAACTCATATTCACCATACCAACCACCATATGAACCATATCTAGAGCCACCACCATTCCAACACCCATACTCCCATGAACCACAAAGTTCATACACACCACCTCAAGAATTTCACCAATATGAACCACCTTCCAACTACAATACCCTTCCCTCAAACAATGAACCCTCTCTTCCACCATCGCCTCCCGATGAGGCCCCCATGCTAGGACTAAGAGATCTTGAATCTCATCTCTTAAGGCGACAAGAGGAGGATGAAAAGAAGTTTGCAGAGTTAAGAGTAAAAATGGCTATCATGGTAGAAGCCTTTGCCATCATGGTCTCATTCCGCCTAAGCTTATGCGACCAAGGCACTCCCATTGTTGAATGTGGAGAAGCAACCAAGGAGCTTAGTGAGGGAGTGAACTTGAAGCTCCAAGGTGAAGAAGAGGAGTTAAGGCAAGAAGTGCAACAAGAGGAGAAGGTTGAGATGATTGAACCAAAAGAAGTAGTGGTTGGATGTTTAGGATATGTTGAGCACATAAAGGAATCCCAAGTTAAAAAGCCCTCTTCCATGGAGAGTGGAAGGAATATTAAGGAGGGAAGTGATGTTGAGGAAGTAGATAGAGAGTCGAAGGGAACTGATCTGGAAATAGATTCCATCATTAGTGATTTTTTGTCCACGTTGATCAACCCCCTTGATGATCTTGTTGAGCCTTCTTCCAGTGAATTAGAAAGCAAAGTTGAGGAGGACATGCAACCTCCAAGGCACAATGTGATTGAAGAATTGGAAGAAGTGTCCCAAGCAATAGGCCCTCCTATTTATGATGATTCCGCATCAACACATGATCCTTTTGAGCTGGAAGAATCCTTCTCTATTGGCCTTGGAATTGATGATGGGGTAGATTTCACTAAACCGCCTAGTATGATTTGGGTGATGGGGAAGAGCTTGAAAAACTTGGTGAAGAAGAATGTGAACTTGAGGAAGTTTGGCAAGAGGTAAAGCTTAAAGAATCTTGCCAAGTGATGGAAGCCTCTAGGAGAGGATGGACGGGAGTGGAACATGCTTTATCAAGACCGTTGGGAACCACTCCACCCAAGTTGTCATCCAACCCTTCATTTGAGTGGGTAAAACTTCTAATTCTTAGCTTTGTTATCCCACTTGAATTTGGTTTTCTTGAGACGGATGACCAACTTAGGGCGCTTTGCGGAATTAAGCATAAGAGGAGAATGTTTAGTGGTTGGCGTTGTAAGTCTAGGCTCATTGTGGTTAAAGCTTCAAGGAGCAAGGGTTGGTGTAGTGCTCAATTGAATGGGTCTAGGAGGATAGTTTGGTGCTTCCATGAGAATTCATCTTTCTTGCCACCCAGAGGAAATCACCATGATCAACTCCAGGACAGGTGTGAAAACAAAGTGTGGGATCCCGGATCACACAAGGAGAATCAACCTTGGGAGCCCATGGTTTTTGAAGAACTCCATCAAAGCTTGGAGATAGTAACTTTGAATGATGAAGCACAATGGAAGTCCAAGCATTGGTGGATGTTCAACGATGGATTCAAGCACAAGCTACCTTGATGAGGAACTCCCCATAAAGTCCAACTTAAGGACATTAAATAAAAGTACTTGGTGGGAGACACCCTACCATGGTAAACTCTTTCCATTCTCTTGTAGATATAATGAATGAATGAATTGGGTTCCATTGTACATAATTTCTTTACTTCTTAGTATATTTTGTTTTTCTTGCTAAGGTGCTTACACATTCTATGCTTCAATTAGGGGTGATTCTTTGACTTTGAGTTTTTGCTTGGATTGCAAGTTTCCTCAAAGTGTTTGAAAAATTCTCAAAATCTAAAAAATGTCTTTAATTTTACACCTTAGCTTGTTTTAGAGTCTTGGAGGATATTAAGAGGATGTTGAGCCCAAAAAAAAAAACCAAGCCATGATCAAGCGCATAGCGCGCGCGCGTCAGCTGCGTATCTAAGATTTCTGGGCCAAGGACCAGAGAGTTGTGCCACTTTTGGGCCAACTCTGCGCCCCGACCCACGCGGACGCAGGCTGTACGCGTCCGTATCCCTTCGTGTTTCCTTACCCACGCGTAGGCGCACCTGGCACCTCCACGCACCTTCCATAAGCTCAAGCCATCCACGCAAACGTGCACGGTGCGCGCGCACGTCGATGCGTTTTAGCATCACCCAGGCCAAAGGACCCGAGAGTTGTGCCAACTCTAGGCCCCTTTTGTGCCTCTGGCCCAGCTTACTTGCGTGGATGTGCATCGTACGCATCCACGCCCATTGCCAATTCTCCCATCTACGCGCAGGCACGAGTGGCGCTTTTGCGCCACCTCCTTAGTTTCTTCTACCCACGCGGATGCGCACGGTGCGCGCTCGCGTGGATTCAAATTTTTTGTTACACCAGGGACGCGAAGCCCTAGCGCATTCGTGCAGTCCCTCTTCCCCCCTGCTCTAACATCTTTCCCTCTCCCTCTATTTCCAACCTTCCAACCCCAAGCCACAACCACCGGCCATCCTCCAGCGAGCGTTCTGTGACCATCGCCGCCGCCATCGCCACGCCCCCTCTTCCTCCTTCCTCTCTTCCTCACTCTCTCTTTCTCATACGCTCTCTTTCTCTCTCTCACCCATTTCTCTCCCTCTGCCACCGAACCGCCGGTGACCTTCACGGCCACCACCGTCTGAGGCGGCAACTCCGCTGATCACTCACACTGCCCTCCTTCCCTTTCCCGCATCTGTTTCTGCTTTCCAGGTTCTCAGACCCCCTGCCTTTGTTCTATTTCAATTCTGTTCCTAGTTTATTGTTAGTTTAGTTAGTTAGCATGTGATTTTGCTTGTTAGAATAGGTAGAGATATTTGCTGTTAGGTAGTTAGGATGTGGTTAGAGGATTCTAGGCCTGATAAGTGCTCTGTTTGTGATTATCTGTTTGAATGCTACATGCTGCTTTGTTTTTGTATTCTGCCTCACTACTGTTTTGTTTGCTTGACATTGTCCGAAGCATGTGCATCCTCTACTTGTTTACCCATTGATATATGCTCATGTGACTGATTTCTGCTGTTGTTTGCAATTTGGGAATTAGCCAATGTACTGCCAAAATGCTGCCGGATTTTTCCTAACCATATTTCATGAAATGACAGTATTTTGATGGGTGTAACAAACTTCTACTTGACGATTTTTGCGTCAAAAGGATTTTGTTACCTAAATGGGTTTGGAAATTCCTCAAAAAACAAGTTGTGGTCATGCTTATCATATTCTTTGCTTATATTCATGCTATATTGCTTATGTGCATTGAATAACTCGAATGAACTTTCAAATTGACCGTCAACTTGGTTTTCATTTGGAATTGAGCCTAATTTGCTTGATTCACAGGATTGATGATTTTTTCTATACGTGTGGCCACTGTGATTCAATTCCTTTATGCCCAAACTACTCTTGGCCACATAGCACAGAAATTTTTCAAATCTTATCTCAATCCTTGTGACTTTTATAGCTCATTGAAGTTGGTGTTGAGCGTTGCCTGATTGATTCACTCTTTGATGTTTTGATTATGCCAACACCGATTCACATAATTCTAGTGATCTTTGCATTGATTGATGACTTGCTTTCCCATTAGTTGCTTTATGGCAATATCATATTTCAACATCAATGACTTGTTGCATTTCGTGAGTGTGAATGTGCTTACATCCTACTATCTACATTTCTTTTGAATTAAGCCGGTGCCACCATATCACTGATTTTTAAACTGATTTCTAACTCTAACTTGTTTAACAAACTAACTTCTTTTGGTTTTCAACTTAACTCTTTTGAAGATTCTTTTGGATATGGTGTTTCCTAAGCTAATAAACAAGTAATGTGCAATTGTGGTTTGGATTCTTGGTTTGAAATTTGATTTAGATTCTGAATTCTGTTGCTTTCATTCCAAGATTTCTATTTTATTCACTCACTTCATGAATATGCATTATTTTGAGTGCTTATTATTTGTTTGGCTAGCTTCTTATATTATATCATCTCTGTTTTTCAGGATGTCAGACAAAAGAAAAGCTATAGCCACTACTTCAAAGAAGAGGAAGTGCTCTAAGGCTTCTACCCTTTTTCCCTATGCAAATTATGCTAAGAATCTGCTGAGTGACACAGACAAGGAAAATCAGTTGCTACCTTCCACTGACCCAATCAAATTTCCCAACCTTTATTGTGAGCTTCGCTTCCCCAATTATCGGAAGAAGAACTTGAACATTGAAAAGAAACTAGTCCTTCCCATTGATGTGAGACGCGCCATCAACAGCCGCATTCTAGAGTTGGGTTTGGACTTTATTGATAGGGATCTGGGAAAAATAAACATCTCGTGGATCAAGGAGTTCTACTGCAACTTCTTTCGTGCCAATCTCAATTCAATCCAGCTGAGGGGTAGAGAGATTATGATTACTGAGGCTGCCATTGAGGAGGCGTTGCAGTGCTGACACCTTACTGATGACACATGCGCTTATTAGCAGGCAGATGTAGCTATCCATTGCATGACCTTTGATTATGAGGCGCTTAAGCGCGTGATTGCCACACCAGACGCCCCTTAGGTGATGGATTCAGGCAACAAGAAGCCCAAAGGGATGCCATTTGCTCATCTGACTAGAGAGGCTAAGACTTGGCAGTAGATATTTACCCACTATGTCTTGTCCACTACTCACTTTTCTGAGATTCCGATGGATATGTTGGTTTTGATTGGCTGTGTCATGGAGGGAAAAAACGTATATTTTCCCCGGTTGATCAGGCATAGCATGTGGCGAGCGCATATTCGTGGCCTATTACCGTTTCCTACACTGGTTACCAGCATGATTGAGCTAGCCGAGGTCCCGTGGGAGGATAATGACGTGACACCACCACACCCAGATGACGACGACAAGGAGGTTACTATTCCATGGGGTGGATGGGTGCACGAGAAGCCCCCGGCCAGACGCCGTTCTCAAGCTAGAGCGGCAGTTGAGGCAGCTAGACCTTCATCCTACACAGCAGCAGCAGGACCCTCTTCCTCAACAGCAGCAGCAGCACCCTTGCCACCACCGTCAACACCTGAGCCGACATACCTATTGGTGCAGCGCCTGTTTCGCTTTATGGAGTGCAGTGAGCATCGTATCATGCGACGTCTCGACTGTATAGACCAGGTGTTTGTATCACAGGGCATTGAGCTACCTCCACTCCCAGACTCTCCAGCCTCTGACGAGCAGGACCAGGAAGAGGAGCATGGTGAGGAGCCGACTCAGCAGGAGGTACCACCAGAGACACAGGCTACCACTGAGGTCTAACAGCCTCCTGAGGATCCACAGCCTGAGCCTGAGCTACAGCCTGAACCCGAGCCACAGCCCGGTGTGATTATTGACCCCTATCCCTAGCTTCAGCAGTAGCATCGAGGACGATGCTAGATTCTAAAGTGTGGGGAGGTCACCGTTCGTGACCGATGTTTGCATTTATGTGGTGAACTTTCAGATATCTATCTTTAGTTTCTGCTACTTTATTTTATTTTGCACTTTATCTTTTAGATCATTTTGGGATTATTGTACATAGTTGCTATTGTGGATACCCTTATTTTGGTTGATGCACACTTTTACTTACTCTTATTATATATATATATATATATATATATATATATATATATATTTTGCATTTTGGCTTTGATTGTGATTGAAAAAAAAAATATATTTTGGATTGTTAAAACTTAGTTGACCCTTTTTATATAAGAATTATGTTTTGATTGAAAAATGGGTAAACTAAGGAAAATTTTAAATCACAACATTGCATTAGAATAAACTTAGTCAATGTGATGAAAATTTCCAAGAAATTCATTTTTAGGGCACCACCCCATTTGGTTGAATTTTTTTTAGAACTTTCTTGAACTATATACTTTGTGGAACATGCTTTTTGAGCTAAGAACACAAGCATGTGAGACTTGAGCCGCAATTGTGTGGTTACATCATACATAACCACTTATTTTCATTCTTGTGTGCATTATTCTCTTCCTATGATTGTAATCTTTGATTTGTTTGATTCTTTATGTCCATTACTTTGTGTATACATGCATTTATATGATTGAGGCTATTGTTCAAATAGCTCACTTACCCAAATAGCCTACCTTTTACCTTCTATTGTTAACCAATTTTGAGCCTATACTTAACCCACTTATTCTTAATTGTAGCACATTACAAGCCTAAGTGAAAAATAATAAATGTCCTTAATTTGGATCTTTGATTAGCTTGGGCTAGTGAGAGTGTTTATCATTTGATTTTGGAAAAGTTGGGAACATTGGGTAGAGATAAAAGTATATTTTGTATTTGTGTTGAAAATTTTGGGAATTGGGTACATACTCATGTATTAATCATGTGTGAACCATATGCATTGATGTTCTTGTATATATTTTAGTTTAAAAAGAAGAAAAAAATGAGAAAAACAAAAAAATATATATATAGAAAAGAAAGAAAAAAGAAAAGCAATAAAAAGGGGACAAAATGCCCCAAAGTGAAGTTCAATAAGAGTCAATGCATATGTGTGGTGATCAAAAGGGAATGCATGAGTGTGCGAAAAAGTGAAGAATGGATAGCTAGGTTAGCTTTGAATTGTATAAGTTGTTGTAGGTTAGGTGGGAAGTTTAGGTTAATCAAAGATTCAAATTCTAGTCCACTTGACCATATGCATCCTACCTTGACCCTAGCCCCATTACAACCTATGGAAAGCCCTCATGATATTTGTATGCATGCATAAAGTAAATTGTTGATTGTTAGATGAAAAACAAATCTTGGAAAGCATGATTAGGGGAGAATTGAGTGAATCAACCCCATACACTTGAGTGCCTAGAGCAGATACACATCCGGTGAGGGTTCGATCGCTCAATTACATGTTAACACACATGATCAACTTTTCTTGCAAGTTTGTAAAATCTTTCAATGATTCAATTCAATTGTGGGTTGATTTGATTGCTATTGCCTTAGCCCTTGTGCTTGTATATGTATTCTTGGAAATTGACCTGTTTTGACCAAGTGGATGCATTCATTTAGATAGATTGCATTTAGTTAGTCTGCATGAATAAATGTTGATACCCTTTTGCTTCTTTCTTAATTTTAGCATTTGGACATGCTTAGTTTAAGTGTGGGGAGATTTGATAAACCCCAATTTTGTGGTTTATCTTGTGCTTAATTTGGGGGATTTTATCACCTTTTCTCACATTTATTCAATGAAACATGATTTTGTAATTCTCCCTTGAATTTTGCTTAAATGTAAAAACATGCTTTTTAGGACTTAAATTGGTGATTTTAATTCCATTCAATTCCTTGATGTGTGTGTTGAGCGATTTCAGGTTTAGAAGGCAAGTATTGGATGGAAGAAATGAGTAGAAAAGCATACAAAGGGGAGAATGCATGAAGAAACAAAGATTGGGAATGCATCAAAGGACGCACACGCGTACAAGGCGCGCACGCGCAAAAGTGATCTCGCATAGAGACGCGCACGCGTACATGACGCTTCCGCACGGATGAAGAAATAGCCAATCGACGCGCACGCGCATATGGCGTGTACGCGCCGATACTCGCACGTGACTCACTTAATGGCAAAACACTGGGGGCGATTTCTGAGCAGCCCAGGCCCAATTCCAACATGTTTCTGAGTGTATTTCATGCAAAATTGAAGCCCAAGCAAAGGGGGAGCAATTGTTTGAAGTGTTAGCATCATGTAGTGTAGTTTCTAGAGAGAGAAGCTCCTTCTTCTTTCTAGAATTAGGTTAGGTTAGGTTAATTTCATCTTAATTCTAGTTCCAATTTTATGTTCTCATCTTGTTTTCTCTACAATTTTATGTTTCTATTCTTGATTTCTCTTAGTTTTCATGTTAATTCCCCTTTTTGCTATCTTTTGTGATGATGAACTCTTGTTGGATTTGGACCTTTTCTTTAATGCAATTTAATGTTTAATGTTCTTTTTATTGATGATGTGGGTTGTGAATTTTACTTTTCTTGCAAGTGGTAGTTGGTAGATTTATATTTCTTGCACTTTTACTATGCTTTTTGTACCCACCAAGTGTTTGACAAAATTCTTGGTTGGGCTTTAGAGTAGAATTTTATGTTCTTGGCTTGGGAAGGTAACTTAGGAACTCTTGAGTTGCTAATGTCCAAGTGATTGATGATTGGGAGCCATTGACCTTAGATCTCACTAATTGAATTGGTGGAGACCTAGGACTTATGGACTTGGATTGACATAACTCATTTGACTCTCCTTTATTAGTTAGAGGATGACTTAATGGGGTTGATCCTTGCCAATTCTCATGTTGTGGTTAGTGATAAGGATAGAGATCCTTGACCACCAACCCTTGCCAAGACCTTTTTGTTATTTGAATTTCCTTATCATTTACTTTTCATGTCTCTTATTCTAAAAACCCTAAAACATACCCCATAGCCAATAAGCATACACTTCATTGCAATCCTTGTGAGACGACCCGGAGTCCAAATACTTCGGTTAATTCTTATTTGGGGTTTGTTCTTTGTGACAACCAAATTTTTGCATGAAAGGATTATTGTTGGTTTAGAAACTATACTTTACAACGAGACTTCATTTGTGAAATTCTAAACTGTCAAGAAACCCGTTCATAACAAATCTTTTTAAAATAAAATCCTTTTCAATCATATCTTTTAAAAATCAAATCTTTTTCAATCATATCTTTTCAATCATATCTTTTTAAAATCAAATCTTTTTTAATCATATCTCTTTTAATTTGATTTCAAAATCTTTTTTTTCTAACTTCTCATCTTTTCAAAATTATTTTCAAATCTTTTTCAAACAAATTACTATTTCTTATCTTTTTCAAAACCACCTAACCACTTTTCCACTTACAATTTTCAAAAATCACTAACCACTTTTTCAAAAATCTTTTTAATTAACTAATTATTTTAATTTTAATTTTCGAAAACTCTCTCTCTCCTCTCTTTCTATTTATTTGCTAACACTTCTCTTCTACTTATAATTCGAACCATCTCTCTCTCTCTGTGTGTTCGAATTCTTCTCATTCTCTCTCTACCTCATTCTTCTATTCTTCTTTTCCTCTGACACATCAAGGAATCTCTATATTGTGAGATAGAGGATTTCACTACTCCTTTTTGTTCTCTTCTTCTTTATATGAGCAGAAATAGGGATAAAAACATTCTTGTTGAAGCTGGTCCTGATCCTGAAAGGACTCTGAAGAAGAAGCTAAGAGAAGCTAAAGCACAACACTCCGGAGAGGACCTTTTAAAGAATTTCAAAAAAGAAGTAGACATGGCAGCCGAACCCAACAACAATGCAAGAGATGCAAGGAAGATGCTTGGTGACTATACTACACCAACTTCCAACTTCTATGGAAGAAGCATCTCAATTCCTGCCATTAGAGCAAACAACTTTGAGCTTAAGCCTTAATTAGTTTCTCTAATGCAGCAGAATTGCAAGTTTCATGGACTTCCATCAGAAGATCCTCATCAGTTCTTAGCTGAATTCTTGCAGATCTGTGATACTGTCAAGACCAATGAGGTTGACCCCGAGGTCTACAGACTTATGCTTTTCCCTTTTGCTGTAAGAGACAGAGCTAAGACATGGTTGGACTCACAACCTAGAGAAAGCCTGAACTCTTGGGAAAAGTTGGTCAATGCTCTCTTGACCAAATTCTTTCCACCTCAAAAGATGAGCAAGCTTAGAGTGGAAGTCCAAACATTCAAACAAAAGGAAGGTGAATTCCTCTATGAAGCTTGGGAAAGATACAAGCAATTAACCAAAAGGTGTCCTTCTGACATGCTTCCAGAATAGATCATCATTTGTATATTCTATGATGGTCTGTCTGAATTGTCCAAGATGTCCTTGGACCATTCTGCTGGTGGATCCTTTCATCTGAAAACCCCTGCAGAAGCCCATGAACTCATTGAGATGGTTGCAAATAACCAGTTCATGTACACTTCTGAAAGAAATCCTGTGAATAATGGGATGACTCAGAAGAAAGGAGTTCGTGAGATTGATACTCTAAATGCCATATTGGCTCAAAACAAAATATTGACTCAGCAAATCAATATGATTTCTCAAAATTTGACTAGATTGTAAGCTGCATTCGGCAGTGCTAAAGAAGCCTCCTTTGAAGGAGAAGCTTATGACCCTGAGAATCCTGCAATGAAGGAGGTGAATTACATGGGAGAATCTTATGGAAACACCTATAATCCTTCATTGAGCAATCATCCAAATTTCTCATGGAAGGATCAACAGAAGCCTCAACAAGGCTACAACAACAATAATGGTGGGAGAAATAAGTTTGGCAATAGCAAACCTTTTCCATCATCTTTTCAGCAATAGACAGAGAATTCTAAGCAGAGCCTCTTGGGCTTAGCAAACATAGTCTCTGATCTATCTAAGACCACTCTTAGTTTTATGAATGAAACAAGGTCCTCCATTAGAAATTTGGAGGCACAAGTGGGTCAGCTGAGTAAAAGAGTTACTAAAACTCCTCCTAGTACTCTCCCAAGTAATACTGAAGAGAATCCCAAAAGAGAGTGCAAGGTTATAACTATAACCAAAATGGCAGAACCTGGAGAGAGTGAAAAGGCAATGATTCCCAGTGAGAAAGACCTCAAGGGACGTTCACTGACCAATAAGGAGTTTCCTATTAAGGAACCAAAGGAATCTGAGGCTCATACAGAGACCATAGAGATTCCACTGAACTTACTTTTGCCATTCATGAGCTCTGATACATATTCTTCCTCTGAAGAGGACGAAAACACTATTGAGGAGCAAGTTGCTCAGTATCTAGGAGCAATCACGAAGTTGAATGCCAAGTTATTTGGTAATGAGACTTGGGAGGATGAACCCCATTGCTTATAAATGAACTGAATACCTGGATTCAGCAGACAGTACCTCAAAAGAAACCGGACCCCGAAAAGTTCTTAATACCTTGCACCATAGGCACCATGACCTTTGAAAAGGCTCTGTATGACCTAAGGTCAGGTATAAACCTCATGCTACTCTCTATAATGGAGAAACTGGAGATCTTTGAGGTACAAGCTGTAAGAATCTCACTAGAGATGGTAGACAAATCAATGAAACAGGCTTATAGACTTGTAGAGGATGTCTTAGTGAAGGTTGAAAGCCTTTACGTCCCTGCTGACTTCATAATCCTAGACACTGGGAAGGATGAGGATGAATCCATCATCCTTGGAAGACCCTTCCTAGCCACAGTAAGGGCTGTAATTGATGTGGACAAAGGAGAGTTAGTCCTTCAGTTGAATGAGGGCTACCTTTTATTTAAGGCTCAAGGATCCTCCTCTGTAAACATGGAGAAGAAGCATGAAAGGCTTTATCCAATTCTCTCCATACAGAGTCAAGCAGAGCCCCCACACTCAAACTCTAAGTTTGGTGTTGGGAGGCCACAACTATACTCTGAGCAATTGTAAAGCTCTAAAAAGAGATCACTGTCAAGCTATTGACATTAAAGAAGCACTTATTGGGAGGCAACCAAATTTTATTTATTTATATATGTTAGTTTATGTTTTCTTTAGGATGATGATTGATAAACCCCATTTGTAGGATTTATCTTGTGCTTGATTTAGGGGATTTTATAACCTTTTACCCACATTTATTCAATGAAATAGCATGGTTTTATAACTTCTCCCTTAATTGTGCTTAAGAGTGAAAACATGCTTTTTAGGTCTTAAAATAGCTAAATTTAATTCACCTTGATTCCATTAGATGCCTTGATATGTTTTTTAAGTGATTTCAGATTTAGGAGGCAAATATTGGATCAAGAGAATGAAGGAAAAGCATGTAAAAATGGAGAACTCATGAAGAAATGTAGGAATCGCAAAAGCTGTCAAGCCCACCTCTTTGCACTTAATCAACCATAACTTGAGCTATAGAGGTCCAAATGATGCGGTTCTAGTTGGGTTGGAAAGCTAACATCCGGGGCTTCGAAACGATATAAGATTTGCCATAGTTGCATCATGCATAGGGGCGCGCACGCGCACGGTATACGGACGCACCGATGGTGGCACATGATCCACTTAATGCAACTCGTGGCCAGCGATTTTAGAAGCCTTGTGGGCCCAATCCAACTCATTTCTGATGCTATTTAGGCCAAGGATTGAAGAGGAATGAAGAATCTAGTTACCATTAGTTTAGTTTAGCTTAGTTTTGGAGGAAAAGTTAGTTTTAGAGAGAGAAGTGCTTCTCTCTAGGATTAGAATTAGGATTAGGTTTAGTTCTTAGATCTAGATTTTAATTCATCTTCTTCTACTTCTATCTTCTCAATTTCTTGTTGTTACATTCATCTTCCTCTATTCTTTTGTTGTAATTTCCTTTATGTTGTTCTTATACTTTGTTGTAGATCTACTCTTATCCCTTCTATTTTTTCTCTCCATTCAATTAAAGATAATTCATAATAAATGTGTTTCTTTTAATTGTTGTTGTTAATTCCTTTCAATAATTGTTGTTAGATTTCATTCTTGTTGTCAATTTACTATGCTTTTCTTTTGTGCCTTCCAAGTGTTTGATGAAATGCTTGGTTGGGTTTTAGTGTAGGTTTTGTTCCTCTTGGCCTAGGTAGAGTAATTAGTGACTCTTGAGTTATCTAATTCCTTTGTTGATTGATAATTAGAAGTTGCTAATTGATTTGAATGCCTCTAAAGCTAGTCTTTCCTTTAGGAGTTGATTAGGACTTGAGGAATCAAATTGATTCATCCACTTGACTTTCCTACATGGTTAGAGGTTAACTAAGTGGGAGCAATACACAATTCTCATCACAATTGAGAAGGATAACTAGGATAGGACTTCTAGTTCTCATATCTTGCCAAGAGCTTTGTTAGTTGTTAGTTTATTTTCTTTGCCATTTATATTTCTTGTCTAAAATCTCAAAAACCCCAAAATAACTCACAACCAATAACAAGACACTTTATTGTAATTCCTAGGGAGAACGACCCGAGGTTCCAATACTTCGGTTTATAAATTTAGGGGTTTGTTTTAGTGACAAACAACTTTTTGTATGAAAAGATTATTGTTTGGTTTAGGAACTATACTTGCAACAAGAATTCATTTGTGAAATTCTAAACCATCAAAAATCCAATCATCAAAAAGGCACCGTTGCCGGGGAATTACAATGGTGTTATGTTATTGGTTATTGTACATATGTGAATAGTGTGAATATCTTGATTTTTTTGCTTTGTTTACTATTTGTAGAATTTTGTTTCTCTTATTTTCTATTAGCTTTTGATTTTTGTTTTCTCTTTTCATTATGAATTCTCACTTTGGCTATGAGTGTGATTACAACTATATTGTAGAAAGTGGAGATTACAATGAAGAAATGTATCAAGGATGGGATAACCAAAGTTGGGAGGAGCCATATGCATATGATCAATCTTCATGGCAACAACCTCCACCAATGCACTATGAAGAAGAGCCATTCTATGATGCACACCAATCAAATGGCTATGTTGAATCTCCTTGTGACTTTCAAGAACCACCACCATATGCCTATGAGTCATATCCTCAACATGAACCATACTCACAAGCCCTCTACCACCAAGCACCTTCATATGACCCTAATCCATATCCATCCTACCAACAACCGTATGAGCCATATGAACCACACATAGAACCACCACCACACTAACATCAACATTTTCAAGAGCCACCCCCTCCATATTATTACCAAGATGAACCACCTCCAATATATGAAACCTTCCAACCACAAGATGAATACTACTTTCCACCACAACCTTCCATGGAAGAATACTCATGTCCTTCAATCCAAGAGCCCTATGATCCTACTCATGATATCCAAGCGGACCAAGAGTCAAGGGATCATCTCAAGGAAGTATTGGATTAATTTCAAGCAACCATGGAGCATGTTGTGCAACAAGTGGAAAAAGTGGAGAATGTTGAACCACCACACCCTAATTATGATGAACCACCTTCCTATTATCAATCCTTTCCCCAATATGATGAACCCTTCCATCCACCCCAACCTCTAATGGATGAAACCCTCGATGTTCTTCTTCAAGGACAAGAGGAGATGACAAGGGATGTGCAACAATTTATGACCACCTTGGATGAGGTGGTAAACCGGCTAGCATCCCAACTTTTGGACACTCAAGGAACTCCCATGGCTACATGCGGAGAATCTAAAGAGGAACATAGCATGAAGGAGAGATTGGAAACTCTGGTGGAAAAGGAGAAATGCTACTTTGTGTTATAACAATTGGAGGAACCTATGACCATTGAACAAGAGGAAGGAGTGGTTGAAGACTTAGGAGATGCGGAACCTCCATGGGAACCTAGAGTTATACAAAACCCCTCCAAGAAGATTGAAGTTGATACTGAGGAAGAATGTGCACAACTTCCAAGGCATATCCCATATGAAGACTTGGAAGGAATGGAGCAAGGGTTGAGTTCCCTTGGAGATAAAGATCAAGCATCAAATCCTAATGGTGGTGAATCCTTTGAAATTGAAGAACCTTCTCCCAATGAAGAAGAGAGCGATGTGGAGGTAGATTTCTCTCAACCTCCCATTTATGATTTAAGTGATGGAGAAAAGTTAGATGAAATTGATGAACAAAGGATTGAATTTGAAAAATCTTGTAAAGAGGTGGAAGCCCTTAGAAAAAGAAGAACGGAAGTTGAATATGCTTTGTCAAGATCATTGGAAGCATCTTTGCCTAGGTTGTCATCTATTCCTTCACTTGAATGGGTAAAACTCATTTCTATTAGCTTTATTACCCCACTTGAGTATGGTTTACTTGAAACGGATGGTCAACTTAGGATGATTTGTGGGATAAAGCGTCAGAGAAGAATGTTTAGTGGATGGCATTGTAAATCAAGGCTCATTTTGGTTGATACCTCAAGGCTTAGATGCAAGGGTTGGGCTAGTGCTCACTTGAATGGGTCTAAAAGGAGAGTTTGGTATCACCTTGAGAATTTATCTTGCTTACCACCCGGATGGATTAATAATGATGATCAACTTCAAGGCGGGTGTGAAAATAAAGTGTGGGATCCCGGATTAGAAAAAGAGGATCAACATTGGGAGCTCCAAGCTTGTGAAGAACTCTATCAACACTTGGCTCAATCCATGAAGAATGGGGCACAATAGAGAACCAAGCATTGGTGGGAGTTCCAAGATGAATTCAAGCACAAGCCACCTTGAGAGGAGCTCCCCATAAGTCCAACTTAAGGACAATAAACAGAAGTGCTAGGTGGGAGACACCCCACCATGGTAAATTCTTTTCATTTTTCTCTTTTGTACATATTGGTAGAATTAGTTTAATTTCATGTTTTGTTTAGTTAGTTGAGTTTAATTGGTAGTTTAGTATGTTAAATAAGGTTTTATGGTGTTTTGGTAGCTGTTTGGAGGTTTGGAATGCTTGGATTGGTGCAAAAACATAGAAAAATTTTGAAAAACAGAGCACCATCCACGCGTACGTGCACTGTGCGCGTACGCGTGCATCTAGCATTTTAGACCATCCACGCGAGCGCGCCATGCGTGCGTACGCATGGATTGAGAAGTTCCACCTTCCAACCAAAAACCCGAGTGTTAGGCTCGCGGTATGCTTGCATTGTGCCTAAGGCACAAACCAACTCGCGCGTACGCGCACATGACGCGTACGCGCCACTCTCGAAATAAGCCATCGACGCGGAAGCATCATGTACGCATACGTGCGGATTTCCTGCCTTCACCACATTTCTTTTCTTCTCCCCTTTCCATTTCTTTCCTTCTCCTTTCTTCTTCCCTTTCTCTACCCCTCATCCAACACTCCCAAACACCATTGATGATCATTTATTTTAGTTAACTAATTATTTAGTTAGTTTTAGTTTAATTTTCATTTCATTTCTCTTTTTCATTGTAAGTGTTGGATTGTTATTCTTGTTTACCATTAATTGCTGTTGAGTATTGAAAAGGGATGTTTTCTTAACATCACTATGTTTATAATCTTTGTTGGGCTCTATTTTTGAGGTTATATTTTGCTACTTGGTTTTAAGTTTTTCATGCTTACCTTTTGAAAAATACCAAGTGATGAGAATTGCCTTCGAGCTTGTAACTCTTTTGAATTGCATGATTTGGCCACCATGTGATTTAAACCCTATTCTTTGATTAGGCAATTTCTTGATAGATGTTGTGCATTTATCTTAATGCATTGTGTTTCATGATTATATGCATCCATATGTGTTTGACTTGAATGCTTTCATACTTCTTTAATGCTTGTTTTACCTTACAAGTTCACTTAAAGCATCTCAAGCACACTAAGACAAGTGAAGTGCATGCTTCTTTTGTGACATAGCTTTTTATGCTAATGTGTGTTCTAAAAATCGCGCAATTTAGAACTCACACACTCACTTTTATGGATGTCACACTAATTCACTCACTCAATTCTAGTGATTTACCTCATTCCAACAATGTATGCTTCCTTGCTTTTACATCTTCTCAACTTATGGTGTTATATTTTTGTTTTTCATGATGAATGCACTACAAGCAATAATGGAAGCAAGATAAAGAACACGCAGTGACCGATTGACTTACCAGCTGAAAGTAGCAATCCGGAGAGTTGCCGTACCCCCTTGCTCATCTTTGAGTACACCGAAGACGGTGCAAACTTTTAAGTGTGGGGAGGTTGTCTGACCGATCGGTGATTTTGGGTGACGAATTTCTAATCCCAACACTTTTGCATTTCATTTTAGGTTTTTAGGATTTTTACTTGCATTTTCTTAATTTTGCATATATATACAAAATAAGCTTAGTCAAAATAATGAAATTTTTCAAGGATTTCTATCTATAGGGCACCTCAATTGATTTGAGTGTGGGGAGATTTGATAAACCCCAATTTTGTGGTTTATCTTGTGCTTAATTTGGGGGATTTTATCACCTTTTCTCACATTTATTCAATGAAACATGATTTTGTAATTCTCCCTTGAATTTTGCTTAAATGTAAAAACATGCTTTTTAGGACTTAAATTGGTGATTTTAATTCCATTCAATTCCTTGATGTGTGTGTTGAGCGATTTCAGGTTTAGAAGGCAAGTATTGGATGGAAGAAATGAGTAGAAAAGCATACAAAGGGGAGAATGCATGAAGAAACAAAGATTGGGAATGCATCAAAGGACGCACACGCGTACAAGGCGCGCACGCGCAAAAGTGATCTCGCATAGAGACGCGCACGCGTACATGACGCTTCCGCACGGATGAAGAAATAGCCAATCGACGCGCACGCGCATATGGCGTGTACGCGCCGATACTCGCACGTGACTCACTTAATGGCAAAACACTGGGGGCGATTTCTGAGCAGCCCAGGCCCAATTCCAACATGTTTCTGAGTGTATTTCATGCAAAATTGAAGCCCAAGCAAAGGGGGAGCAATTGTTTGAAGTGTTAGCATCATGTAGTGTAGTTTCTAGAGAGAGAAGCTCCTTCTTCTTTCTAGAATTAGGTTAGGTTAGGTTAATTTCATCTTAATTCTAGTTCCAATTTTATGTTCTCATCTTGTTTTCTCTACAATTTTATGTTTCTATTCTTGATTTCTCTTAGTTTTCATGTTAATTCCCCTTTTTGCTATCTTTTGTGATGATGAACTCTTGTTGGATTTGGACCTTTTCTTTAATGCAATTTAATGTTTAATGTTCTTTTTATTGATGATGTGGGTTGTGAATTTTACTTTTCTTGCAAGTGGTAGTTGGTAGATTTATATTTCTTGCACTTTTACTATGCTTTTTGTACCCACCAAGTGTTTGACAAAATTCTTGGTTGGGCTTTAGAGTAGAATTTTATGTTCTTGGCTTGGGAAGGTAACTTAGGAACTCTTGAGTTGCTAATGTCCAAGTGATTGATGATTGGGAGCCATTGACCTTAGATCTCACTAATTGAATTGGTGGAGACCTAGGACTTATGGACTTGGATTGACATAACTCATTTGACTCTCCTTTATTAGTTAGAGGATGACTTAATGGGGTTGATCCTTGCCAATTCTCATGTTGTGGTTAGTGATAAGGATAGAGATCCTTGACCACCAACCCTTGCCAAGACCTTTTTGTTATTTGAATTTCCTTATCATTTACTTTTCATGTCTCTTATTCTAAAAACCCTAAAACATACCCCATAGCCAATAAGCATACACTTCATTGCAATCCTTGTGAGACGACCCGGAGTCCAAATACTTCGGTTAATTCTTATTTGGGGTTTGTTCTTTGTGACAACCAAATTTTTGCATGAAAGGATTATTGTTGGTTTAGAAACTATACTTTACAACGAGACTTCATTTGTGAAATTCTAAACTGTCAAGAAACCCGTTCATAACAAATCTTTTTAAAATAAAATCCTTTTCAATCATATCTTTTAAAAATCAAATCTTTTTCAATCATATCTTTTCAATCATATCTTTTTAAAATCAAATCTTTTTTAATCATATCTCTTTTAATTTGATTTCAAAATCTTTTTTTTCTAACTTCTCATCTTTTCAAAATTATTTTCAAATCTTTTTCAAACAAATTACTATTTCTTATCTTTTTCAAAACCACCTAACCACTTTTCCACTTACAATTTTCAAAAATCACTAACCACTTTTTCAAAAATCTTTTTAATTAACTAATTATTTTAATTTTAATTTTCGAAAACCCTCTCTCTCCTCTCTTTCTATTTATTTGCTAACACTTCTCTTCTACTTATAATTCGAACCATCTCTCTCTCTGTGTGTTCGAATTCTTCTCATTCTCTCTCTACCTCATTCTTCTATTCTTCTTTTCCTCTGACACATCAAGGAATCTCTATATTGTGAGATAGAGGATTTCACTACTCCTTTTTGTTCTCTTCTTCTTCATATGAGCAGAAATAGGGATAAAAACATTCTTGTTGAAGCTGGTCCTGATCCTGAAAGGACTCTGAAGAAGAAGCTAAGAGAAGCTAAAGCACAACACTCCGGAGAGGACCTTTTAAAGAATTTCAAAAAAGAAGTAGACATGGCAGCCGAACCCAACAACAATGCAAGAGATGCAAGGAAGATGCTTGGTGACTATACTACACCAACTTCCAACTTCTATGGAAGAAGCATCTCAATTCCTGCCATTAGAGCAAACAACTTTGAGCTTAAGCCTTAATTAGTTTCTCTAATGCAGCAGAATTGCAAGTTTCATGGACTTCCATCAGAAGATCCTCATCAGTTCTTAGCTGAATTCTTGCAGATCTGTGATACTGTCAAGACCAATGAGGTTGACCCCGAGGTCTACAGACTTATGCTTTTCCCTTTTGCTGTAAGAGACAGAGCTAAGACATGGTTGGACTCACAACCTAGAGAAAGCCTGAACTCTTGGGAAAAGTTGGTCAATGCTCTCTTGACCAAATTCTTTCCACCTCAAAAGATGAGCAAGCTTAGAGTGGAAGTCCAAACATTCAAACAAAAGGAAGGTGAATTCCTCTATGAAGCTTGGGAAAGATACAAGCAATTAACCAAAAGGTGTCCTTCTGACATGCTTCCAGAATAGATCATCATTTGTATATTCTATGATGGTCTGTCTGAATTGTCCAAGATGTCCTTGGACCATTCTGCTGGTGGATCCTTTCATCTGAAAACCCCTGCAGAAGCCCATGAACTCATTGAGATGGTTGCAAATAACCAGTTCATGTACACTTCTGAAAGAAATCCTGTGAATAATGGGATGACTCAGAAGAAAGGAGTTCGTGAGATTGATACTCTAAATGCCATATTGGCTCAAAACAAAATATTGACTCAGCAAATCAATATGATTTCTCAAAATTTGACTAGATTGTAAGCTGCATTCGGCAGTGCTAAAGAAGCCTCCTTTGAAGGAGAAGCTTATGACCCTGAGAATCCTGCAATGAAGGAGGTGAATTACATGGGAGAATCTTATGGAAACACCTATAATCCTTCATTGAGCAATCATCCAAATTTCTCATGGAAGGATCAACAGAAGCCTCAACAAGGCTACAACAACAATAATGGTGGGAGAAATAAGTTTGGCAATAGCAAACCTTTTCCATCATCTTTTCAGCAATAGACAGAGAATTCTAAGCAGAGCCTCTTGGGCTTAGCAAACATAGTCTCTGATCTATCTAAGACCACTCTTAGTTTTATGAATGAAACAAGGTCCTCCATTAGAAATTTGGAGGCACAAGTGGGTCAGCTGAGTAAAAGAGTTACTAAAACTCCTCCTAGTACTCTCCCAAGTAATACTGAAGAGAATCCCAAAAGAGAGTGCAAGGTTATAACTATAACCAAAATGGCAGAACCTGGAGAGAGTGAAAAGGCAATGATTCCCAGTGAGAAAGACCTCAAGGGACGTTCACTGACCAATAAGGAGTTTCCTATTAAGGAACCAAAGGAATCTGAGGCTCATACAGAGACCATAGAGATTCCACTGAACTTACTTTTGCCATTCATGAGCTCTGATACATATTCTTCCTCTGAAGAGGACGAAAACACTATTGAGGAGCAAGTTGCTCAGTATCTAGGAGCAATCACGAAGTTGAATGCCAAGTTATTTGGTAATGAGACTTGGGAGGATGAACCCCATTGCTTATAAATGAACTGAATACCTGGATTCAGCAGACAGTACCTCAAAAGAAACCGGACCCCGAAAAGTTCTTAATACCTTGCACCATAGGCACCATGACCTTTGAAAAGGCTCTGTATGACCTAAGGTCAGGTATAAACCTCATGCTACTCTCTATAATGGAGAAACTGGAGATCTTTGAGGTACAAGCTGTAAGAATCTCACTAGAGATGGTAGACAAATCAATGAAACAGGCTTATAGACTTGTAGAGGATGTCTTAGTGAAGGTTGAAAGCCTTTACGTCCCTGCTGACTTCATAATCCTAGACACTGGGAAGGATGAGGATGAATCCATCATCCTTGGAAGACCCTTCCTAGCCACAGTAAGGGCTGTAATTGATGTGGACAAAGGAGAGTTAGTCCTTCAGTTGAATGAGGGCTACCTTTTATTTAAGGCTCAAGGATCCTCCTCTGTAAACATGGAGAAGAAGCATGAAAGGCTTTATCCAATTCTCTCCATACAGAGTCAAGCAGAGCCCCCACACTCAAACTCTAAGTTTGGTGTTGGGAGGCCACAACTATACTCTGAGCAATTGTAAAGCTCTAAAAAGAGATCACTGTCAAGCTATTGACATTAAAGAAGCACTTATTGGGAGGCAACCAAATTTTATTTATTTATATATGTTAGTTTATGTTTCTTTAGGATGATGATTGATAAACCCCATTTGTAGGATTTATCTTGTGCTTGATTTAGGGGATTTTATAACCTTTTACCCACATTTATTCAATGAAATAGCATGGTTTTATAACTTCTCCCTTAATTGTGCTTAAGAGTGAAAACATGCTTTTTAGGTCTTAAAATAGCTAAATTTAATTCACCTTGATTCCATTAGATGCCTTGATATGTTTTTTAAGTGATTTCAGATTTAGGAGGCAAATATTGGATCAAGAGAATGAAGGAAAAGCATGTAAAAATGGAGAACTCATGAAGAAATGTAGGAATCGCAAAAGCTGTCAAGCCCACCTCTTTGCACTTAATCAACCATAACTTGAGCTATAGAGGTCCAAATGATGCGGTTCTAGTTGGGTTGGAAAGCTAACATCCGGGGCTTCGAAACGATATAAGATTTGCCATAGTTGCATCATGCATAGGGGCGCGCACGCGCACGGTATACGGACGCACCGATGGTGGCACATGATCCACTTAATGCAACTCGTGGCCAGCGATTTTAGAAGCCTTGTGGGCCCAATCCAACTCATTTCTGATGCTATTTAAGCCAAGGATTGAAGAGGAATGAAGAATCTAGTTACCATTAGTTTAGTTTAGCTTAGTTTTGGAGGAAAAGTTAGTTTTAGAGAGAGAAGTGCTTCTCTCTAGGATTAGAATTAGGATTAGGTTTAGTTCTTAGATCTAGATTTTAATTCATCTTCTTCTACTTCTATCTTCTCAATTTCTTGTTGTTACATTCATCTTCCTCTATTCTTTTGTTGTAATTTCCTTTATGTTGTTCTTATACTTTGTTGTAGATCTACTCTTATCCCTTCTATTTTTTCTCTCCATTCAATTAAAGATAATTCATAATAAATGTGTTTCTTTTAATTGTTGTTGTTAATTCCTTTCAATAATTGTTGTTAGATTTCATTCTTGTTGTCAATTTACTATGCTTTTCTTTTGTGCCTTCCAAGTGTTTGATGAAATGCTTGGTTGGGTTTTAGTGTAGGTTTTGTTCCTCTTGGCCTAGGTAGAGTAATTAGTGACTCTTGAGTTATCTAATTCCTTTGTTGATTGATAATTAGAAGTTGCTAATTGATTTGAATGCCTCTAAAGCTAGTCTTTCCTTTAGGAGTTGATTAGGACTTGAGGAATCAAATTGATTCATCCACTTGACTTTCCTACATGGTTAGAGGTTAACTAAGTGGGAGCAATACACAATTCTCATCACAATTGAGAAGGATAACTAGGATAGGACTTCTAGTTCTCATATCTTGCCAAGAGCTTTGTTAGTTGTTAGTTTATTTTCTTTGCCATTTATATTTCTTGTCTAAAATCTCAAAAACCCCAAAATAACTCACAACCAATAACAAGACACTTTATTGTAATTCCTAGGGAGAACGACCCGAGGTTCCAATACTTCGGTTTATAAATTTAGGGGTTTGTTTTAGTGACAAACAACTTTTTGTATGAAAAGATTATTGTTTGGTTTAGGAACTATACTTGCAACAAGAATTCATTTGTGAAATTCTAAACCATCAAAAATCCAATCATCAAAAAGGCACCGTTGCCGGGGAATTACAATGGTGTTATGTTATTGGTTATTGTACATATGTGAATAGTGTGAATATCTTGATTTTTTTGCTTTGTTTACTATTTGTAGAATTTTGTTTCTCTTATTTTCTATTAGCTTTTGATTTTTGTTTTCTCTTTTCATTATGAATTCTCACTTTGGCTATGAGTGTGATTACAACTATATTGTAGAAAGTGGAGATTACAATGAAGAAATGTATCAAGGATGGGATAACCAAAGTTGGGAGGAGCCATATGCATATGATCAATCTTCATGGCAACAACCTCCACCAATGCACTATGAAGAAGAGCCATTCTATGATGCACACCAATCAAATGGCTATGTTGAATCTCCTTGTGACTTTCAAGAACCACCACCATATGCCTATGAGTCATATCCTCAACATGAACCATACTCACAAGCCCTCTACCACCAAGCACCTTCATATGACCCTAATCCATATCCATCCTACCAACAACCGTATGAGCCATATGAACCACACATAGAACCACCACCACACTAACATCAACATTTTCAAGAGCCACCCCCTCCATATTATTACCAAGATGAACCACCTCCAATATATGAAACCTTCCAACCACAAGATGAATACTACTTTCCACCACAACCTTCCATGGAAGAATACTCATGTCCTTCAATCCAAGAGCCCTATGATCCTACTCATGATATCCAAGCGGACCAAGAGTCAAGGGATCATCTCAAGGAAGTATTGGATTAATTTCAAGCAACCATGGAGCATGTTGTGCAACAAGTGGAAAAAGTGGAGAATGTTGAACCACCACACCCTAATTATGATGAACCACCTTCCTATTATCAATCCTTTCCCCAATATGATGAACCCTTCCATCCACCCCAACCTCTAATGGATGAAACCCTCGATGTTCTTCTTCAAGGACAAGAGGAGATGACAAGGGATGTGCAACAATTTATGACCACCTTGGATGAGGTGGTAAACCGGCTAGCATCCCAACTTTTGGACACTCAAGGAACTCCCATGGCTACATGCGGAGAATCTAAAGAGGAACATAGCATGAAGGAGAGATTGGAAACTCTGGTGGAAAAGGAGAAATGCTACTTTGTGTTATAACAATTGGAGGAACCTATGACCATTGAACAAGAGGAAGGAGTGGTTGAAGACTTAGGAGATGCGGAACCTCCATGGGAACCTAGAGTTATACAAAACCCCTCCAAGAAGATTGAAGTTGATACTGAGGAAGAATGTGCACAACTTCCAAGGCATATCCCATATGAAGACTTGGAAGGAATGGAACAAGGGTTGAGTTCCCTTGGAGATAAAGATCAAGCATCAAATCCTAATGGTGGTGAATCCTTTGAAATTGAAGAACCTTCTCCCAATGAAGAAGAGAGCGATGTGGAGGTAGATTTCTCTCAACCTCCCATTTATGATTTAAGTGATGGAGAAAAGTTAGATGAAATTGATGAACAAAGGATTGAATTTGAAAAATCTTGTAAAGAGGTGGAAGCCCTTAGAAAAAGAAGAACGGAAGTTGAATATGCTTTGTCAAGATCATTGGAAGCATCTTTGCCTAGGTTGTCATCTATTCCTTCACTTGAATGGGTAAAACTCATTTCTATTAGCTTTATTACCCCACTTGAGTATGGTTTACTTGAAACGGATGGTCAACTTAGGATGATTTGTGGGATAAAGCGTCAGAGAAGAATGTTTAGTGGATGGCATTGTAAATCAAGGCTCATTTTGGTTGATACCTCAAGGCTTAGATGCAAGGGTTGGGCTAGTGCTCACTTGAATGGGTCTAAAAGGAGAGTTTGGTATCACCTTGAGAATTTATCTTGCTTACCACCCGGATGGATTAATAATGATGATCAACTTCAAGGCGGGTGTGAAAATAAAGTGTGGGATCCCGGATTAGAAAAAGAGGATCAACATTGGGAGCTCCAAGCTTGTGAAGAACTCTATCAACACTTGGCTCAATCCATGAAGAATGGGGCACAATAGAGAACCAAGCATTGGTGGGAGTTCCAAGATGAATTCAAGCACAAGCCACCTTGAGAGGAGCTCCCCATAAGTCCAACTTAAGGACAATAAACAGAAGTGCTAGGTGGGAGACACCCCACCATGGTAAATTCTTTTCATTTTTCTCTTTTGTACATATTGGTAGAATTAGTTTAATTTCATGTTTTGTTTAGTTAGTTGAGTTTAATTGGTAGTTTAGTATGTTAAATAAGGTTTTATGGTGTTTTGGTAGCTGTTTGGAGGTTTGGAATGCTTGGATTGGTGCAAAAACATAGAAAAATTTTGAAAAACAGAGCACCATCCACGCGTACGTGCACTGTGCGCGTACGCGTGCATCTAGCATTTTAGACCATCCACGCGAGCGCGCCATGCGTGCGTACGCATGGATTGAGAAGTTCCACCTTCCAACCAAAAACCCGAGTGTTAGGCTCGCGGTATGCTTGCATTGTGCCTAAGGCACAAACCAACTCGCGCGTACGCGCACATGACGCGTACGCGCCACTCTCGAAATAAGCCATCGACGCGGAAGCATCATGTACGCATACGTGCGGATTTCCTGCCTTCACCACATTTCTTTTCTTCTCCCCTTTCCATTTCTTTCCTTCTCCTTTCTTCTTCCCTTTCTCTACCCCTCATCCAACACTCCCAAACACCATTGATGATCATTTATTTTAGTTAACTAATTATTTAGTTAGTTTTAGTTTAATTTTCATTTCATTTCTCTTTTTCATTGTAAGTGTTGGATTGTTATTCTTGTTTACCATTAATTGCTGTTGAGTATTGAAAAGGGATGTTTTCTTAACATCACTATGTTTATAATCTTTGTTGGGCTCTATTTTTGAGGTTATATTTTGCTACTTGGTTTTAAGTTTTTCATGCTTACCTTTTGAAAAATACCAAGTGATGAGAATTGCCTTCGAGCTTGTAACTCTTTTTGAATTGCATGATTTGGCCACCATGTGATTTAAACCCTATTCTTTGATTAGGCAATTTCTTGATAGATGTTGTGCATTTATCTTAATGCATTGTGTTTCATGATTATATGCATCCATATGTGTTTGACTTGAATGCTTTCATACTTCTTTAATGCTTGTTTTACCTTACAAGTTCACTTAAAGCATCTCAAGCACACTAAGACAAGTGAAGTGCATGCTTCTTTTGTGACATAGCTTTTTATGCTAATGTGTGTTCTAAAAATCGCGCAATTTAGAACTCACACACTCACTTTTATGGATGTCACACTAATTCACTCACTCAATTCTAGTGATTTACCTCATTCCAACAATGTATGCTTCCTTGCTTTTACATCTTCTCAACTTATGGTGTTATATTTTTGTTTTTCATGATGAATGCACTACAAGCAATAATGGAAGCAAGATAAAGAACACGCAGTGACCGATTGACCTACCAGCTGAAAGTAGCAATCCGGAGAGTTGCCGTACCCCCTTGCTCATCTTTGAGTACACCGAAGACGGTGCAAACTTTTAAGTGTGGGGAGGTTGTCTGACCGATCGGTGATTTTGGGTGACGAATTTCTAATCCCAACACTTTTGCATTTCATTTTAGGTTTTTAGGATTTTTACTTGCATTTTCTTAATTTTGCATATATATACAAAATAAGCTTAGTCAAAATAATGAAATTTTTCAAGGATTTCTATCTATAGGGCACCTCAATTGATTTGAGTGAAAACTTTTTCATAGAACTTGCTTGAATTATATATATATTGTGGGTCATGTTTTTGAGCTAAGAACACAAGCAAGTGAGATTTGAGCCTAATGGTGTGGTTACATCTTATAACCACTTATTTTTCCTTCTTGTGTGCATTATTCTCTTTCTATGATTGTAATCTTTGAATTGTTTGATTCTTTATGTCCATTATTTTGTGTATTCATGCATTTATATGATTGAGGTCATCATTTCATTTAGCTTACTTACCCAAATAGTCTTACCTTGTACCTTCCATTGTTAGCCAATTTGAGCCTACGCTTAAACCACTTGTTCTTATTTTAGCACATTACAAGCCTTAAAGCAAAAAACAATAAATGTCCTTATATGGATCTTTGATTAGCTTAGGCTAGTGTGTGTAGCATTCAAGTGTGGGAATCTTGGGACATTGGGTGAATAAAAGGGTAGTTTTGTATTGTTATTGAAAATATTAGGAATTGGTACATACTCGTATATTGATCAAATGTAAAACCTTATGCATTGATGCTCTTGTATACAGAAAGAAAAAAATGAGAAAAACAAAAGAAAAAGAAAAGAAAAAAATAGAAAAAGAAAGAAAAAGAAGAAAAAAAAGAAAGAAATAAAAAGGGGACAAAATGCCCCAAAGTAAAGTCCAATAAAGATTAATGCACAAGTGTTGTGAAATGAAAAGAAATTGCATGAGTATGTGAAAAAGTGAGAAAATGGGTAGTTAGGTTAGAGCTTAATTGTATAGGATGTCATAGGCTAGGTAGAAAGTTTAAGCTTATCAAAGATTCAAATTTTAAGCTCACTTGACCAAATATGCATCCTACCTTGACCCTAGCCCCATTACAACCTATGAAAAGACCTCATGATATATGTATGCATGCATGAAATATTTGTTGATTGTTAGAAGAAAAACAAATCTTGGAAAGCATGATTAAGAGAGAATTGAGTAAATCAACCCTAAACACTTGAGCGAATAGAGTGCGAACACATCCGGTGAGGGTTTGATGCTCAATTACATATTTCCACCTACAATCATCACTTTTCATGCAAGTTTGTAAAAATATTTAGTAACTCAATTCAATTGTGGATTAGACTTGCTAGTCCTTAGCCCTTGTGCATATATGCTTCCTGGAGATTGATTTATTTTGACCAAGCAATTGCATTCATGTAGATATTTTGACCATGCCCCTTACTTCATTATTGGTTTAAGCATGATGACATGCTTGGTTTAAGTGTGGGGATGTTGATAAACCCCATTTGTAGGGTTTATCTTGTGCTTGATTTAGGGGATTTTATAGCCTTTTACCCACATTTATTCAATGAAATAGCATGGTTTTATAACTTCTCCCTTAATTGTGCTTAAGAGTGAAAACATGCTTTTTAGGTCTTAAAATAGCTAAATTTAATTCACCTTGATTCCATTAGATGCCTTGATATGTTTGTTAAGTGATTTCAGATTTAGGAGGCAAAGATTGGATTAAGGGAATGAAGGAAAAGCATGTAAAAATGGCGAACTCATGAAGAAATATAGGAATCGCAAAAGCTGTCAACCCGACCTCTTCACACTTAATCAACCATAACTTGAGCTATAGAGATCCAAATGATGCGGTTTTAGTTAGGTTGGAAAGCTAACATCCAGGGCTTCGAAATGATATAAGATTTCCCATAGTTGCATCATGCATAGAGTCGCTCATGCGCACGGTATGCAGATGCGCCGATGGTGGCACATGATCCACTTAATGCAACTCGTGGCCAGTGATTTTAGAAGCCTTGTGGGCCCAATCCAACTCATTTCTGATGCTATTTAAGCCAAGGATTGAAGAGGGATGAAGAATCTAGTTACCATTAGTTTATTTTAGCTTAGTTTTGGAGAAAAAGTTAGTTTTAGAGAGAGAAGCTCTCACTTCTCTCTAGGATTAGAATTAGGATTAAGTCTAGTTCTTAGATCTAGATTTTAATTCATCTTCTTCTACTTCTATCTTCTCAATTCCTTGTTGTTACATTCATCTTCCTCTAATCTTTTGTTGTAATTTCCTTTATGTTGTTCTTATACTTTGTTGTAGATCTACTCTTATCCCTTCTATTTTCTCTCCATTCAATTCAAGGTAATTCATAATAAATGTGTTTCTTTTAATTGTTGTTGTTAATTCCTTTCAATAATTGTTGTTAGATTTCATTCTTGTTGTCAATTTACTATTCTTTTCTTTTGTGCCTTCCAAGTGTTTGATGAAATGCTTGGTTGGGTTTTAGTGTAGGTTTTGTTCCTCTTGGCCTAGGTAGAGTAATTAGTGACTCTTGAGTTATCTAATTCCTTTGTTGATTGATAATTAGAAGTTGCTAATTGATTTGAATGCCTCTAAAGCTAGTCTTTATTTTAGGAGTTGATTAGGACTTGAGGAATCAAATTGATTCATCCACTTGACTTTCCTCCATGGTTAGAGGTTAACTAAGTAGGTGCAATACACAATTCTCATCACAATTGAGAAGGATAACTAGGATAGGACTTCTAGTTCTCATATCTTGCTAAGAGCTTTGTTAGTTGTTAGTTTATTTTCTTTGCCATTTATATTTCTTGTCTAAAATCTCAAAAACTCCAAAATAACTTACAACCAATAACAAGATACTTTATTGTAATTCCTAGGGAGAACGACCCAAGGTTCCAATACTTCGGTTTATAAATTTAGGGGTTTGTTTTAGTGACAAACAACTTTTTGTATGAAAAGATTATTGTTTGGTTTAGGAACAATACTTGAAACGAGAATTCATTTGTGAAATTCTAAACCATCGAAAATCCAATCATCAATGATCATGTGGAGTCACAAAAACAACTGCAAAAATTAAAGCAAAATAAAAAACAGCATAAAAAATAGCACACCCTGGTGGACGAGCTTACTGGTGTTTAAACGCCAGTAAGGATGCCAAAATGGGCGTTTAACGCCCAGCCTGGCACCATTCTGGGTGTTGTACACTAGAACTGGTAGGCAAACTGGCATTTAAACGCTAGTAAGGGTAAAAAAATGGGCATTTAAATGCCCAGCCTGGCACCATTCTGGGCGTTAAAACGCCAGAACTGGGAGGCAGACTGGCATTTAACGCTAGAAAAGGGCAGTAGCCTGGCGTTTAAATGCCAGGAATGACACACAGAAGGCGTTTAACGCCAAGGAGGTGCAGGGATAAAAAATGTTAACACCTCAGGACCTCACTCTCTCTCCTCTTCACACCTCTCTGTAACCCTCTTCCCCATATTCTCTTCACCACTCACATCCATCCCCTAATTCCCAAATACCCATCATAAAACTCCACCTACCTCACCATTCAAATTCAAACCATTTCCCTCCCAAACCCACCCAACTTCACACGAACCCACCCCTCTTCTTACCCTATATATACCCCCACCTATTCCTCCACTTTTACACATCACAAACACTTCTTTCCCCCTTGGCCGAAACCCTCTCACGCCTCCATCTCCCACTTCTCTTCTTCTTTTACTCTCTTCTTTCTTCTTTTTCTCGAGGACGAGCAAACCTCTTAAGTTTGGTGTGGGAAAAAGCCTTGCTTTTTAATTTTCCATAACCATTAATGGCACCTAAGGCCGGAGAAACCTCAAGAAAGAGGAAAGGGAAGGCAATTGCTTCCACCTCCAGTCATGGGAGATGGAAAGATTCATCTCAAAAGCCCATCAAGACCACTTCTATGAAGTTGTGGCCAAGAAAAAGGTGATCCCCTAGGTCCCTTTCAAGCTCAAAAGGAGCGAATATCTGGAGATCCGACATGAGATTAGGAGAAGAGGATGGGAAGCTCTCACCAATCCCATTTAACAAGACGGAATCTTAATAGTTCAAGAGTTTTATGCTGATGCATGGATCACTAAGAACCATGATCATAGTATGAACCCGGACCCAAAGAATTGGCTCACAATGGTCCAGGGGAAATACTTAGATTTCAGTCTGGAAAATGTGAGATTGGCGTTCAACTTGCCCCATCATGAGAGGAGATTCTCATCCTTTCACTAGAAGAGTCAACTTTGATCAAAGGTTGAACCCTGTCCTCAAGGATATCTGTGTGGAAGGAGCTCAATAGAAGAGAGATTCCAAAGGCAAGCTGGTTCAACTAAGAAGGCCGGACCTTAAGCCTGTGGCTAGAGGATGGTTGGAGTTCATCCAACGCTCTATCATTCCTACTAGCAACCGATCCGAAGTAATTGTGGATCAGGCTATCATGATCCATAGTATCATGATTGGATAGGAAGTAGAAGTTCATGAAATCATACCTCTAGAACTATACAAAGTGGCTGACAAGCCTTCCACTTTGGCAAGGTTATCCTTTCCCCATCTCATCTGTCACCTATGCAATTTAGCCAGAATTGTCATAGAGAAAGAGGATGGAGCAAACAAGAAAGCCCACTCATGGACCTCAACAAGAGCATGAGAAAATCCCTCATCAAGAAATCCCTGAGATGCCTCAAAGGATGCATTTTCCTCCACACAACTATCGGAAACAACTCAACACCTCTTTAGGGAATTTGAGTTCCAATATAGAGCAACAAAGGGTGGAGTATCAAGAGCACTCCATTATCCTCCATGAAATAAGAGAGGACCAAAGAGCCGTGAGGAAAGAGCAACAAAGGCAAGGAAGAGACATTGAGGAGCTCAAGCACTCCATAGGATCTTCATGAAGAAGAACTAGCCGCCATCACGAAGGTGGACCCGTTCTTTAATTTCCTTGTTCTTATTTTTCTATTTTTCTTTCCTTATGCTTTATATTTTGTCTATGTTTGTGTCTTTATTACATGATCATTAATGTCTAGTGTCTATGCCTTGAAGTTATGAATGTCCCATAAATCCTTCACCTTTCTTAAATGAAAAATGTTTCTAACTGCAAAAGAACAAGAAGTACATGAATTTTGAATTCTCTCTTGAAATTAGTTTAATTATTTTGATGTGGTGGCAATAATTTTTGTTTTTTGAATGAATGCTTGGACAGTGCATATTTTTTATAGTGAAATTTATGAATGTTAAAATTGTTGGCTCTTGAAAGATTAATGAAAAAGGAGAAATGTTATTGATAATCTGAAAAATCATAAAATTGATTCTTGAAGCAAGAAAAAGTAGTAAAAAATACAAAGCTTGCAAAAAAAAAGAGAAAATAGGCGAAAAAAAAGAAAGAAAAAGAAAAAGCAAGCAGAAAAAGCCAATAGCCTTTAAAGCAAAAGGCAAGGGTAAAGAGGATCCAAGGCTTTGAGCATTAATGGATAGGAGGGCCCAAAGGAATAAAATCCTAGCCTAAGCGGCTAAATCAAGCTGTCCCTAACCATGTGCTTGTGTCATGAAGGTCCAAGTGAAAAGCTTGAGACTGAGTGGTTAAAGTCATGATCCAAAGCAAAAAGAGTGTGCTTAAGAACTCTAGACACCTCTGACTGGGGACTCTAGCAAAGCTGAGTCACAATCTGAAAAGGTTCACCCAGTTATGTGTCTATGGCATTTATGTATCCGGTGGTAATACGGGAAAACAAGATGCTTAGGGTCTCGGCCAAGACTCATAAGTAGCTGTGTTCAGGAATCAACATACCGAATTAGGAGAATTAATAACGCTATCTTAATTCTGAGTTCCTATAGATGCCAATCATTCTGAATTTTAAAGGATAAAGTGAGATGCCAAAACTGTTCAGAAGCAAAAAGCTACAAGCCCCGATCATCTAATTAGAACTAAGCTTCATTGATATTTTGGGATTTCTTGTATATTCTCTTCTTTTTATCCAATTTTGTTTTCAGTTGCTTGGGGACAAGCAACAATTTAAGTTTGGTGTTCTGATGAGTGAATAATTTATATGATTTTTGACATTGTTTTTAGGTAGTTTTTAGTATATTTTTATTAGTTTTTATGAAAAAATCACATTTTTGGACTTTACTATGAGTTTGTGTGTTTTTCTGTGATTTTAGATATTTTCTGGCTAAAATTGAGGGACTTGAGCAAAAATCTGATTCAGAGGCTGAGAAAGGATTGCAGATGCTGTTGGATTCTGACCTTCCTGCACTTGAAGTGGATTTTCTGGAGCTATAGAAACCCAATTGGCGCGCTCGCAATTGCGTTGGAAAGTAGACATCTTGGGCTTTCCAGCAATGTATAATAGTCTATACTTTGCCCGAGATTTTATGGCCCAAACTGGCGTCCAAACGTCCACTAGAGACTCTTTTTTGGAGTAAAACGCCAGAACTGGCGCCAAAGCTGGCGTTTAACTCCAAGGATGGCCTATGCACGTGAAAGCTTCAAGGCTCAGCGCAAACACACACCAAGTGGGCCCCGAAAGTGGATTTCTGCACTATCTACTCATTTTCTGTAAACCTAGTTTACTAGTTTAGTATAAATAGCACTTTTTTCTCTTGTATTCAGAAGTCTTTGATCTTTTTGGGAGTTCTTCGAACCCTTTTTGGAGGCTGGCCATTCGGCCATGCCTAGACCCTTTGTTCTTATGTATTTTCAATGGTGGAGTTTCTACACCTCATAGATTAAGGTGAGAAGCTCTGTTGTTCCTCATGAATTAATGCAAGTGCTATGGTTTTTCATTCAATTCACGCCTACTTCTTCTCCAAGATATACTCTTGTACTTAATTCAGTTAAGTCAGATTGAAGGGGTGACCCGTGACAATCACCCTCTATCTTCAGTACTCGCTTAGCCAAGCTCTGCATGCCTGACAACCACAAAGTGGTCTACATGATGTTCAACGTAGTCATTGGACAACAGCTGGAGTATATTCTCTTGGGTTTCTAATCAACGATTCACATCGTCTCTCTTGACAACAAAGCATCTGAATCTGAGATTAGGATCTTTGTGGTATAGGCTAGAACACTAGACAGCATTCCTGAGATCCGGAAAGTCTAAACCTTGTCTGTGGTATTCTGAGTAAGATCTGGGAAGGGATGACTGTGAGGAGCTTCAAACTCACGAATGTTGGGCATAGTGACAGTGTGAAAAAGGATCAATGGATCTTATTCCGACGCTAGTGAGAACCGATAGATGATTAGCCATGCGGTAGATGTACCCTGTATTTTTCATCCGAGACGAGAAATCTGACAGGTGATTAGCCGTACAGAAACCATAGAGGACCATTTTCACTGAGAGGATCCTACAGCTTGCCATGGAAGGGAGTGCGCATGATTGGATGAAGACAATAGGAAAGCAGAGGTTCAGAAGTAACAAAGCATCTCTAAACGCTTATCTGAAATTCCCACCAATGAATTACACAAGTATCTCTATCTTAATTTATGTTTTATTTATCTTTTAATTATCAACATCTCATAACCATTTGAATCCGCCTGACTGAGATTTACAAGATGACCATAGCTTGCTTCAAGCCGACAATCTCCGTGGGATCGACCCTTACTCACGTAAGGTATTACTTGGACGACCTAGTGCACTTGCTGGTCAGCTATGCAGAGTTGTGAAAAGTGTGAATCACGATTTCGCCTACCAACAGCCAAGGAAGCTGGTGTTGAACGCCAAGAAGGATACCCCTGCTAGGCGTTCAACGCCCAAAAAGACAGAGGAACTGGCTTTTAATGCCAGTAAAAGCACGCCCTCTGAGTGGTCAAGTCCCACTGAAGAACCCTCTATCCCTGAACTCAATGAAGCCCATGCTCATGTAAGGACCATAGAGGTTCCTTTGCATTCACTCCTGCAGTGCATGAGTTCCAATGAATACTCATCCTCTGATGAAGATGAAAACACAAGAGAAGAGCAAGTTGCTAGGTACCTAGGAGCTCTTATGAAGTTGAATGCCAAGTTATTTGGTACAAATCCTTTGGAGGAAGAACCTCCATTGCTTTCCAAAGAACTCCATGCTTTGGTTCTGCAGAGGCTACCTCAGAAGCTTCCAGATCCTGGACGCTTCCTTATCCCTTACACCATAGGCATCATGACCTTTGAGAAGGCTCTGTGTGACCTAGAGTTAAGCATCAACCTCATGCCACTCTCTATAATGGAGAAGCTGGGAATCTTTGAGGTACAAGCTGCAAACATCTCATTAGAGATGGCAGACAAGACAATGAAGAAGCCATATGGCTTAGTAGAGGATGTCTTGGTAAAAGTTGAAAACCACTACATCCCTGCAAACTTCATAGTCTTGGATGTTGGAAAGAATGAGGATGACTCTGTCATCCTTGGAAGACCTTTCCTAGCCACTGTTAATGCCATCATTAATGTGGCTAAGGAATAACTGACTCTACAACTAGGGGAGGATCATATCTTATTCAAGTTGCCTCATCCCAATTCTCCCTCCAATAAGAGTGATAAATGTGCAACACTTAGTGTTCCAACCCTCTCTTTCTGTGTAGAGCTTTGCAGAGCCCCCAAACATCAATTCTAAGTTCGGTGTTGGGCAGCCACCAACAAGCTCTAAGCACAAAGGTACTAAAAAAAGTACCTAAAGGCTGGAGGGACAAGAAAGTTCCAATTGAAGGCCTCTCACCTGGCATGAGAGTTGTCTTCACCAAGAAGCCAGTCTTACCACATACAGTGAATCGTATCCTATCTTTAGAGCATGTGGAGCTCATTCATGAGAGGGCAAAAAGCAAGTTCACTGTAAGGGGCAAAAATCTGAGCCCATACTCACATCCGTAAGGAGCTAACCGTCAAGCTAATGACGTTAAAGTAGCGCTTGTTGGGAGGCAACCCAACCTTAATTAATTAATTTATTTTATTGATTTATATTTTAGGAGCATAATCATGTGAAGAAGTCAGAACAGAGACATTATTGTTCAGCAGAAAATAGAACACTCTGGATGGAGTGTTGTTAAAAGTTTCACGCTAGCCAGGGAGCTCTGGCTGGGCATCCAACGCCCCAAATGGGCAACATTGCTGGCATTGAACGCCAGCCAGGGAGCAGCCCCTGGGCGTTCAAATGCCAATGCAGAGAAGTAAGGAATCTGGATTCCCTAGCCTCTCAGGACCAGTGGGTCCCACAAGATATTCGCCCATCATTCAGCATTATTTTTGTTTTACATTGTACTTTCCTTTCAGTATGAGTTTCTAAACCTCCTAAGTTGAGGGGAGGAGCCCTGCTGAGTCCTATGAATTAATAAAAGTATTATTGTTTCTTCTTTGATCTATGTTTGATTCAATTCTAAGATGTATACTCCTTTTTCAACATGGTAAATAGGATGATCAGTGAAAATAAGCTCTGTTCATCATACTAGGATCGCATGCCTGACAACCACCCGTGTCTACTTGGGTTTGTGTGAATACGTGGCTGGAAAGCGTGAACCACCAAATTGATTATACATCTTTCAAAGAGCTAATCCACGACTTCGTTGGGGACTTCTCGAGACACCAACTCAGCCAATTGTCGGGGAGATTAGGGTCTCTGTGGTAGAGGCTAGAATCCAAAGAAGCGGCATTCTCTGAACAGAAAGATTTGACCTTGTCTGTGGCATTTTGAGTAGGATCGCCAAGAGAATAAACTACTAGAGATTCACCCTCCATCAGATTGGATGACCACGGGCAATGGCTTTTGATATGGAGCAGAGGAGATTAATGACCACGGGCAATGTTGTTGATCACATACATCCTGCCATAAAAGAGATCATTCAGAAGCAAAGAAGACAGTAATACCAGAGTTAATTTAGAAAGACAAAGCAACTTCAATCCTCAATTATATCCCTCTTACTAATTCCATTCCAATTCACAAATACAAATTATGAATAGTTTTCTCAATCCAATAACCTTCTGATTCGCCTGAGTAAGACCTGCAAGATAACCATAGCCTGCTTCAAACCACAATCCTTGTGGGATCGATCTTGACTCGCTCAGATATTACTTGGACGACCTAGTGCACTTGCTGGTACAGTTGTACAAAATGTGGGGATTTGTGCACCATCAGCCTAGCGGAAGATTGGCAGCTGCTCAAACCGGGGTTGATCACATACAGCCTTATATAGAAGAAATTATTCATGATTGGATTATACAGTAAGAAAGTATTGATCCAGAAGAACCAAGCATCTCTGAAGCCTTAACCATATTATCATTCGATTCACAATTACTGAGTAACCTTATCTTTATTTTACTTTTATGAGTTTAAACAACTACTCAACTTTTCTATCTGCCTGACTAAGATTTACAAGATAACCACTATTTGATCTAAGCCGACAATCCTCGTGGGATCGATCCCGACTCACCTCAGGTATTACTTGGACGACCCAGTGCACTTGCTAGTTCAGCTGCACGGAGTATGGGAATCCGTGCACCAAGTTTTTGGCGCCGCTGTCGGGGATTGTTTGATTTTGAACAAACTAATGGATTATCTTGTTACTTAGATTAGGTATTGTTTTTAATTTTGTTTGAGTCTTTTATTTTCTCTTTCAAAAAAAAAATAAAATATTTTTCAAAACCTTTTCTTCTCTTTATTAATCTTTAACTTTTGTTTGAGTCATTTGTTCTTCTTCTTGTTAGACTTCGAACTTTCTTGAGTATTCTTCCAAAAAATTTTAAAAATAGTGTCTTTTGTTTGAGTTTAGTGTGAAATCTTAAGTTTGCTATCCATTGTGTGTTCTTTAACTGTTTTGAATTTTTCAAGTTTGTTCTTGGTATTCTTCTAGGTCTTCAAGTTGTTCTTGTTTTTCTTTTTGTTTTAATCTTTCAAGTTTTTAAGTTTGGTGTCCTCTTGTGTTTTTCTTTTTCAAATTTTCAAAAACCTTGTGTTTTAAATCTAAAAATTTTAAGTTTGGTGTCATTTAATTCTTTTTCTCTTTCTTCATTAATTCAAAAAAATAAAAAATATATTTTCTAACTTTTTACTTTAATTTTCGAAAATCTCAACAAAAATTTCAAATTTTAATTTCAAAATCATTATCTTATCTTATCTTAGAAATCAAATCTTTTCAAAAATCATATCTTTTTCAAATTACTATCTTATCCTTTTAACTTTCTTTAAAATTCAAAAATCTTACCTTATCTTATTTCAAATTCAAATTTTAAAATTCAATCTCAAAATTTAAAATTTAAAATTTCAATTTTCAAATTTCAAAATCAAATCTTTTTCAAAAGTCACATTTCAAATCTTATCTCTTTTAAATCTTTTTCAAATCTTTTCAAATTCTTATCTTATGTTTTCTAATTTCAATTTTTAAAATCAAATCTTTTTCAAATCTTTTCAATCTCTATCTTATCTTTTCTAATTTTAAATTCAAATCTTTTCTAATCTTCTCTCTTATCTCAATTGCAAATCTTTCTTAATTACTTATGTATTTTCTCGTTCTTCTTTTTCAAAACTTCCTAAATAATTCTCCTATTTTTTAATTTTAGAAAATATCTTCTCTATTTCTCTCTTTTCTTCTCTGAAATTAACTTCTAATTTTCAATTCTTTTTAATTAATTAAACTTTTATTTTTGAATTTGATTAATAAATAATATAAAAAATAATAATTTAATTCTATTTTTTCTTTACTTCATTCTTCTACGTTTCTTTCACCATGAACCCAAATGGGAATGAACAGTTTAAAAGAACTTTGGGGTCCTACATGTCCTCTAGTCCTGATTTCAATGGGAGAAGTATTAGTATACCTCCCGATGGAGCAAGTAACTTTGAGCTCAATCCTCAGCTCATTATTCTGGTGCAACAAAACTGCCAATACTCAGGACATCCACAGGAAGAACCTACTGAGTTCCTGACAAACTTTCTATAAATTGCTGACACAGTACACACTGAGGGAGTAGATCATGATGTTTACAGAATGCTACTTTTTTCCTTTGCGTAAGAGACCAAGCAAATAGGTGGTTGGATAACCAGCCCAAATCTAGCTTGAAAACATGGAACCAACTAGTACATAAGTTTCTAAATCAATACTTCCCTCCAAGAAAATTAACCCAGTTAAGACTGGATATCCAAGGCTTCAAGCAAAAGGACAATGAATCTCTTCATGATGCTTGGGGGAGGTATAGGAGAATCCTCCGAAAATGCCCCATTGAAATATTTTCAGAATGGGTTCAATTAGATATCTTCTATCATGGCCTTACAGACATGGCCCGGATGTCTTTAGACCACTCTGCTGGTGATTCCATATATATGAGAAAAATAATTGAAGAGGCTTACGAGCTTATTGAGAAAGTTGCCACTAACCAGCATCTGTACTCAGCTGCTGAGACTTCTATGAAAGGAGAGGTTAAGGCAATATCTACTGAACCTAACCCTCCATAGCAGGATGGCCCATTAACTCAGCATCTACACGCCCTTGCCCAGCAACTACTGGAATTGCAAGAGGCTTTGAGAGAAACTCAGGCTTCTAACAGGAATGTAGAAGCCCAGCTAAGTTAAACAAGCCAACAGTTATCTAAGCAAATAACAGAAGAGTGTCAGGCCATTCAACTGAGAAGTGGGAAATCATTAAACACCCAACCTAAGTGTAACAGGAGATCAAGGGAAGAAAAGCTAACAGAGGGATGCCAGACTACTATCCAAGACATCTCTGAGGGCATTGAATGCCCAAAGAGGAATGCCATTGGTGTTCAACGCCAAGAAGGGGTACCCAACCCTAGCGTTAAACGCCCAAATAGGGGCAGCAACCTTGGCGTTCAACACCAATAAGAGACATATACACTTAGCGTTGAACGCCCAACAAGGGACAGTGTTCCTAGCATGGAACACCAGGAAGGGGGCAGCAACAAGGGCATTGAATGCCCAAATAAGGGTAGTCAAACACATACAAATGCTGACAACATCCCTCATAAGCAAGTTAGTAACCCTCTTTCTAGTACATTAGGCACTCAGCCTACACCAACTAAGATTGATGAGTACAAGGCCAAGATGACCTTTCCTTAGAAACTCCAGTTATCTAAGCAAATAACAGAAGAGTGTCAGGCCATTCAACTGAGAAGTGGGAAATCATTAAACACCCAACCTAAGTGTAACAGGAGATCAAGGGAAGAAAAGCTAACAGAGGGATGCCAGACTACTATCCAAGACATCTCTGAGGGCATTGAATTCCCAAAGAGGAATGCCATTGGTGTTCAACGCCAAGAAGGGGTACCCAACCCTAGCGTTAAACGCCCAAATAGGGGCAGCAACCTTGGCGTTCAACACCAATAAGAGACATATACACTTAGCGTTGAACGCCCAACAAGGGACAGTGTTCCTAGCATGGAACGCCAAGAAGGGGGCAGCAACAAGGGCATTGAATGCCCAAATAAGGGTAGTCAAACACATACAAATGCTGACAACATCCCTCATAAGCAAGTTAGTAACCCCCTTTCTAGTACATTAGGCACTCAGCCTACACCAACTAAGATTGATGAGTACAAGGCCAAGATGACCTTTCCTTAGAAACTCCGTTAAGCGGAAAGAGATAAATAGTTTGCTCGCTTTGCGGATTATCTCAGAACATTAGAGATCAAGATCCTTTTTATAGAGGCTCTTGAACAGATTCCTTCTAATGCTAAGTTTATGAAGGACATCTTAAGTCATAAGAAGGATTGGAGAGAGGCAGAAATAGCCCTCCTCACTAAGGAATGTAGTGCAATCATTCAAAAGAGCTTACCAGAGAAACTTAAGGATCCTGGCAACTTTATAATACCATGTACCTTGGGAGATGCCTGCACAAAGAGAGCCCACTGCGATATTGGAGCAAGCATTAATCTCATACCTGCATCACTCATAAAGAGGCTCTGTTTAACTCACGAAGTTAAACCTACCCGCATATGTCTCCAATTAGCTGATGGCTCTGTTAAACTTCCATCAGGCGTGATTAAAGACGTAATTATTACGGTTGGACCCTTTGCTTTCCCCACAAAATTTTTGGTGTTGGAAATGAAAGAGCACAAGAGTGCAGCCTTCATTCTAGGAAGACCCTTCCTAGCAACAGGATGGACTCTCATTAACGTCCAAAAAGGGGAAGTAACCTTGAGAGTCAATGAACATGAGTTCGTGCTAAATGCTGTCAAAGCCATGCAGCATCCAGACACCCCAGAGGAGTGTATAAACATTGATATCATCGAACATGGTTGAGAGACTCGAAGAAGAGCTAGATGACATCTTTTATGATGCCCAGCTTGAGTTGGAGGTTGCGAATGAAATACAAGAAACTTTAATCACTCCCAAGGAAGAGGAGAAGCCCCTTAAACTCGAGCTCAAACCACTACCATCCTCCTTAAAATATGCATTTCTAGGAGATGGAGATACTTATCCTGTGACTATAAGCTCTACCTTAAAGCCATAGGAAGAGGAAGCACTAATTCAAGTGTTAAAAACACACAAGACAACTCTTGGGTGGACTATAAGTGACCTTAAGGGCATTAACCCAAACCGTTGCATGCACAAAATCCTGCTGGTGGATGACGCCAAACCAGTGGTACAACCACAAAGGTGACTGAATCCAGCCATGAAGGAAGTGGTGCAGAAGGAAGTCACTAAATTATGGGAGGCTGGATTATTTATCCCATCTCTGATAGCCCTTGGGTGAGTCCTGTTCAAGTTGTTCCCAAAAAGGGAGGCATGACAGTGGTGCATAATGAAAAGAATGAACTGATTCCTACAAGGACAATTATAGGGTGGCGCATGTGATTGACTATAGAAGGCTCAATAACGCCACCAGAAAGGATCATTTTTATTTTCCTTTCATATATCAAATGCTAAAGAGTCTAACAAGGCATGCATTTTATTATTTCCTGGATGGTTATTCCAGTTTCCATCAAATTGCAGTAGATCCACATGATCAAGAAAAGACACCATTCACATGTCCATACGGTGTGTTTGCTTATAGACGAATGCCATTTGGCCTGTGCAATGCACCTACCACCTTTCAGACATGTATGCTCTCTATCTTCTCTGATATGGTAGAGAAGTCCCTTGAAGTATTCATGAATGACTTCTCTGTCTTTGGAGATTTATTTGAATCCTGTCTTGACCATCTAGCCCTAGTTCTTAAACAATGCCAAGAGACAAATCTAGTTTTAAACTGGGAGAAATGTCACTTCATGGTGACTGAAGGAATTGTCCTTGGGCATCGAATTTTGAACAAGGAAATAGAAGTGGATCAAGCTAAGGTGGAGGTGATTAAGTGGTTACCACCACCCACTAATGTCAAGGGAATCAGAAGTTTTTTAGGACATGCAGGATTCTACAAGAGGTTTATAAAAGATTTTTCTAAAATCTCAAAACCCCTGTGCAACTTACTCACCACTGACACTCCATTTGTGTTTAACTAAGAGTGTCTACAGGCCTTTGAGACTCTAAAAGCTAAGCTCATCACTGCGCCTGTAATATCTGCACCCAATTGGGACTTACCATTCGAGCTGATATGTGATGCCGGTGACCATGCCATTGGCGCAGTTCTATGGCAGAGGCATGACAAGCTTCTGGATGTCATTTACTATGCCAGTCGTGTTCTAAATGACGCACAGGAGAACTATACCACCACAAAAAAGGAATTACTTGCAGTGGTTTATGCCATTGACAAGTTTAAACCCTATTTAGCAGGATCTAAAGTAATTATCTATAATAACCATGCTACTCTAAAATATCTCCTCACCAAGCAGGATTCTAAGCCCATACTTATACAATGGGTATTACTCCTGCAAGAGTTTGATATAGAAATTAAAGACAGAAAGGGGACAGAAAATCAACTGGCTGACCACTTATCTCGGATTGAACCAGTAATAGGGAATTTTCTTCCCTTCATTGACATATCTAAAACCTTTCCAGATGAGAAACTCTTTACCATTCGGATAGCACCATGGTTTGCAGACATTGCAAATTACAAAGCTATAAGATTCATTCCTAAAGAGTACAACAGGCAACAAGCTCGAAAACTCATGCATGATGCAAAGTACTACCTGTGGGATGAACCATATCTCTTTAAGAGATGCTCGGATGGGATCATCCGACGTTGTATGTCTGAAGAAGAAGCACACAAAATCCTATGGCACTGCCACGGCTCAGACTATGGAGGACACTTTGGAGGTGAGAGAACAGCCACAAAGGTTCTCCAAAGTGATTTCTACTGGCCCACACTCTTTAGGTAGTTTTTAGTATATTTTAGTTACTTTTTAGTATATTTTTATTAGTTTTTATGCAAAAATCACATTTCTGGACTTTACTATCAGTTTGTGTGTTTTTCTATGATTTCGGGTATTTTTTGGCTGAAATTGAGGGACTTGAGCAAAAATTTGATTCAGAGGCTGAGAAAGGACACAAGATGCTGTTGGATTCTGACCTCCCTGCACTCGAAGTAGATTTTTAGGAGCTACAGAAGCCCAATTGGCACGCTCTTAATTGCGTTGGAAAGTAGACATCTTGGGCTTTCCACCAATGTATAATAGTTCATACTTTGCTCGAGATTTGATGTCCCAAACTGGCGTCCAAACGCCCACCACAGACCCTTTTCTAGAGTAAAACGCCAGAACTGGCACCAAAGCTGGCGTTCAACAGCTCATAACCATTTGAATCCACTTGACTGAGATTTATAAGATGAACATAGCTTGCTTCAAGCTGACAATCTCCGTGGGATCAACCCTTATTCACGTAATGTATTACTTGGACGACCCAGTGCACTTGCTGGTCAGCTATGCAGAGTTGTGAAAAGTGTGAATCACGATTTCGCATACCAGCTGGCAATCTCCCTTATGGTCACAACATGCTTCAACAAGGAATCCTAGAGATTGAGTTGTTTGACGTATGGGGTACAGACTTCATGGGACCCTTCCCACCTTCAAACTTAAACACCTACATCTTAGTAGCAGTAGATTATGTGTCTAAATGGGTAGAAGCAATAGCATCACCCGCTAATGACACTAGAGTAGTAATGAAGTTCCTCCAGAAGAACATCTTCAGCAGGTTTGGTGTCCCTCAGATATTGATTAGTGATGAAGGTACTCATTTCTGTAATAGACAGCTTGACTCTGTTCTGAGCCGTTATAGAGTTTGCCATAAAGTGGCAACACCATATCATCCTCAGACAAATGGGCAGGCTGAAGTCTCAATAAAGAACTAAAGTGAATCCTAGAATGGACATTAAGTGCCTCTAGAAAGGATTGGGCTAGAAAGCTTGATGATGCTCTATGGGGATACAGAACAGCTTTCAAGACCTCTATATAGGAACATCAGCAATCAATTGGTATATGGGAAATCCTATCATCTGCCAATGGAACTGAAATACAAGGCCTATTGGGCAACCAAATTCCTCAACCAAGATGCTAAAGCAACTGGAGAAAAATGGCTACTCCAACTAAATGAGTTGGACGAATTCCGCTTAGTTACATTTGAAAATGCAAAGATCTATAAAGAAAAAGCAAAAAGGTGGCATGATAGGAAGATAGCTTTCAGAGACTTTGAACTAGGCCAAAATATTCTACTGTTCAACTCAAGACTCAGATTATTTCTAGGGAAACTCAAATCTCGTTGGAAGGGACCTTATGTGGTTACCAGTATGTCACCCTATGGGTATGTAGAACTTCAAGGTAAAGACCCAGACAACAGGTTCACTGTCAACAGACAGAGGGTTAAGAATTACCTTGAAGAAGATATTGAGCCAAGAGGCTCAACACTACTACTGAGCTAAGTACAGTGAAGTCTAGCTAAAGACATTAAAATAAGTGCTTATTGGGAGGCAACCCAATGATCAATAGCATATTAATTTCTATTTCTATGATTATACCCATTTTGAGTTAGTTTCTTTTCATAATTAGCTTCAATTAATTTACTTTTTGATGTGAGTGATCATGAACAGTATTTAAATAGAGATAGAATGGTGTAAAACAGAAAGCAGAACACCCTGGAAGAAGCACCATTCTGGCGTTGAACGTTAGAAAAGGTTGAATAATGGGCATTTAACGCCCACAAAGGGTGTATTAGCTTAGACTGGGCGTTCAACACACATAAGTGGAAGCAAGCCTGGCGTTGAACGCCAGCTAGGGAGCCTGGACTGGGCATTCAACGCCCAAAGAGGAGAATATACTTGGCATTAAACGCCAGCTAGGGGGCACTGGCTGGGCGTTTAATGCCCAGAAAGGGGGAATAGTTAGCGTTAAACGCCAGAATCAAGCCATTATAGGTGTTTAAACGCCAAAAAGAGGGCAAGGAAGGTAACCTTTCAAAAATCTTATATTTTCTTCATCTTATCTTCTTTTTTCACTCAAATTATCATCTTAAATTTTGATTTTAACATTATATAACTTTCAATTCAAATCTTTTTCAATCATTATCTTTCTAATTCAATTTTTTTACATATCTTTTCAAATCTTTTTCAAATTTCATATTGTTTTCAACTTCTTTTTCAAATCTTTAAAATATTTTTCATATATTCTACACTATCATTTTATCTTTTACATATCTTTTTTCTATCTTTTATTAAAATATGAATCATATCTTCTTTATCTTTTATTTAATTAAATTTGAAACCCTCCCTCCCCTCCATCTATATATCTGTGTTCCCCACTCCTTCATTCCCCACCTCTTTCATTCGAATCACTAATCTCCTATTCTCTTCTCCTTCACTTTCTTCATTTTCATTTCTTCCTTTTGCTCGAGAACGAGCAAATCTTTTACGTTTGGTGTGGAAGGAGCCTTGCTTTCTCACTCCATTCGAATCTCATGGCTTCAAAAAGTGGAAAGATCACTTCAAGAAACAAGAAAGAAGACGGCCAAATTGTTATTTTCCAACTTGTCAGATTCTACACCAAGCAACATGAAGAACATTATCACAAAATTATAATTAAGAGGCCAATAATCCCAAAGGCAAGATTCGAATTAGGAGAAGATGAATACCCGAAGATTCAAGATCAAATTCGAAAGAGAGGCTGGGAAATTCTAGCCAATCCTGAGATGAATATTGGAGCAAACATAATCCATAAATTTTATGCAAATTTATGTATGCCAGATAAGCAAAAGAAATATGGACAAGCATTCCATACTTTTTGCACTATGGTCAGGGGGAAGATCATCTATTTCCATCTTGATAAAGTGAGAGAGATCTTCAAATTACCCCTACAAAGGGATGACCCTGAATCCTTCAATAGAAGGGTGATAGCCAATCCAAAACTGGATCAGGTCTTATAGGACATATTTCTTCCTGGAACTTAATGGATTAAGGATGCAAAAGGCAAGTCGAACCAATTGAAAAGAATGGACCTCAAGCCAATTGGAGGATGGCTGGACTTCATTGGGCGTTCTATACTTCCCACTAGTAACTGCTCTGGAGTTACTATAGCAAGAGCTGTGATGATTCACTGCATTATGATGCGGAATGAAGTAGAAGTCCACCAAATAATTCCCCGTGAGATGTACAAGTTTGCAAACAGGATGTCCACTCAAGCTAGGTTAGCCTATCCAAACCTTATCTTTCACCTATGTCAAGAGGCTAAAGTCCTTATTCACATAGATACATTTATCCCATTGGAAAGCTCAATCACCAAGCAGGTGATGGAGAGCGCCAGGGTACCGAAAGATCATCCCAAAAGGAAGGCATCTGAGCCTCCACAAGAGATCCCTCCAATTGAATACTGGACTCAATTGAAAGCATATGTGATCCAACTGCAAACCACCATGGATCAACTAAGAGAGGAGCAGAAAGATCAAACTAGCATGATTTGTAAATTGGTAAAGGAGCAAAAGAAACAGGGGCATGAATTAGAAGCTTTGAAACGCCAAAAACTCTCCCCTGAAGAACCCAGCGCCTCCGATGATTAAGGTGGTTGGGTATCACCTCCCATATTTCTTTTATTCTAATTTCTGTTTCTCATATTTAGATTTACATGATCACTAGTAGTGTCTAAGTTTCTATTTTATTTTTCTGTCTTTTAATTTAAAGAATTGCATAAGCATTAATAATAATTTAGTTTTTATTTCAGTCAATTAGTTATAAAATATTCCTCTTATCATCATCAAACTTAAATAAAATAGTGAATTTTTTTAGAAGAATTAGAGATGCATGAATTTTCAAGTTATATAATAAAAATAATCAATTATTTTGATATGGTGGCATTGTTTTTATTTTCTGAATGTATAAATAAATAGTGCATATCTGTAATTGGAATTTAAGTATGTTGGCTCTTGAAAGAATGATAAAAAAGGAGAAGTGTTATTGGTAGTCTAAAAAATCCAAAGAAATTGATTCTTGAAGCAAGAAAAAGAAGCAAAAAGAAAAAGAAAAATCAAGATGCAATAAAAAAATACATACATGCATGTGAAAAAAAATGGTGAAAAGCAGAAAAAGCCAAAAGCTCTTTAAACCAAAAGGCAAGAGCAAAAAGCCAATAATCCTTTAAACCAAAAGGCAATGGTAAAAGGATCCAAGGCTTTGAGCATCAATGGTTAGGAGGGCCTAAAAAAACAAAAATCATAGCCTAGGCATCTCAACCAAGGTGTCCCTAACTATATGCTTATGGTGTGAAGGTGTCAAGTAAAAAGTTTGAGACTGAGCAGTTAAAGTCGTGATCCAAAGCAAAAAAGAGTGTGCTTAAAAACACAGGACACCTCTATCTAGGGATTCTAGCAAAGCTGAATCACAATCTGAAAAGGTTCACCCAGTTAAGTGTCTGTGGCATTTATGTATCCGGTGGTAATACTGGAAAACAAAGTGCATAGGGCCACGACCAAGACTCTAAAAGTTGTATTCAATAATAAAAAAGAACTAAACTAGGAGAGTCATTAATATCATCTGGATTCTTAGTTCCTAAAGAGGCCAACACTTCTGAGTTTCAATGGATAGTGTAATGCCAAAACTATTTAGAAGCAAAAAGCTACTAATTCCCGCTCATATAATTGAAACTGAGCTTTATTGAAAACTCTAAGATTTATTGTATCTTACTCTTCTTTTTATCCTACTTTGTTTTTAGTTGCTTGGGGACAAGCAACAGTTTAAGTTTGGTGTTGTGACGAGCGGATATTTTATACGCTTTTTGTCATCATTTTCATATAGTTTTTAGCATGTTTTGTTTAAGTTTCATTATGTTTTCATAGGTTTTAGTGTAAAATTTATATTTTTGGATTCTACTTTCAGTTTGTGTATTTTTATGAAATTTCAGGTATTTTCTGGCTGAAATTGAGGAGTTGGAGCAAAAGTCTGATTCAGAGGCAGAGAAAGCACTGCAGATGCTGTCACGATCTGACCTCTGTGTACTCGAAGGAGCTTTTCTGGAGCTACACAAGTTTAAATGGCGCTCTCTTAATGGCTATGGAAAGCTAACATCCAGTGCTTTCCAGAAATATATAATAGTTTATACTTTGCTTCAGAGATGATGGCACAAAACTGGCGTTCAACGCTAGCCATTTACCTCATGTCCAACATGCAAAAAGGGGCCCCTAGCCAGCGTTCAACTCCCCTAGGGAGTCCTAGCACGTGGGAGACACTAAAGCTCAGCCCAAACACTCACCAAGTGAGCCCTGAAAGTGGATTTTCGTATTACAAGCCTAAGCCTATCATATTTCTATAATCCTTAGTTATTAGATTAGTATATATAGACAAGAGTTCACCCTTGTCAAAAACTGTTGCCCACTTTTACATTTCACTTTATATTTCTTCTATCAGCATGAGTCATTAAAGCTCCTAGGTTAAGGTTAGGAGCTCTGCTGAGTTTTATGAATTAATAAAAGCACTACTATTATATTTCAATTCGTGTTTGATTCTTTCCTAAGATTTATCTTCGTTCTTCAACCTTATGAAAGAATTGAACCGTCAAAAGTTATCTCTATTTTACATGGGTTCAATGAGCATCTTTCATCGGATATCAATGAACCATTAGCTTGAGGATACGTCTCTTAAACAGCTAATCCATGATATTGTTGGGGACTTCTCGAGACATCAGTTCAACCGAAGTATGGAGAGATTAGAGTCTTTGTGGTAAAGGCTAGAATCAAGGCACAGTATTCTCTGATCTGGAAGATTTGTCCTTGTCTGTGGCATTTTGAGTAGGATCACCAAGGGGATGAAGTGCAGGAGCTTTGATGAGGGGAAAATTGAATTTGGCACAAATTAACCAGCAAGTGTACTGGGTCGCATCAAGTAGTAAAACTCACCGGAGTGAGGTCGATCCCACAGGGATTGATGGATCAAGCAACTTTAGTGAAGTGATTAGTTTAGTTAAGCTAACAGTGGTGAATTGAGTGAAATTTGATTAACAGAATGTAAATTGCGAGAAATGTAAATTGCATGAAAAAATAAATTGCAGGAAGTGTAAATGGGGATTAGATGCTGGGAAATTAAAGGAAGCAGTAAATTCAAAGCAATTAAATGAAGATCAACAGAAAGGAAAATTCATTAGGGATTGGAGATATCATAATCCATCATGAATCAAATGGGTATCAACTTATTTCTCAATCATATGAGTAGATCTATGGCAGATTGAAATTGATTGGATCCCGATTCCTTGGTAATCCAATCTCTCTAATCACAATCAATCTTGCCAATTCCTTGATCCAATTGTCATGAGAAAAGGTTAAGTGCATGTCTCTCATCCATAAGCCACACAAATTCTCAAAACCTCAATTCCTCCCGAATAGTGTTGGTCAAGAGAATTGTGAAGGATAGAGCCCTAATTCTAATGCCCATGATTCCCCTTTCAAGGCTCACACAAGCATTCAATAGATTCAAACCCCCTTCCGAAGTGAATGAATCTCAACCAAAACAGAGGATATCCTATAGCTACACAAATGAATTAAGGAGAAGAAGAAGATATTCACTCAATCATGTGAATTATAATAGAGCTCCTCCCCTAATGAAGTAAGGGTTTAATTGATCATAGCTCTAGAAACAGGTGCAGGAAATTTAAATTGCATGAAAAGTAAACTCAGCTCAAAGTAAACTAATATGTAAAATTGTAGAAGATAAAAAGTGCAGAAAAGTGGAATTGCATAAAAGCAGAACAGAATTCAGTACAAACTTAAAAAAGAAAGTGTAGGAAGTAAAATGGGTACAAAAGAGAAATTCTACACTAAGCTCTCTGGAGTCTCTAATCCTCCAAGAGAGCTCTGGAGTCTCTAATCCTCTAGCCTCTGTCCAGAATCGCCCCCTAATTCTATGAAACTAATTCCTTTATATAGGCTTTCCTAAAGTACAAATTGAATTTGAAATTGAAAACAATTTACAATCAAATTAAAATTAACTATTCTAGATGATTCTTGTGGCCTTGATTGGTTGACAATTGTGGGCTTGCTTGCTTGTAGTTTAAATGAGCTTGGAGGGAAATTAATTGAACCAGAAGTGGGGCTTCCAAGAGAATGTAGCGCTCTTGAAGAGAGCGGAGCGCTCATGCACCCACGCGTACGCGTCCTTTGTAGCGTTCTCTTTAAGAGCGTAGCGCTCGCGTAAAGAGCGCTCCTCCCACACGTACGCGTCACCCACGCGTACGAGTGGATTGCATAATGTCACATCCACGCTTCGCTTTATTCATGCAAATGCGTGCTTTTTCAGAAATGTTACACCCACGCGTACGCATGCCCCACGTTAATATGTTGCCAGCTGAGTATACTCATTCCTTTTATCACATGTGTTCTTGGTTAAAGAGCGTAGCGCTCTTGCCTAAGAGCGCTCTTAGAGCAAAACGGAGCGCCAAGCTTCCTTGATTAAATCATGGGCCACGCTTTTAAAAGTATGGCCTAAGGTTTCAAAGCGTGCTCAAACTTCAAAGTGTGCCCCAAAATTCCTCTTTTCTCCTTTTGAGTTTAATTTGTGCTTTTTTGCTTCTTTTTTTACTAATTTCCTACAAAATTTATAAAATCAAAATATCAAAGCAATATACTATTTAAGCACTAAAATACTCAATAATTAAGCATTAATCATCAATTTCTTGTATGAAAAAACATAGAAAAACACAACATGATGCACAGTCATCAAGCTTCACCCTTATTCAGACTGGATGCGCACTAAACCTGATGTTCAGCCTAGAGGAAGATTAGCAGCCACTCAAACCGGTGTTGATCACATACAGCCTGCTATAGAAGAAATCATTCAAAGTTGGATTAGACAGTAAGAAAGTATTGATCTAGAAGAACCAAGCATCTCTGAAGCCTTAACCATCTTCTTATCATTCGATTCACAATTACTGAGTAACGTTATCTTTATTTTATTTTTATGCGTTTCAACAACTATTCAACTTTTCTATCCGCCTGACTAAGATTTACAAGATAACCACTGTTTGATCCAAGCCGACAATCCTCGTGGGATCGACCCTGACTCACCTCAGGTATTACTTGGACGACCCAGTGCACTTGCTGGTTTAGATGTACGGAGTGTGAATGCAAGTATGCAAATGTAATAAGTAAAAGAAAAGAGGGATAAGAAAAATTAGAAATAAAATTTTGAAAAGTGAGAGAAAAATAAAGTAAGAAAGGAAGAAGAAAGAAGAAGAAAGGAGGGAAGAAAGAAGTAGAGAGGGAAATAAACATGGCAGAAACAGGGCGCGACGCGATGCATGAGCATGGGTCACGCCTATGCGTGAAAACAGAAACAGGCAGCTGACGCATGAGCGTCATCCACGCGTACGCGTCGGTGGCGTTGCGCGCCTGGCACCCCTCCGGCACGAGCCTGGCACAATATTCTATTTAGGCCGTGTTGTGGCATGGTCCCAGCACAAATTCAGCACAATAGGAAAAATGGGCATTGATGAATCCACATTTTATAGTATTTATTTGTTTTAATTAGGTGGATTTCATTGACTTTTCTTGCATTTATCCATTGAAAAAGCATACTTTCATACTTTCTCCCTAAATTGTGCTTGAAAGTGAAAATATGATTTTTGAGCTTTATAATTGCAAAATTTTATCCACTTTAATTCCATTTGATGCCTTGATGTGTTTATTGAGTAATTTCAGGCTTGCTAGGCAAGGCTGAATTGAAGAAGTGGAAGAAAAGCATGCAAAATGGGAGAATTCAAGAAATGAAGGATTTGTAAAGCTGCCAGCCCTGACCTCTCGATACTAGATTGGTCATAACATGAGCTATAAAGGTCCAAATGAAGCGGTTCTAGCGGCATTGGAAAGCTAACGTCCGGGGCTGCGAAATGATATATAATTTTCTATAGTGGACTAAGTTGAAGTGTGCGTACGCACATAATATGTGCGCACGTGATAAGAGAATTTTTGCGTGGTCTAGAATTCAGAATAAATTCCCGTTGCAAGTATAGCTTCTAAACCAACAAAAGTCCTTTCATAGAAACGTTTTGGTTGTCACAAGTAACAAACCCCTTTAAAATTGATAACCGAATATTTAAACCTCGGGTCGTCTTCTCAAGGAATTGCAGGGAAGTTTGTTCTTATTATTGGTTCTGGAGATTGTAAATTGGTGTTTTGAGAATGAGGAATGAATATGGCAAATAATTTAAATGACAATTAAAATAAATAAATAACTGTAAATCAAACTTTTGGCAAGGTATGAGAAATTGGAAGTCCAGACTTAGTTATTCTTATCATTAATAATGAAAGTTGAATCTTAATTCCACTTAGACAACCTTTGCTAAAGCAAAGGAAAGTCAAGGGAATAATTAGTTAGACCTTCAAATCCTATTTATTTCTTAGAAAAGGTTGGGATTATTGAAGTTCAGTTCAATTAGCAAGATAACAGTTATCAATTATATTGAGCTAAGATAACTCCTGAATTACTGATTTCTTAACCAAGACCAAAAAGAAAAGAAATTAAATCTATTGGAATAAAATATCTTCAGATTGGGAATAATCAATAGCATAAACAAAAGAAAGCAATATTAAACTGAAATACCTCAAATATCACTAAATAGGGAAATCATCATGAATGTGGCATAAGCCAAATAGGCAACATAACTAATATAAGCATTCAAGTGTCTGAAAATAATAAATAAATGTAAAGTAAAAAAACCTTGAACTTGGGATCGAGAGTCACTCCTAAAACTAAGAGAAGTCCTAAATCCTAATTTCTAAAAACCTACCTAAATCCTAAGAGAGAGGAAAGAACCTCTCTCTCTAAAACCTACATCTAAAACATGAAAAGTGAATTATCAAAAGCATGATCATGAATGGATACATTCCCCCACTTTATAGCCTCTAATCTGTGTTCTCTGGGCCGAAAACTGGGTCAGAAACAGTCCAGAAGTCACTTCCAGCGCTTTCTGATCCGTACAGGTCGCGGCCAAGTGACGCGGAGGTGTCGCCCACGCGGCCGCGCGGATTGAAGTTCGTAGATACGACGCGTCCGCGTGGATCACACGTTTGCGTCGCCTAGCGTCAGGGCAACTATGGCATATTATATATCAAATCGAAGCCCTGGACGTTAGCTTTCTAACGCAACTAAATCCGCATCGTTTGGACCTTTGTAGCTAAAGTTATAGCCGTTTGAGTGCGGAGAGGTCAGGCTGGATAGCTTAGTAGTTCCTCCAACTTCTTGTATTCCTTCCACTTTTGCATGCTTCCTTTCCATCCTCTAAGCCATTCCTGCCTTGTAATCTCTAAAATCACTTAACACACATATCAAGGCATCTAATGGTAATAAAAGAAGTTTAAACATAGGGAACTTAAGACCAAAGAAGCATGTTTTCAATCAAAGCACATAATTAGGAAGGCAAATGTAAAACCATGCAAATAGTATGAATAAGTGGGTAAAGAGTTGATAAAATCCACTCAATTGAGCACAAGATAAACCATGAAATAGTGGTTTATCAACCTCCCCATACTTAAACATTAGCATGTCCTCATGCCAAGCTCAAGAGAAGCTATAAAGATGAAGAGGAATGATAGAAAGTATGAAATGCAATCCTATCTATATGAATGCAACTAAATGTGCAATGCTTCTACCTACTTGGTTAAAAATAAATAAGTTCTTCAAGACAAACATAAATTAGATTTCAGTAATTCAAATTATACAATAAAAGACAAGTAAACTTGTAAGAAGATAGCTCATGAAAGCAGGGAACATAGAATCAAGCATTGAACCCTTACTTGGTGGTGTATATCATTCTAACTCTTAAGTGTCTAGGGTCAATTCTCTCAATTCTCTACTAATCATGCTTTCTATAGCTTGCTCTTCATCTAACAATCAACAAAAATTCAATGTACCAATACACAAATCAAGAGGTCTTTTAAAGGTTGTAATGGGGTTAGGGTCAAGGTAGGATTGTATTTGGCCAAGCGGACTAAAATCTGAATCCTTAATTAACATAAACTTTCCACCTAACTCAAGACAATTCATTCAATTAAAATACAAAATCTAACTTCCCATTAACTGTGTTTACTACATATTTATGCATTCCAAATTTTGAGTACAACTCATATGCATTGATTTCATTATTTATTTTGGGGCATTTTGTCCCCTTTTATTAATTGCTCTTTTTCTTTTTCTTTTTTTTTCACTTTTTTTTTCAATGCATATGATTAAAGTATTGAATGCAATAATATGTGCTCAACCATTATTTTGCACATTTTCAATAAAATATACAACACCCAATTATTCAAACCAAATATTTTCAAACCCAACTTCCCCACACTTAAATCATGAGCACTTTTACTAGTCTAAGCTAACCAAGGATTCAGATTAAGGACATTATTATTTTTCGCTTAGAGTTAGTAATGAGCTAGAGTAAAGAACAAATGGGTATATTAGGCTCAAATTGGTTTGCAAGGGATAATGAAAGGGTAAGGCCATATGGGTATGTAAGCTTAGTGAAACAAGGGCCTCAATCATATCAGTGCATGCATACATCAAACAATGGAAATATAGAATTAAGCAAGACAAAGATCACAATTTTAGAGAGAAAAACACACACCAAAAATAAAATATTAGTTGATAAAATGCAACCAATCAAATAGGCTCAAAATCTCACTGGTTTTGTGTGTTCGAGCTCTAAACTATGTTCCAAAATTAGATTTCTTCAAACAAGTTTTTCAAAAAGTTTTATTCAAATTAGTGAAATATTATAAAAATTTCTTGAAAAAGAAAATATTACTTTAACCAAGTGGTAAAATATGCACACAAAAAAACAAACATGCAAATGCAACAATGGAAAACAAAAATTGGTGTTGAGAAAGGACTAACTAACCTGTAGAGATCGGTATCGACCTCCCCACACTTAAAGGTTGCACCGTCCTCGGTGCATGCTGAGATGTACAGGTGGGCGGAGGTTGTTCCAACTGATGCTTCTCTCCAAAGATTGTGCAGATGGACTTGGCTTGTCTCCCCATGTAAACGTCTTCCGGTTTCCCTCCGGGTGGCCATCCTGAAAGAAAAAGGGAAGAAAAGTAACCCAGAAATAAGGATAAGAAAATAAATGAAGTATGGATGGGTTAATGCCAAATGATAAGGGTCTCATTTACATGGAAGTTTCAGCATGTACGTGAGAAAATAATAGAAGCCATGGCATGCCAGTGGTACAAAATGTACAACAATGGGGAAGAGAGTGGGTAATGAAAGACAATGTAAGTTCATGTCAATGCAAAAGGAATACAGGTATCATAAAAGATTGACATTGACAGAAAAATAGCATCACCCAACATTGTAAAACAAGTCACTAAAAATTATACCAGAAAAGATGCAACAGTTAAATAAGAAAATCAACACGAAAGGAAAAATAAAAAATTTAGAAAAGAAAAGAAAAATATGCACTAATTTAAAATGCAATGAATGAAATATGCAAATAAATAAAATGAAAGATAAGAAGAATGAGAAGGGAAAGAAGTGAGTAAGAGAGGAGGGAGGGAAAATTAGGATTGGGGGAAGAAAAGATAAGATATTTGGCAAATTAGGATTGAGCTGTGCAGCGCAAGCTACGCGGCCGCGTGGGGCACGCGTTCGTGTGATTGCGCTTTAATTCAGTCGACGTGGTCGCGTCGGTCACGCGGACGCGTGACTAAGGTTATGCTGCTGGCGCGAGGGCAGCCTCGCGCTTGCACAACTCTCTGCTTGAATTTTTATTTTTGCCAAATTTGGGGTGACGCGATCGCGTGGGGCATGCGATCGCGTGAGTGGGCTTCAGAAAGGAATGACGCGGACGCGTCGGCGACACGGTCGCGTGATAGGGATTGTGCGTCCAGCACCAATCCAGCACCACTCTCGCACAATAATTCGTTGTGCACCCTTTGTACCTCGAAAATCAGGGCACACGGTCGCGTGGGAGGCCATTATTCCCATATGACGCGGACGCGTCAGCGACGCGGCCGCGTGGGACGATTTATGCCACGGGCACGCCTCCAGCCACGCTCGCGCGTGACTCTCTGTTCGATTTCTCTTCTTCACAACGCACATGTGACGCGGACGCGTCAGCGACACTGCCGCGTCGCGTGCGTGATTTTTTTTTATGCAAAATGTAGAATGCAATGCTTAATGTGAATGCTATGTATGATTCTAGGTTCAATGAAGGATAAAATAAAACTTGAAAACAAATAAAACTGAATAAAAATGAAAAAGGAATGATCATACCATGGTGTGTTGTCTCCCACCTAGCACTTTTAGTTAAAGTCCTTAAGTTGGACATTTGAGGAGCTTCCTGTTATGGCGGCTTGTGCTTGAACTCATCCAGAAATCTCCACCAATGTTTGGAGTTCCAGTAGCCTCTGTGGTCCCAAACAAGGCGCAGAAAGCCTTCAAGTAAGTTTAAGCAAGTGACAAGGCCCCAAGAGTGTTGATTTCTAGAGTGAATTCCGGGGTCCCAAATTTCACTTTTACACCTGTTTTTGTCTTGATCTGCATTTTTCCAGCCGGGTGATGAGTGATCTGAATTCCCACTGCAGTGACCAAACAGCTTCCGAGATCCTTTCAATTGAGCTTGACACCAGTCCTTGCACCTCAAATTGAAGTGTGAAACTTCATTGAATCCTGCATACCATCTCTGAGTGCGAGTCATTTCCCTTTTACTCTTGAAGCCGCAGAGAGCTCTAAGCTGGCCATATGTTTCAAGCAAACCATATTCAAGTGGAAAAATAAAGATAAGAGTCAAGGATTTTACCCACTTGAAGTCTATATTGGGTGGTAATGGCCTTGGGATCAGTGTTTCCAGTGGTTCTGCAAGATCTACTCCCTTATGGTCTTCAGTGAATTCCTCCACTTCTTTGCAAATTTCTTCCATGTCAACCATGTCTTGATCAGAGTCTTCAAATTCTTCCTCATCATCACTCAAGTCATATATTGGAGGTTGAGAAAAATCTATCTCAGCATCATCTTCATGTTCACTCGGGGAAGATTCTTCTGTCTCAAAGAATTCACTTGAGGATGCAAGTTCGTCACTAAGAGAACATGACTCGTGATCATCATCATCAAGGAAACCTGCGTCCTGGGTTATTCTGTCCAGTTCTTCATAAGATATTTGCATTGGAGGCTGTGCAACATCCTCTTTAGCGTCAATTGTAGCATCCTCGACGGAGTCTTCCATGACTCTATGTTCCCATGGAGGTTTGGCATCTCCTAAATCTTCAACCAACTCTTCCTCTTCTATAATGACAGCATCCTCTACTTGTCCCAGTACGAAGTTAGGCTTTATGCTGTCCACTGGAGCTTCTCGTGTCTTCTCCACACACATTCTTCATTAGATTCTCCACATAAAGCCATGGGATTCTGTTGAGTGTCCGAACGTCTGGAAGATAATTGATTTATTGCTTGCTCCAGTTGATGAAGGGTTGCATTAAATTGGTTTATTGATTCTTCGAGGCAAACCTGTGATTCTGGCTTTGATGGATATGGGTATGGTGTATGGGGGAGTGGTGGTTCTTGGGAGTAATTGGATTGGTGTTGGGGTGGATAAGGATCGTACGGTGGCGAATGGTGAAAAGAAGCTTGTGAGTGTGGTGGGTTGAGGTTGTGTTGCAAGGATGATCTCTGAGCATAGGGTGGGGCATGTTGGTAGCTACTAGGTGGTCCACCAAATCTTTCAGCTAGGTATGCATTGTAGAATGGTCGTTGTCCATGATATCTTGGAGGGTGTTGTTGCCTAAAGGGTTGATTAGATCCTCTTGGCTCCATCCATCCTTGATTGGTCTGACCGTGATGCATATCCCTACTGTGGTTTCTATTTCCTTCAACAAAGTTAGAACCAAACTCAAAGCGAGAGGGGTGAGAATTCATAGTAGTTATCAGAAATAAGGGAGAAAAGAAGAAACAAATAAACAAGTAAAAGAAATATGTTTTTTTTTGAAAAATATTTACAATAACCAATAATAAGGCACACGTTTGCAATTTCCCGGCAACGGCGCCATTTTGATGAGAGGATTTTTGCGTGGTCTAGAATTCAGAATAAATTTCCGTTGCAAGTATAGCTTCTAAACCAACAAAAGTCCTTTCATACAAACGTTTTGGTTGTCACAAGTAACAAACCCCTTTAAAATTGATAACCGAGTATTTAAACCTCGGGTCGTCTTCTCAAGGAATTGCAGGGAAGTATGTTCTTATTATTGGTTATGGAGATTGCAAATTGGGGTTTTGAGAATGAGGAATGAATATGGAAAATAATTTAAATGACAATTAAAATAAATAAACAACTGCAAAGAAAACTTTTTTTGCAAGGTATGAGAAATTAGAAGTCCAGACTTAGTTATTCTTATCACTAATAATGAAAGTTGAATATTAATTCCACTTAGTCAACCTTTGCTAAAGCAAAGGAAAGTCAAGGGACTAATTAGTTAGACCTTCAAATCCTATTTATTTCCTAAGAAAAGGTTGGGATTATTGAAGTTCAGTTCAATTAGCAAGATAACAGTTATCAATTATATTGAGCTAAGATAACTTCTGAGTTACTGATTTCTTAACCAAGACCAAAAAGAAAAGAAATTAAATCTATTGGAATAAAATATCTTCAGATTGGGAATAATCAATAGCATAAACAAAAGAAAGCAATATTAAACTGAAATACCTCAAATATCATTAAATAGGGAAATCATCATGAATATGGCATAAGCCAAATAGGCAACATAACTAATATAAGCATTCAAGTATCTGAAAATAAGAAATAAATGTAAAGTAAAAGAACCTTGAACCTGGGATCGAGAGTCACTCCTAAAACTAAGAGAAGTCCTAAATCCTAATTTCTAAAAACCCTACCTAAATCCTAAGAGAGAGGAGAAAACCTCTCTCTCTAAAAACTACATCTAAAACATGAAAAGTGAATTATCAAAAGCATGATCATGAATGGATGCATTCCCCCACTTTATAGCCTCTAATCTGTGTTCTCTGGGCCGAAAACTGGGTCAGAAACAGCCCAGAAGTCACTTCCAGCGCTTTCTGATCCGTACAGGTCGCGGCCAAGTGACGCGGAGGCGTCGCCCACGTGGCCGCGCGGATTGAAGTTCGCAGATGCGACGCGTTCGCGTGGATCACACGTTCGCATCGTCTAGAGTCAGGGCAACTATGGCATATTATATATCAAATCGAAGCCCCGAACGTTAGCTTTCTAACGCAACTGAACCCGCGTCGTTTGGATTTCTGTAGCTAAAGTTATAGCCGTTTGAGTGCGGAGAGGTCAGGCTGGACAGCTTAGCAGTTCCTCCAACTTCTTGTATTCCTTCTACTTTTGCATGCTTCTTTTCCATCCTCTAAGCCATTCCTGCCTTGTAATCTCTGAAATCACTTAACAGACATATCAAGGCATCTAATGGTAATAAGAGAAGTTTAAACATAGGGAACTTAAGGTCAAAGAAGCATATTTTCAATCAAAGCACATAATTAGGAAGGCAAATGTAAAACCATGCAAATATTATGAATAAGTGGGTAAAGAGTTGATAAAATCCACTCAATTGAGCACAAGATAAACCATGAAATAGTGGTTTATCAGCATGCATAGGTCAGAAAACAGCAACACAGGTCCTGGCACGTGAGCTCATTAACTGGAAATCGTTCGGGGCGATTTCGAGGCCCCAAAAATCTAATCCAGCTCATTTCTGAAGGTATTTCAAGCCAAATTGAAGAGGAATGAAGGGGGGAGCACTTAGATTTATGTTTTATCATGTTGTAGGTCATTTTCTAGAGAGAAAAGCTCACCCTTCTCTCTAAAATTAGGATTTTTATCTTTATTCTCCCTTTAATTTTTCTTTTTAATTCTTGTTTAATTGTAGTTTCATTTACATTTTCTTGTTTTATTACCTTTACTCTCTTTGTTTCCTTTGTTAATTTCTCTTTTATGTTCATTTTAGTTGTATGAACACACTTGTCACTTTTAATTTCCTTTAATGCAATTTTGATGTTTATGTTTCTTTATTGCCTTATTGAGTTGCTATCTTTATTTTCCTTGTTTGGTAATTGTAGCATTTATTATTTCTTGTCATTTACCATGCTTTCTTTTCATACCCATCAAACTTTTGGTTATTGTGTTTTGATTGTGATTATCTTTTGAATTTACATTTGATCTTGAGAATTTATTGTTGGTTTAGACTATGCTACCAACGAATCAATTCTTGTTTTGATTGATTCTAAACCGGCAATAATTCTCTTATCAAATTTTGGCGCCGTTGTCGGGAATTTACAATGGTGTTACATTATTGGTTATTGTTAATATGTGAATATGTGAATAGTTTGTTTAATTTTTTGTTTTTATTTCCATTTTGCTTGTTCTTATTATCTTCTATTTTTATTTTCTATTTCTCCTATGCATTCTCACCCATTGGATTATGAGTTTGGTTGCTATCGTGTTATAGGGATTGAGAATTTCAAGTATTTGTCACCTAGATGGGATGAAGAGAATTCACAAAAAGATTGGGTGTACAAGTTTTGGAATTTCAAAAGCCATGAAAATTGCAAACATGGGTGAAAATTCAAGGAACAATGGAAACACAAGCCTCCTTGTTGAGAGCTTCTCAATAAAGTCCAATTTAAAGACTCTAAATAGAAGTGTTAGGTGGAAGATATCTCACTATGGTAAAATTTTTCAACTTTTTTCTTTTATTGTATTCTTGTAAATATGTCTCTTGACTGGTAGCTTGCCTTTTTATATTTTAGTTTTTTAATTGCTCTTTTGAATAATTAATGATTTTAGTTGAATTTATCTTTTTATCATGAATTATAATTTCAAAATTTTTAATTAGTTGTGAATAGTTGAAGTAGTTGGTAGCTTTTATTCGTGCATATTTTAAGTATTTTGAATAGTTAACAACTTTTGTTTTGGAAAATAAAATTTTGATAATTTTAAAGTTAAATATAAATAGTTGCATTTTTATTAATTTCTTGTTTATATGCATTTTGCATTGTTGGGTGAATTTCTTGTTTAATTTCTCCTTCCTCCGCGAATCACCGCCCACACCGCCGCAACCACCACCCTTTTCTCGCCTCAGCCATACCAGCCATCTTCTCTTTTCTCCACCCCGCGATCCTCCTCTTCGCATTACCCAAGCTTCACCCTGAACCAGCCTCCCGTCATCGCGACATTACCCTTCTCGCAACCTTCTCTTCCTCGCCGAACCTTTCCTCTTCCACACACGAACTCCAACTCCTGGCCCCATTCTCCTTATTCTGTATTGAAGGCCAGAACAGGGACTCCTGTCTCCCCTGTTTCTCTCCACTGCCTGGGACACTCAGAACAGGGCAAGCCCCTGTTTCCATTGAGCTGCGTCCTTACCGCTGCCGCTTCTGCTTGCCCCACTGTTGAAGCCGCCACCTCTGTGCCGGCATCCCTCTGCTTCCGAACCCCCCCTGTTGCTCTATCCCTCCACCTCTGCTGCTGCACAAACCCTGCTTCCCCTGTTTTTGCGTTTTTCTTTTCTCTTCTTCAAACAGGTTTTAGTTTAACTTCTCTTTGTTTTCTTATCTGGTTTACTTAGTTTAGGATTAGTGTATGTTAATTTCTGGTGATAATTTGATGTGGTTATGATTATTAACTGTTGCTGTTAGTTGATTTTAGGTTAGAATTAGAAATTTCTGGTTAGACCTGGTTACTACTGTTTTGGTTACTGCTGGATTAATTCACTGCTATTCAGGTTGTTTTTGCTGAGGACTTGTTGCTGTTAGGTTGTTTAAAGTAAAACTAGGAGTAGTGTTAATTCATAGATAATTAATCATGCTTTTATGTTCCTTGAATTTGAAATTCATTTGGTTTGGATTGTCTAACTGATTTGTTTGCTGAATTTCGATTAGGATTAATTACAATTTCAGTTTTGATCTTTAATCAGTTTGGTTTTGATTTTGGTTGGTTTTAGATCCTTGCTTTGATTCTAGGTTAGTTCAGCTTAGTTTTGATTATCTGTTAGCGAATTTGGGTGTTTAGGTTAGGATAAAATTAGTTTACTTTAGATTATTCAGCTCTGTATGCTTGATGGAAGTGTTTGAGGTTATCCTGAGTTGCTGTTTATAATGTGAAATCACTGATTCTGATTTGAATTTTCTGATTGAATTGATGGAATATGCTACTGATTTTTGTGTCATTCTTGGTGAACTTTTATGAATTGATGTTCAAAGAATGCTTGTTTTGTTGAAAGGTTGCTGAAAATTGGGTTAAATAGTGTTAATTTGAATTTGGGTTATCAATTGCTACTTGGTGGCATTGATTTTCTACTGAACTGCTGCAATAGGCTGCTAATGTTTCCTTCCATTGATGCTAAATTTCTGATTTGTTGTTGATGGTTAATGCTGCTGAGTTATTGTTGTTTGTGTTGGAATAGATGATGCCTGCTGAACTGAGATTGGTTTTATTAATAAATCTGTTATTGAATTCGTTTAGTTTGGCTTGATTGATTTTCTGTTGAATTAATGGATAAACTGCTGTCCTCCTGCTGTTTTGCTGAGATATTGCTGCTGGATTGCTCAATATTACTGTTTTGATGCTGTATGTTAGGCCATTGATTGCTGTTTTGTTGCTGAATGATGCTGCCTTTCTTGAATTTGAATTAAATTGTCAATTGCTCAAGTTCAATTATCCATTTTGTTCTTGCTTCAATTTTGACTGCTGCTTATTTTCCAATCCATGTTGGCTCATTTGATTACTTCCCATGTTTACATATCTGGTTTTTGTGTTTTTAATTGTTAATGAATTCCTATGGAATCTGAATTGATTGTTTTAATTTGGGAAATAGCCAATTTACTGCTAAAATGCTGCTGGATTTTTCCTAACCTTGTTTCATTAAATGACATTATTTTATTTGGTGCAACAAAATTCTATTAGACGGATTTCTGTGTCTAAAAGAATCTTGTTTGCTAAATGGTTTTGGAAATTTTCTCAAGAGCTTCCTTACAAGTTTTGGCTAATTCTTTAACTTCTTTGCTTCTTTTAAATTATGCGTTCTTCTTGAGCATTGAATATGCCTTAATTGAGTTTTAAATTGACCATAAACTTGAAATTCTTTTGAAAATTAGAGCCTCTTTTGCATAAACTCACAAGATTGAAGGTTTTTAACATATGTGGCTGATTTGATTCATTTTATTCATGCCTAACTTACATTAAGTCACAGATCGTGAGGTTTTCAATTCTTGTTTTAACTTGTGAATTTTATGCTTCCTTAGAATTTGGTGTCACATAGATATTTACTTGATTATGTGCTCTACACGTACATGTGTATCACTTGTTTTGGCATTTTGAATTGTTGAGAAGTTGAACATGAACTTGCTTGTTTTGGAACTTTGGAAATTCTCAGAATTTAGGGACGTTTTTGCTATGCCTAGAACTTTTGCCTTTCTCTTTTGTTTTCAACTAACTCTTCCTTTTTGTTTACATGACTTTGACGTTTGCTTTCTTTTTCAACTAACTTTTTCTTCTTCCTAACATAACTATTGACTATCTTTTCTTTCTTTTCTTCTTCAACTAACTATTTTCTTTTTACTCACATAACTTTTAACTTTCTTTTTCTTTTCAACTAACACTAACTTTTTAACTGTTTTCTTTTCTTCACCGACCTTTTGACTTTTCTTTTCTTTTTCAACTAACTTTCCTTTTAACCTTTTACCTGTTTTCTTTTTTCTTCGTGCATAGCAATAACACTCCTTTCTTCTTTTTCTCTTTGTTAAACAAGCAAGTTAGCTTTCTTAGATTCCTTTATTTGATTGGCAGTTACTTCTTCTACCTTGATTCTCATGTGTGCTTCCATTCAAATTTATATTATCTGTTCACTTCATATGCTGCTTTGTGACTTAGCTCTTTCCTTTTCAGCACCACCATCACTCTTGCAGCCACTTTTGTATGATGACATAGTGACGACTACTTCCGCTCCGCACGATCTTGAGCACCGAGGACGGTGCTACATCTTAAGTGTGGGGAGGTTGTGCATTTTCAGCAAGTGCTTTTTGGGTGACAAGCTTCATTTCCAAACACTTTTAGCATAGTTTCTTTTTATGTTTTTTGGTACTTTGTATATATTTTATCCTTTTGAGAAACTTTTTACTTAGTTTATTGCACTTTCTAAGTTTATTGCACTTTTCAATTTTGCTTGTATATAACCTAGTATTATATTGTAGTATAGCATGTTTTTAGATTTCTTTTTTTAGCTTTTAGTTGTGATTGTGATTTGGATGATGTGATGATTGCACCTGTTTGATTTCTTATATACTTGCTATTTTGGGTTGATTGAAATTAGGAATTAAACTTAGGAATTTTGACCTTTTCCATCCAATCACATTATATACATATAGAATAAATGTTAGTCAATTTAATGAAATTTTCAAGAGACTTACTTTTTATAAAGGGCATTGAAATTCAAATTGAATTGAGTTGAAATTCTTTGAAACTTGCATGATTCATACATTGTCGAATATGGTTTTTGAGTTAACGAACATACAACTTATGAGATTTTGAGCCTTATTATGTGGTTACACTATTTGACCACTTATTTTATTATTGTGTGTGCTCTTCTCTATGAGTGCAATTTTTAGTTTGTTTAATTCTATATATCCATTGTTTAATGTATTTTTATGCATTTATGTGATTGAGGCCATTATTTCTTTATAGCTTACTTTACCCAAATAGCCTACCATTTCATTCACTTTTGTTTGCTACTTTGAGCCTATGAATACCCCCCTTTTGTTATTTATTTTGCCACATCATTAACCATAAGCGAAAAACAATGAAATGTCCTTTATTTGAATCTTTGAGTAGCTTAAGTTAGTGAGAGTGGGTGATGTTTAAGTGTGGGAAAAATGTGGGAACCTTGGTTGATTGAATGTGTTTTATGCTTACTGAAAAATTTTGAAAATTTAGGGTGCATACTCATGTAAAAGGATAGGAACCATATGCATTGATGATCCTTGTATAAATTATGTTCTTGAAAAAAAAAAGAGAAAGAAAAGAAATAATGAAAAGGGGACAAAATTACCCCAATGAGAAATTCAATAATAATCAATGCATATGTGATTGAATTTGATGCATGAGTGTGTGTATGGATGTAAAAGTGAGATATGGGTGGCTAAGTTTGATATTAGAGGTTTATAGGTTGTGTGTGTGTTAGATGATAATTTAGGGTAATCAAAGATTCAAATGCAAGCTCACCTAGCCATATATACATCCTTACCTTTAACCTTAACCCCATTACAACCTTGAAAAGACCTCATGATTTTTGCATATGTACATTAAATTTGTGTTGATTGTTTAGATGAAGAACAAACTTTAGAAAGCATGATTAGAGGAGAATTGAGTGAATTGACCCTAAACACTTAAGTGACTAGAGTGCATACACATGCTTTTTAAGCTTTATAATTGCTAAATTTTATCCACTTTAATTCCATTTGATGCCTTATTGTGTTTGTTGAGTAATTTCAGGCTTACTAGGCAAGTATGAATTGAAGAAGTGGAAGGAAAGCATGCAAAATGGGAGAATTCAAAAAATGAAGGATTTGTAAAGCTGTCAACCCTGACCTCTCGGTACTAAATTGGTCATAACTTGAGCTACAGAGGTCCAAATGAGATGGTTTCAGCGACATTGGAAAGCTAATGTCCGGGACTTCAAAATGATATATAATTTGCTATAGTGGACTAAGTTGAAGTGTGCGTACGCACGTAATTTGTGCACACACACACAGGTCAGAAAACAGCAAGTGTGCGGACGCACACATCTGTGCATCCGCACAGGTCCTGGCACGTGAGCTCATTAACTAAAAATCGCTGGGGCGATTTCTGGGCCCCCAAAACCCAATCCAACTTATTTCTGAAGCTATTTCAAGCCAAATTGAAGAGGAATGAAGGGGAGAGCACTTAGGTTTAAGTTTTATCATGTTGTAGGTCATTTTCTAGAGAGAGAAGCTCCCCCTTCTCTCAAGAATTAAGGTTTTTATCTTTATTCTCTCTTTAATTTCTCTCTTTAATTCTTGTTTAATTGTAGTTTCATTTACATTTTCTTGTTTTATTGCCTTTACTCTCTTTGTTTCCTTTGTTAATTTCCCTTTTATGCTCATTTTAGTTGTATGAATACACTTGTGACTTTTAATTTCCTTTAATACAATTTTGATGTTTATGTTTCTTTATTGCCTTATTGAGTTGCTATCTTTATCTTCCTTGCTTGGTAGTTGTAGCATTTATTATTTCTTGTCATTTATCATGCTTTCTTTTCATACCTATCAAGTATTTGATAAAATACTTGGTTGAGTTTTTACATATTTTTCTCACTCTTGGTTGAGAAATTGAGTGGTTTGAGTGAACATGAGTGGGGGATGTCCATTCCACATTGTGTGAGGGTTGTTAATTAACTTAGTTTCCACTAAAGCTAACCTTTCACTAAGTTAATTAGTGAGTTGGCTAGAACTTGTGGATTGAGGTTAATTATGCACTTTTGACTTATCTTCGATGTAGGGTTGACTAATTGGGATTAATTCACACATAATTACGATGTTTGTGGTCCACTACTAGGATAGCAAGCCCTAATCACCCAATCCTCACCAAGAGCTCTTTTAGTATTTAAATTCTATTTTTATTGCCTTTACTTGCCTTCGTTTAATTTCTTGCATATCAAGTTACTTTCTTGCATATTTACATTTCTTGTTACTTACATTTTCTTGCCATCATCTAATCCCCTTTGTTCCCTCATAGCCAATAATATGACACTTAATTGCAATTCCTAGGGAGAACGACCTGGAAATTCAAACTCCCGGTTATTGTGTTTTGATTGTGACTATCTTTTGAATCTATATTTGATCTTGAGAATTCATTGTTGGTTTGGACTATGCTACCAACGAATCAATTCTTGTTTTGATTGATTCTAAATCGGCAATAATTCTCTTATCAGGCATCGACTCGTGCGCGTCATTTACTGATACGTGAAAAATTAATATTTCACGTATAACCAGCAAGTATACTGGATCGTATCAAGTAGTAAAACTCACAAGAGTGAGGTCGATCCCACGGAGATTGGTAGCTTAAGCAACTTTGGTTAAATGGTAGTTTAGTTAGGCAAACATTGTTTTGTTTTCATTAGAATTTAATTCTTGAATGTAATTGCAGAAAATGTAATGACAATTAATTAAAAGAACTAAAGTAAGGAAAGCAAATCAATTGACTGAAAGTAAATAACTGAAACTTAAATGGCAAGAAACTTAAATGACAACAAGAGTAAATTGCAAGAAAGTAGAGTGCAGAATTTTAAAGAGCAGGGAAGTAGAGTGCAAGTAATAGAAAGCTGAATTTAAATAGCAGGAGTGTGAAATTGCTTGAATATAAAAGGGAGTTGGGTAGTGGGCATTCAAAATAACTAAAGAACAAAGAAAATGAGAATTGATGGTAGAGATCACTAAGGATCAGAGGTGTAAATTCTCATGAATTGATGATGATTAATTCCTTCTCAATAATGGGGATAGATCCATAGCAGATTGTGAATAATTGAGTCCCAATCTCTTGGTGGCTTAATTTCTCTCAACACAATTAATTGCCACTCTCGTGATCTAATTGTTCATGAGAAGAGATGAAACTCAATAGCTAATCCTTCATGCCACACAATTCTTAGGATCTAAACCAAGGGTGGTTACATCTCACATACCAACCCAAAGTATATCAATCAAAAGAATTATGAAAGGATGAACTCTAAATTGAATTTTATGACTCCTTTCTCAAGTTCATCACAAAATTCAAATAGCTCTAACCCCCCTCTCGGTAGTGATTGAATCTGTGAAGAACACGTGTTTCCTCTTGGAGAAACCCACTTGAATTGAGAAGAAAAGAAAAAGCTATCAATTCATTTGAATAAACAGAGCTCCTCCCCCTAGTGAAAATGGGATTTAGTGAATCACAGCTCCAATTTCAACAACCATTTCCAATTGGAAATTAAACTAAGTGTAGAGAAGAATGAATGATGAAGAAGAAGAAATTCTTAAAACTAAAATTTGAAGTTACAAATAAAACAAAATAGCTCCCTGGTATACTTCCCGAAATATGCAGTAAAAATAAAAGTAAAAGTGTATTGTAAGAGTAAAATGTGTCAAAAGTCCCCCTAAGTACAAAACTTTCTCCTATTTATACTAGTCCTTAAGCTCTTTGAGAGGCCCTCAATCAAGTTTGTTGGGTTAGCAATTGGGCTTTGTTCTTGTTGGATTGGTTAGCTTCTAGATGGAATTGCTGTACCTTATGGAAAAACAGAGAAAATAGAGAGCTTATACACATCAATTTTGGCCCATTGAGCATGTTGCTGGCAAACACGCCTATGCAATTGCAAGTTAGCAACGTGCATGTAAGTTTCCGGGGCTGGGGCTTGGTACAAGGGCATTGCCAACTTGGTTTCCAAGTTGCCAACGTGCTTCCTGCTCTTTGGATTCAATTCTTGTGCTTGTTTTTGGAGCTTAAAGTTGCCTATGGTTTGAGCTTCAATTTTGTGCTTCACTATAGACTATTATACATGGTTGGAAAGCTCTGAATGTTGGCTTTCCAACGCAACTAGAAGCACCTCAATTGGATCTTTGTAGCTCACGTTATGCTCCATTAAAGAGGCTAAGGTCAGCCTGCCAAAATCGCAGGTGTTTTTGGTGAACACGCCTTTGTTTTTCCAAGTTGCCAACGCCTTCCGATTCTGAAGCTCTAAATGAAGCCAGCTTTTGAAGCTTCAAACGAATGTCAACCACATACTATGATATATGGTTGGAAAGCGCTGAATGTCTACTTTCCAATACCGTTGAGAGTACATCATTTGAAGCTCTACAACTCAAGATATACTCCATGGAAGAGAGCAAGGTCAGGCTGCCAAAGTCGCCAGCGTTGTTGGCAAACACGCCTTCCTCCCAGCACGTTGGCAACGTGGATTACCTCCTTCCCTGAGCCCAAAACCTCTGACATAGGCATTGTTGCTGGACACGCTTTCCTCTTCTCACGTTGGCAACGTGAGTTGCCCCCCAAGGTTGCCTAAGTTGCTGGCGTTGCCAATGAACACGCCCTTGCAACTCTAAGTTGGCAATGTGCTAGCCTCTGCCTCCTTGCTTCCAAGCTTGCTGCATTGTTGCCACACATGCCCTTATGATTCCAAGTTAACAACATGCTAACTTCATTCTCCTAGCATCAAGTTTGCTGCGTTGTCACTGAACACGCCAATGATCCTTCAAGTTGGCAACATGCTCGTGGCTGCCTCTTAGCTCCATCCAGGGCTTCCTGGCATTGCCATTGAACATGCCAATGCTTCCTTGAGTTGCAACGTGCTCAAGGCTTCCTTTGTTGCCATCCAGGGCTTCCTGGCGTTGCCATTGAACACGCTAATAGTATCCAGCGTTGGCAACGTGCATAAGGCTTTCCTTTCACCATCCATGACTTCCTGGCGTTGCCATTGAACACGCCCATAGTATCCAACGTTGGTAACGTGCATAAGGCTTTCCTTTCACCATCCAGGGCCTCCTGGCGTTGCCAATGGACACGCCAATAGTATCTTGCGTTGGCAACGTGCACATCTCTACCTCCTTGCCAAGCTTGATGTATTCCCAAGCTTTCTTGGTCCAATTCTTGCTCCCTTGCCTTCTTCCTTCATTACCTATCATTAACTAAAGAAACTTCCTCAAAGTCTTGCCATTCTATGCAATCAATTTAAGAGATTCATTCACATTAACTCATTTATAAGTTCCTTGAATTATTTGCATGAATTTGGCCAACATTTACCTAGTTCTTGGTGTTTTAATGCATGGAGGTAAAATTCCTCAAAGTGCTTGTTTATTTCAAAGAAAGTGAATGAAATTAAGCTAAAACTACTTAAACTAACTAACTAATATAGCAAAGATGCAAATGCATCATTTACGCATACGCGTGGATGGCCAAAACATCAAGTGACGCGTGTCGGTTGGGTTGTGCGCCTAGCATGCCATCTGCATCGTTCTAGAAAAACTCTATTGTTTTTGGACAAGAGAGCAAAATTGGCATCGACGCATACGCGTCGCCATGCAAACACGTGGATTGCCTTTTTTCTTAACTAGCAAGCTACCCAGTAATGGCAAATTTCATTAAATAAGGGAAACCACAGCTTAAACTAAATAATCCTAACTAAAAATAAAAATTTAATTTATTACCAATATGAATAAAAGAGAAAATAGGAAGAATTTTCCACCTAGTACTTTTAGTTAAAGTCCTTAAGTTGGACATTGGGTGAGCTCCTTGTCATGGTGGCTTATGTTTGAACTCATCTTGAAACTTCCACCAACGCTTGGACTTCCAATAAGCTACAACATTTCCAAGTGAATTTACCAAGCCTTGATGAAGTTCTTCACAAGGTTTGAGCTCCCAAAGTTGATCCTCTTGTATGTCGGGATCTCAAATCTTGTTTCTACACCCGTCTTTAAGTTGATCATCATTGTTCCAACCAGGTGGCAAGCAATCCAAATTCTCAACAAAGTACCAAACTCTTCTCTTAGATCCAACCAATTGATCAATAGTCCAACCCTTGCATCTTTCTCTTGAAATCTTGACCTTGATAAGTCTTGATTTGCAACTCCAACGACTAAACATCCTTCTCTTACGCTTAATGCCACAAAGCCTCTAAAGTTGGCCATCCGTATCAAGCATACCATACTCAAGTGGGACAATAAAGCTAATAGAGATTAGTTTTACCCACTCAAATGATGGAGGAGACGACAACCTAGGTAGAGAAGTCTCCAACGACCTTGACAAAGCATATTCAACTCCCGTCCATCCTTTTCGAAGGACTTCCACTTCCACATCATTCTCAAACTTAATCAGAGAAGGTTCTTCAAACTCAAGGGGTTCACTTTTGGATGCAAATTCATCACTAGGAGGACTTGATTCATGATTATCATCACCAAGAGAACTTGCCTCTTGATCTATTCCATCCAATTCTTCATAGGGAATATGCCTTGGAAGTTGTGCACCTTCTTTCTTAACCTCTTTTACAAGTCCAATGGAGGATGATTCAATTGTAGATAGAAATCAACAATTATTGAATCCATCTCTTAATCAACCTCCTCAAAGTCTTCAACCATGATATGCCTTGGAGGTTGTACACCCTCCTCAACATCAAATTCAAACTTCTTGCAAGGAGGCTCTATGATTTCAGGTTCTCATGGACTTTCAACATCTCCTAAGTCTTCAACCACTTCTTCCTCTTCAACAATTACGGCTTCCTCCAATTGTTCTAGTACAAAATCACATTCCTCATTTTCCACCGGAGCTTCTAATCTCTCTTTTATGCTATGCTCCTCATTAGATTCTCCACATGCAACCATGGGAGTACTTTGAGTGTCGAAGTGTAGGGAGGCTAAATTATTTACTACATCGGTCAAGGTAGCTACGAACTCTAGTGTCTGCCTCTGAGTTTCACATTGCTCATGAAGAAGAAGGCCAAGGGTGTCATCCATTATAGATTGGAGTGGATATGAGGGTTCGTTACTTGGGAGGAAAGATTCATGATAGGGAGGTTGTTCATCTTGATAAGGGTATGGAGATGGTGTATATTGAGGTGGTGGTTCTTGGGGATAATTGCGTTGGAATTAGGGTGGTTCTATGAATGGTTTATAGGGCTCATAAGGTGGTTGGTATGGTGGATATGGGTTAGGGTCATAAGGAAGTGTTTGATTGTAGGTGGCTTGTGAGTATGGTGGTTCAAAACTATGTTGAGAAGGGGGTTCATATGCATATGGTGGGGCTTATTGGTAACTACAAGGCGGTCCACCATAGCTATTAGATTGATATGCATCTTGGAATGGCTTTTGCTCATAGTACGTTGGTGGAGGTTGTTTCCAAAATGGTTGATCATAGGCTTGAGGTTCCTCCCACCTTTGATTGTCCCAACCTTGATGCATGTTCTCATTGTGGCTTCCATTCCCTACAACATAATTTGAACCAAACTCATAGCCAAACGGGGTGAGAATTTATAGTAACAAGAGAAAATAAAAACAAATACTAACAAGAAATAATAAAAGTAAACTCCTAAAACTAGTATCAACTAGCAAAGAAACGAAAAGGCAAACATATTCACAATATTCACAATAACCAATAAGGCACACATTTGCAATTCCCCAGCAATGGCGCCAAAAACTTGACGGAGGAAAAATGTCGGTAAAGATTTTCACAAAAATATCGCGTTGCAAGTATAGTTCTAAACCGACAATTAAACCTTAGTCAATGTTTAAATTTTTTGTCACTTAAGCAAACCCAATAAAATTAATCAAAGTATTAAACCTCGGGTTGTCTCTCAAGAAATTGCATGGAAGTGTATTTATTATTGGTTATGAAAAAGTATATTTTTGGGTTTTGTAATGAGAAACAAGAAAGTAAAATGGCGAGAAAATAAACTAATAATTAAGAAAGCTCTTAGCAAGGAAAGAAATTAAGGAGTCCTATCCTCATTATCATCATCAATTGTGATGGTAAATGTGAATTACCTTCACTTAGTTAACCTCTAAACAATGGAGGAAGGTCAATTGCATACAATCAACTTCAGTTCACAAGTCCTAGTCAACTCATAGTGAGAGACTAGCTTTGGTGAAGTTCAAGCTAACTGGCAATCTTCAATTACCATTCAACAAGAGACTTTGACAACTCAAGAGTCTCTAATTAATCAATCCAAGTCACGAACATAAAAATCTAATTTAAAACCCTCCCAAGCATTTTATCAAACACTTGGAAGGCACAAAATAAAAGCATAGAAAAGTAATAAAAGAATGTAAAATCTAAGATCAACAATGGCAAGGAATCAATAATAACAAATGAAGAAAGAAGTAATAAACATGAACTACCTTAAATTGCATTAAAAGAAAATTGAATTTAACATGAAGAGTTCATAAACTAAATTGGGAAAATTAAGAAATCAACAAGAGAAGACAAACTAAGATGCTAGAATAATAGAATGTAGAATAAAAACTAAATTAAAGCAAAATAGAAATCTGAATTTGAGAAGAACTAAAACTAAAACTAAGAGAAACCTTAAAACCTAGAGAGAGAAGAGAGACTCTCTCTCTCTCTAGAAAACTACATCGAAAACTTAAAATTTTGTGAATGAAAGTTAGTGAATGAATGATTCCTTCCAGCTCCACTCAGCAGCCTCTAATCTATATTTTTGGACCTAAAACTGGGTCAAAAGTAGCCCAGAAATTGCCCCTAGCGTTTTCTGTAAGTTGCAGCACGTGACGCTCTGTCACGCGTACGCGTTGGCCATTGAACAAATTCCTGGTCACATGTACACGTCATCCATGCGTACGCGTCGCTTGTCTCCTGCATCAGTCACGGGTACATGTCGCTGCAAGTTTCTGAAAACTTCACTTTCTTGTGTTCCTTCCACTTTTGCGTGCTTCTTTTCCATCCTCTAAGCCATTCCTGTCCTATAAACCCTGAAAATACTTAACAAACATATCACGGCATCGAATGGTAATAAGAGAGGATTAAAATTAGCAAATTTAAGGCCAAAGAAGTATGTTCCCATCATAGCACAAAATTAGGAAGAAAAATGTAAAACATGCAAATTATATGCATAAGTATGAGAATAATGGATAAAATTCACTCAATTCAATACAAAATAAATCATAAAATAGTGGTTTATCAATGGAGTGTGGGAATCCATGCAGCAACAAGCACCCAAAGCTTGATTCCAACAAGATCAACAAGCCTCAAGCACCAACACCACTTCCAAAACTCACCAACTATCAAGCTATACACATATAACATACCAAAAATTAACACTATGGCTAACAAAAACATCAAACCACGAGATTTTAAAGAGACTTATCTTACCCAATGATATCAGGGAAAAATCCAACAATAATCCAATGCTAGATCACCCCTAAACAAACAAAATTACAAATTCAACTCAAGAACCAAAACCAAAAATGCAAAACTATTAGGAATGGAAGCTGGAGTATGAATTTCAAAAATCTTACCACTTTGTTTAGATAGAAACAAAGAGCTTAGCAAGAGCTTCACTTAGCCATGAATGACACGTCAATCGGAGCACCGTAGCTCAAGTTGTGAGCAAAACAAGGTTTGGGTGAATAGTAAAATCCCAAACCCCTTCTCTTCTCTCTTGTCACCGTCCCTCTCTCTCTCTCTCTTTTCTAAAAAATGAGGCTGAATGCCTCTTAGTGATCACATATATGTTGGGTTTGGGCCCAACTTAGGCCCAGTCCAACGCGTTAGCGTTTTAGGTACATTTGGTCCAACTTTGGGCCAAAACTTTTAAGATTAGTGTCCGATTTTCAATTCTAAATATTTTCCTAAGAGTTTCTACTATTTTTATTATTCTCCACAGTATCGAACAGACTTAAGCCGTTACTGACGGCTAAATTACCTATACGCTTTTTTATGCAATTTTTTTGCAGAATATTATATTTTCCCACTCAAAAAAATTCACTGAATTCAAATCTCACCATTAAAATTTTAAATTAACATTCCTAAATTTTGAACCTATTTTGGCAATTAAATTATTATTTTATATTATCTAAATGATTGATTTTTAATTATGGTTCTTACATTCTCCCCTCCTAATTAGGAATTTTGACTCCAAAATTCAAATTGTCAGTAAATGAATGACCGCTATCCATCTCCATCTCCGATTCGAGTCTCCACATGTCTTCTGCTCTGTCACTCTGATTATTTGGTACTAAGAACCCAAATTGCTCAGCTACATCCATCAAAAGTTTCCTCCTTCACTAGTTTTACCAACAAAACTCTAAGTTTTCCCCAATCATAATAGCGACATTACATAAGATGAAACTAAGCTAAACTTGGTCCAAACAACACATCATATCAACTTTATATGCTAACCTCTCATCAAAAGATCCAACTCCGTCGCCTCACTTGCATCTATAGCGAACACACGGCTTGGTTGCTGACTCCAACCTGTATTTTGGTTTCTTCCATGATGGCAGCCTCTGGCAATGTGCCCAGGCAGCACACAAGTATAGCATAGACCACATCCACTCACCTGGTGAAACTGGGCATTGTTACTCCTTCCAAAGTTCCCTTGACCTTGAAGATGCTGAGTGGCATGTCCTCCCCTTTTAAAGTTCTGGCCTCTTGATGGAAAATACTTTTCACGACATCTGCTTCTGGTACCCCATCAACTATGTCTCGCCAATGCCGTATTCTTAATATAATCCTCCACAACTCTCGCCTTGTCCATCCATTCCGAGAATCTCCGAATCTGCAATGGAGCCACAACACTCAAAATATTTTACCTCAACCCTACTTGGTACATGTTGAGTTAGCAATGCACGTTCCACTTTTTTTTACTAATTATCTGTTTCACTAAGATTTTTTTATCCCTTGAAAGTCGGTGGATTAACCATCAAGAAGGCAACTAATGTCATCGAGACACCACCTAAATTATTCCCAGTTCTTCCTCGATTTCTATTTTTTATGGGTTCTACTGTCTGTCCATTTTTCTCTCTTTTCTGAAAAATGAGGTTGAATGCCTCTTAATGATCACATATATATGTTGGGTTTGTTGGGCCCAGTCCAACCCGTTAGCATTTTAGGTCTGTTTGGCCCAACTTTGGGCTAAAACCTTTAAGATTAGTGCCCAATTGTCAATTCTAAATATTTTCCTAAAAGTTTCTACTATTTTTATTATTCTCTCAGTTCCTGATGAGAGATTTTTATGCCGGTATAGAAAGTATCAATAAATCCAATCGTGAGTATAGTCCAACCGACATGCAAATTTCACATCAAACAATTCTAAAATCTACAACCGAGAGTATTAGTCCCGAGTCGTCTTCCTTAGGAATTGCCTTAGAATGCACATCATTGATTAGGAAGTCTCTCGTGGTTTTGAGAGTTTGATGCAAGAATTTAAGCTAATAAGAATGAGCAACAAGTAATTTTGATAAAAGCCTTGGCTAAAGGTGAGCATTGAAGGTTCCATCATTATAGCTTTCATCAATTGTAACAACAATCAATCATTGCTTCACTTAGTTGACCCCTAATCAGGGAGGAAATTCAAGTGAAAGTAATCAACTTTGGGTCTCAAGTTCTAATGTAGCTAAGCCCTAGTGGCCTACAATTCAATTAACAATTCTCAATTAATAGTCAACAATTGATATTAACTATTCAAGTGTTTCCAAAAACTCAACCTCTAAGCCAAGTAAGAAGTATCTACTCCATAGCTAGGGTTGTCATTTCCTCAAACAATTGGTGAGCAACAGTAAAAGACATCATGGAATTAAAAAAAAAAGAATTGAGTTCAAGCTATCTAATTCAAGCAAACATCAACAATCAAACAATTGAATGAAATTCCTCATCTCATTGATCAAAATCAAAGTAATAAAGTCACAAATCTAATATCCAAAATGGATGAATCAAAGAACACTAATTGAGAATAGAAGAGTAGATCTACAACTTAAATCAAAGTAAAAGTGAATTAGCAATTGATCTCACCAAAAGAATCCAAGAGAAATTTAGATGAAAAGAGCAAAATCCTAGAGAGAAGGTGGATCTTCTCTCTCTACAAAATGTAACTAACTTCTAAAAATATCTAAATGTGTGTAATATGAGTGAATGGATGTGGATCTCTCAATCCTTGGTCTTCTTATGCTTTTTCCGCCAAAACTCTGCCCCAAAATAGGGTCTGCAATAGCTTAAAATTGCTGGTCACATTTTCTCTTTAAAAATCATGTGCGAACATCGACGCGAACGCGCACAGCACGCGTACACATCCCTAGAGCTTTACGATCCACGCGTGTAACGACTCAATTTCTGGTACGTCATGATCATACTAGAAACTGAGCACTACCAACTTGTCTTCCTAATTATTATCTATTATTTATTATATGAGCCTGATTCGTTGTTAAAAGCGTAGTTATTTTGCGAGATACTTTTTTTAAAAATGTTTGGGATTAATAAACAGAATCATTCACAACCAATTCACAAATAATAATAGGTAAAACAGTTATAAACAACCACACATAAATACATCTCAAGCAGTTGATAACTTTTCGTGATCCAGCCTTTATTAGAGTATAGACTTTTAGTTAGAACACCCCTAGATATAGCTAAATAATATCTAAATATGTATATATATATATACTCACCTAGTCCCTTTAAGCTACTAAAGCGAGGAAAAGTACGTTCTAAGTATTCAAAACTCAAGTCAGGTGGATCATCATTAAAAGGTGAAACATCATCTACTACTCCTCTACACGATCAGTCATTGCCATATGACGTCTCTCTGGTTCCTCATCAAGCAGCTTAATAACAGGAGTCTCGTACACAGGATTTAATTTAAAGTTTGCATACAAACAGAGTGTAGACGTTGGCTAGTCTCACAGTATATACATATAAATAGAGAACGAGATTTACCCTAGACTCAGAAGACTATCTAGAGTGGAATCCTTTTTGCGAACAGTCATCAGTGAACTACGGATGGGTACTCATGCTTCTATCTAAAGGGGGAAGGGAGAGAGAAGGGGTAAGAACTGGGGAGTTCTTAGTAGGGTCGGGGTTATTAGTTAAGTTCATTAATTCGGTGGTGTTTGGTAGACGAATAACAGAATATAGAGAAGCAGTAAACAGAAGACAGATAAATAGAGAAGATAAAGAAAACAGATAGTAAAACACAAACAGAAGAATACAAGAGAATAACACAAACACAAACACAGAGAATAGAATACAAACAAAGAAAGTATACATTCAAACAACAATCATAATAGAGGAAATGTGCAACCAAGTATGATACATGTCTGTCCTATGCAAGCCATGAGCTCATGTGTCGGTTGGCTGCCCACAATCCCGACATTTATCCGGTCACGAGTAATCCCGATTTTCCGTTCTTAAATAAATGCACATATAATAATAGCTGCTCATTTGAGACAGCCTCTGCTTACTGCAGGAAAATGTATATATACTCTGCTCTGCTCTGCTCTGGGGAAGCGAAAAATAGCTGTAGGTAACTTAGTTTCCTTACAGAGGCTCTGGGTTGCATTAAGCAACTAATATATATATATATATATATATATATATATATATATATATATATATATATATTAATATAGCTCTGGGTTGCATCAAGAAACTAATAGATATATATATATATATATATATATATATATATATATATATATATATATATATATATATATATTAATATATCTTTATTATATTACTCTTCTCTTTATATCTTTTTACTTTGTTCTGGTTTCTCTTTTTTCTGTATCTCTTTACTTTGCTTTGGTTATTCTATTCTCTGTATCTCTTTACTCTGCTCTGGTTATTCTATTCTCTATATCTCTTTACTTTGCTCTGGTTACTCTGTTCTCTATATCTCTTTACTTTTCTCTATTTACTGTTCTTCTGTATCTATATTTACTCTTTTTCTCTTTATCTCTTTACTTCACTTTTGTTACTCTGTTCTCTGTGTTTCTCTACTCTGCTCTGATTTCTTTGCTTAACATATGTATTTAAAGCTTATGTAAATTTCGGTATGAATAGTTAGCCTGTCCCAAGTATAGGTTCATTAAGTCTATAATGAAACAGTTTAACTTTTCATATAATACCTAAGCCTAGTCGCAACTCAAGGACTAACTATGTTGCCCTAGTTCGTTCACTAATTTCTGTCTATTTATCTATCATTAAAACTTTATAGACTTTTTCTTCGATTTTTATCTTTTCTTCAACTTTTTATCTTTCTTTTATCTTTGCCTCCCTAACATGTTATTACCACTCCCTAAGTGTTTTATGAAGGTAACTATGAGATTCTGCGCTTAAAGTTGTCTTTCTAAAGCTTTTATAGAAAATTGCCTTTTCCGTATTATTTTATTATTTTTATTAAAATATTATTTTTAATTAAATATTATTATTTAATATTTTGTTATTATTTATTATTTTATTAATATATTTTCGAAAATTACCTTACATTTACCTTTTTACCTTTAAAATTTACTTTTTACCCCGGTAACTTTTAATATTTCTACTTTAACCACCTTAACTTTCAGAAATTACCAAATAAACCCTCAAACACCAAAATAATTACAACCTTGCCCTTTTTAAGATCTAAAAGGTTTTCGTCATTGTTCTTCACCACACTCAAAGTGTTCTTCGTGTTCTTCGTAAATTCTTTAGATTCTTTCTCTGTTTTTACTCGTTTTTCAATCTTTTCAGCAACCGATTTTTACCAAAATTCAAAATAAATTCCCAGCCACTAAAACCCGATCTTTTCTACATGATTTTAACACAAATTGGACCTCAATTTAAGCTCTAGGGTTCATTTTTCCAGCAGCCACAAGAACACACATTCATAGCTTGAATTTCATCAAATATTCATCAAATTTTCACCAAAATTTTCAACAAGAATTACTCATAAAAACAATCAATTTCAAGCACAGCCAAACCATATCATAATCGCACAACTCAAACACAATCAATCAAGATTAAATTCGTCAAACCCTACCTTGATTTGCTGCTCCAAATCCGGTTACTCTTTGAAGTGTTCTTAAAGCACTTTTTCCTCCTAAATCACATCAAGATCAACGTTAAATCCAAAAACCCTCAACTAACCAAATCTCCCTCATCACGTTAAGAGGTGATTTCTAACCTTAGACATGCTGGAAAGTCACTTTTCTTGGCCCTCAAGTCAAGTTAAGCATGATTCCTAAGGAAGAACATCAAGAAAACACATATTTAAGCATGTTTCTTTAAAACCGAATAAAAAGAGAGATGGTGCAGCCAACTCACCTTTATTCCATCCTTGATAAGTCATATGATCATGTAGAGAAAGAAGAGAGGATCATTTTGGTCGGATTGGAATTTTGATTTGAGTTTTAGTTCAGCAGAAATCAAGCTTTGAAAATTTGGAACTAAGAACTTTTCTCTCTTTTTCTCTCTTGGAAATTTCGGCCACAAGGAGCAAATGAACCAGCCTTGGGGGTTTTGGGAGTGTAGGGTGAGTTGTGATTGGTTGACTTGGAGGTGGATTAAAATAATATTAAAATATCTCAGGTGTATAACTACTAAAACTAGATGTATCGAAACACTTGCAAAAACATCTCTAAAAATTATTTTCTGAGCTACCAGCATAAATGACACTAGTAACATATTTATTGTGAGAATAAAACATGTATAATGAGGCCTTAGTATTGCTAAAGTCATCAGAGAGTGCTGGTGCTAAGCTGCACCAGTAAACTGTGAACCCGGTTAAATCGATTTTCTGTTTTTAACTAAAACAGACTAGGTAACCTTATAATATCATTCAAGAAGATTTTAATACTAATATAATGATAATATTATCCTATTATCTCTATTCTCTCATGAATCAAGTCTGGTTTGTCAAACTGAGACTATTTACGAAAAACCGGATCAAAACTCCTAACCGATACGGTTCAAAAACTATGTTCTTCGTGACTGCATTATCGAGCTTGCCTCAGAAAAAGTTCTAACTTAAAGAAGAAGTAATGACAATGAGGATTAAGATACTTGATGATATATCAAAGGTTCTTCCCTTACTGATCTTCCGGAGAAATCCGTACTTTCAGAAAAGATCTCATGTATTCAAAAACCGGGGTTGTTACATTCTACCCTCCTAAAAGAAAATTTTGCCCTCAAAATTTTAGTTACCTGAGAATAGATGCGGGTAATCAGCTTTCATCTTATCTTCTAGTTCCCAAGTGTTCTCTTCTTCTCCTCTTTGTCCCCAAGCTACTTTGACTAAGCGAAGAGTTTTGCCTCTTAGCTGCTTATCACTTCTTTCTACGATCTGAACTGGTGATGCTTGATATGTCAAATCGTTTCATAACTGTACTGTTTCTGGTTGTAAAATGTGACTCTTGTCGGGAATATATTTCTTAAGTTGTGAGACATGAAAAACATCATGAAGGTTTGACAGGTATGGAGGAAGGGCTACTTGATAAGCTACTAGACCAACTCTTTTAAGGATTTGGAAAGGTCTTATGTATCGAGGTTTAAGCTTTTTAGTCTTAAGGACTTTACCTATTCCAGTAGTCGGGGTTACTTTAAGAAAGACATGGTCTCCCTTACTAAACTCTAAGGGTCTACGTCTATTATCGGCATAGCTCTTTTGACGGCTTTGTGCTGTCCAGATCTTCCGATGAATCTCCTTTGTCTTCTCAGTAGTTTCTTACACTACGTCTGGACCTAAGACACTAGCTTCTCCATCGTCATTTCAACACAATGGTGTCCGACATCTTCTTCTGTAAAGAACTTCATATGGTGTCATCTCAATACTTTATTGGTAACTGTTGTTGTAGACAAATTCGACCAACAGCAAATACTTATCCCAGCTGCTTTGGTTGTTTATCATACATGATCGTAACATCTCTTCTAACGTCTAGATTGTCTGCTTTGATTGTCCGTCTATCTGAGGATGGTACGCTGTACTCGTGTGCTATTATGTTCCCAATGCTTTCTGAAAAGCTTCCCAGAATCTAGTAGTAAACCTCGAAAATCGATCTGAGACAATTTATGAAGGTATCCCGCGCAGTCGTACGATTTCTTGAATATATATTCGTTCCAGCCTTTCTAAAGTATAGTCAACTAGAATCGGAAAAAATATGCCGATTTTGTTAACCTGTCCACAATCACCCAAACGGCATAACGTTCTGTTGAGGTTCTTGCCAATCTCGTGATAAAATTCATAGTGATCTGCTCCCATTTCCATTGTGGTATTTCAAAGGGTTGCAGGGTTCTTGACGGTTTCTGATGTTCCACCTTCACCTTCTGGCAGGTCAAACATTTTGAGACATAATCAACTACCTCTTTCTTTAAGCCCGGCCTCCAGAACATTTGTTTCAAATCTTGATACATTTTTGTCACTCCAGGATGCATATAAAATCTACTTTGATGGGCTTCTACAAGAATCCCTTGCCGCAAATCTCCAGAGCTAGGTACACAAATTCTATTTTTGTAACTCCAGAGGCTGCTAAGATCTTGTCTTACAGCTTCTGGTTCCTCTATTTTCATCCGTTTCAGCATTGTCATCATTTCTGAGTCCTGTGCTTGTGCTTGCTGAATCCTATCTTAAAATCTGGTGTTTTATGCAACTGTGCCAAACGGACTCCACTTGACGTCTCAGTCATAGCCAACTTAAGGTCCTCAAATTCTGCAAGTAGCTTCTCTTCTTTTATCATCATCCAAGAGATACTCAAATTCTTCCTGCTCAAGGCGTCTGCCACCACGTTCGCTTTTCCTGGGTGATAACTTAACTTAAAATCATAGTCCTTCAGGAACTCCATCCACCTTCGCTGTCGCATATTAAGATCCTTCTGGTCAAAGATGTACTTTAAACTTTTGTGGTTGGAGAAAACTTCTAGTTGAGCGCCATACAAATACTGCCTCAAGATCTTCAGAGCAAACACCACTGCAGCCAAATCCAAGTCATGCATCAGAAAATTTTGTTCATGAGGTCTCAGCTGCCGGGAAGCATAAGCCACCACATTTTTGTCTTGCATTCTCACACATCCAAGTCCTTTATGAGAGGCGTCACAGTATACTTCAAAAGGTTTCTGGTGATTGGGTAGTACTAATACAGGTGTAGTTGTTAGCTTTTCCTTAAGCATCTTGAAACTTCTATCACAATCAGCCACCCAAACAAATGGAACTTCCTTTCGTGTAAGGTAAGTCAAAGGTAAGGCTATCTGTGAAAATCCTTTGATGAACCTCCGGTAATAGCCAGCAAGTCCGAGAAAACTCCGAACTTCTGTAATGGTCGTAGGTGGTTCCCACTACACTGCTACTTCAATTTTTAAAGGATCCACTACAATTCCTCCCTGTGATATAACATGTCCCAAATATGCCACCTTCTCTGTCCAGAATTCACATTTTGATAGTTTAGCATATAATTTCCAAGTCCTCAATATCTGCAATATAGTCCTTAGATGCTCTTCATGCTCTCTTTCTGTCTTTGAATAGATGAGAATATCGTCTATGAAAACTACTACGAACTGATCAAGGTACGGATAGAAAATATGATTCATGTAATCCATGAAAATCGTAGGAGCATTAGTTAGTCCAAACGACATAACCGTATACTCATAATGACCGTATCGAGTTCTAAATGCAGTCTTCGGTATATCTGACTCTTCTACTCGAATCTGGGGATAGCGTGATCGCAAATCAATCTTCGAGAACATAGTTGCACCTTTCAACTGATCCATCAAATCATCTATCTGTGGAAGTGGATACTTGTTCTTGATAGTGACTTTATTTAACTATCGGTAATCTACGCAAAGTCTCATTCCACCATCCTTCTTCTTTATTAGCAATACCGGAGCTCCCCAAGGTGATGCACTGGGACGAATAAATTTCTTTTTAAGTAACTCATCCAACTGGTTCTTCAACTCTGCAAGTTCCAATGGTGACATCCAATACGGTGCTATGGAAATCGGTCCGGTTCCAGGTACTAGTTCAATGCTGAACTCTATCTCTCACTGAGGAGAAAATTCAGGTATGTCGTTCGGGAAAACATCAAGAAATTCCTTCACCACTCGGATTCGTTCTATGCTTAATTCACTGTCATTCGAGCTAGCCGTTAACAGAACGTACCCCTCACAATCACTCCCGTCTAAGGTAACTCTTACGGAATTTAGATATAAATTATGAGACAAAAATGGTTTAATATCCAAACTATCAGATGGAATAACAGCAGTTCTCTCTTAGCAATCAAGGAAAACATGTTACTAAGATAACCACTCTAATCCTAAAATAATTTCTAAACCACATAGAGGCAAACATATTAGATCATGTATAAAAGTTTTGTTCCTAATAGTGAACGGTACTTGCAGGCACACTAAACTAGTCAAAACATTTTGGGATGCAGGTGTATGGACAATTAGATCAAAGTTCAACTCAGAAAAATCTAGTCCCAACTCACGAGCAACAGTTAAAGAAATAAAGGAATGCGATGCACCCAAGTCATATAGTACAGTTAGAAATCAATTTTTGACATAACACTGACCTTGGATCAGGGCATCTGATTGCATAGCATCATCAGCAGTCATGGCAAACACTCGGCCTTGTTGCTGGGTTTGCACTGGATTCCAAACAAACTTTCTTGGGTAGATCCCAGCTATGTGTCCAGATTCCTCACAAGTAAAACAAGCGTTCGTTCCTTACAGTATCCAAATCTAACATAGCCATGGCCATGGAGATTATAACAGCTATGAGGATAGCTGTGCCTCGCAACGATTCGTCGTTCAGAGCTCGATTAAACTATGCCTATTCGAAGTCATTAAGGTCCTATCCGCACCAAACAATCAACATTAAGGTGATCAGTGTTAATATTTTAAGTAAGGCACGAACATTTCCAAAATGAGCACTCATAGACATTCATACCAAATGTATCTTGAAGATACCCTAACAACATTAGACACACAAGTAGAGTATGCAATGAAGCATAGTCAATCCACTCCCTAGGCTCTATTGGGAACGAACCGCTCTGATACCAAATTGTAACAACCCAATTTCTGGTACGTCATGATCATACTACAAACTGAGCGCTACCAACTTATCTTCCAAATTATTATCTATTATTTATTATATGAGCCAGATTCGTTGTTAAAAGCGTAGTTATTTTGCGAGATACTTTTTTTTTAAAACGTTTGGGATTAATAAACAGAATCATTCATAACCAATTCACAAATAATAATAGGTAAAACAGTTATAAACAACCACACATAAATACATCTCAAGTAGTTGATAACTTTCCGTGATCCAGCCTTTATTAGAGTATAGACTTTTAGTTAGAACACCCCTAGATATAGCTAAATAATATATATATATATATATATATATATATATATACAACATCTCAGGCCCTGACTTGTTCAAGAAGTCCCTAAGCTGGCACCCAGGCTAGCCTAGATTCTATACTCACCTAGTCCCTCTAAGCTACTAAAGCGAGGAAAAGTACGTTTTAAGTCTTCAAAAGTCAAGTCAGCTGGATCATCATCAAAAGGTGAAACATCATCTACTACTCCTTTGCACGATCAGTCATTGCCATAAGACGTTGATGCGTGAAAACTTGTCTCTCAACAAATTTCCCTTCGGCAAGTATACCGAATTGTCGTCAAGTAAAACTCACAGTAGAGTGAGGTCGAATCCCACAGGGATTGATTGGTCAAGCAATTTTAGTTAGAAGAAAGTGCTAGTTGAGCTGAGCAGAAATTAGATTTGGAATTTGCAGAAAATTAAATGACTGGAAAGTAAATAGCAGGAATTAAAGTGCAGAATCTTAAATGGGAGTTGGGGTAATAAGCATGAAATTAAATGACAGAAAGTAAAGAGAATGGGTAAGATAAGATATGAGGAAATCATTGGGTTCAGGAGATGTTGCATTCTCCGGATCAAGTTCATTCTCATCTCTTCCTCAATCAATGCATTCATTGATCTCCTTGGCAATCTTAAGTGATTGGATCCCAATTCCTTGGCAATCCAATCTCTCTAAGGTTGAACAATTGCCCAATTCCTTGATTTAATTGCTCATGGGAAGAGATGAAGTGTGGTCACTGATTATACCACATGTATTCCCAAATCAAAGTGTTGGTAGGATTACATGTCACAATATCCATCCAAACCCCAATTTGGTCCAACATGAGAAAGCATTTCTAGCATGATCTCCTCATCCCTTTTCCAAGGCTCAAAAGAGATTCAATTACGGAGAGTTTTTTTTCCAAGACAACTAACCAATTGAATTAAGATTGAAAGCTTTCTAGTAAGATCAAGAGAAAAGAAAGAAGAAGAAGAATGAAAACTATAATTGATCCATCAAATTACAACAGAGCTCCCTAACCCAATGAAAGGGGTTTAGTTGTTCATAGCTCTAGAAATGAAAAATAGCAGAAAAGAAGAATCCATGCTAAAGTGCAGAAAAAGTAAATCTATAGAGAGTAGTGCCCAAAAGTGCCAAGCTTCTCTCTAGTTCAAAACTACTCCTATATATACTACTCCTCATGATCTTCTAGTGAGTTTTCTTCAAGTCTTGGATGTGGGCTCTGGACCTTGAGTTGAAGCAGTTCTCATCTTTAATGGGCCCAGCTTGCAGAGAAATATGAGTTAGGCTTGGGCATTTAGTGGGATTAACATTGAGTCACCTTTTTGGGTGCGAGAACGTTAGTGGCATTCACTTTTTCCACTAACGTTCTACCCTTATATACCCACGTTAACTCCAACGTTAGTAGTCTTAACGTGACTACTAACGTCTCCTATTCAATCCTTGGCCAATGTTAATGGGACTCACTTTTCCCATTAATGTTGGCTTGTGCCCCTTTTCGCAAACGTTAATGGGACTCACTTTTCCCATTAACGTTGGCTTGCCTCTTGCCCTTACGTTAAGTCTCACGTTAGCTTAGCTAACGTGGCTCTTAACGTGGGTGTTCTTCACCTTCGAGAGCGTTAGTGACACTCACCTTTGTCACTAACGCTCCAATTGCCTAAAGTTCCTACGTTAGGACTCACGTTAACTAAGTTAACGTGGCTCTTAACGTAGTAAATGAAGCCATCTCCCAACATTAGTGACAAAAGTGAGTGTCACTAACGTTGTTTCTTTTGAATTCAACTCCACGTTAACTTTCACGTTAACAATCTTAACGTGAGAATTAACGTAGGCAATGCTAATGATCCAACGTTAGTGACAAAAGTGAGTGTCACCAACGTTGGTGTTGTTGCTCCTCTTCCACGTTAGAGTTCACGTTAACTAAGTTAACGTGACTCTTAACGTGGGGCATTGCCTAGTTTTCCAACGTTAGTGGTGTTCACTTTTCTCGTTAACATGGAGTTCCCCTTTTTCTTCTACGTTAACTACCACGTTAACTTAGTTAATGTGGCTATTAACGTGAGCTGTGGATGGCTTCGCAGGCGTTATTGGTGATCACTTTTCTCATTAACATTGCAAGCTCCTTGCCATTCCATGTTAGTGTTCTCGTTAGCTAAGTTAACGTGAATGCTAACGTGGTTCTTTCATGCTTCATTTGTCCTGAAATCAAGCAATTAAAGTGCATCAATCTCTAGCCAAAGTCATGAGATTATTCATCATCAAGTTATCATGCAATTCTAGCAAAAATCCCATGAAATCATACAAAATTCACAATAGTTGCTTGAATCAATGTGTAAGTGTATTTTTACCCAAAACTTGCCTTATTCACTAAGAAAATGCATGAAACTACCCTAAAACAGTAAAGAAAAGGTCAGTGAAATTGGCCTAGATGCCCTGGCATCACAACACCAAACTTAAAGCTTGCTTGTCCCTAAGCAAGTACTGAAGCATAAGAAAAATGAAATGAAAGAACAAGAAGATAAAATAGAAGTGGCATTCCTGGTTCATGGAGTTTCATGTATAGCAACTTAGGTTCTTTCCCTTTAGGTTTCAAGCCTTTATCAAATCCCTAGTCACTCTCTTGATTGCATCCCTGGAGGCTTCTTTCTTAGTGATCCTTCCTTCCTTTTCAAAGTTTATTTTTCTTTTTGCTAAGTGCTTTGTAGGAGGGCAACTTTTTATGATAAGCTTTCAGCCAACACTCCCAAACCAGTTGGTTTTAGGGTGCTAGGTGTTAAGACACCCCTAAAGACTTACTCCCTCAAGTCTCTTTCCCTCATACATACCACAGGCATATGGTTTGTTATTCTTTCTTTCTTGAGACCTTGGTGTCTAGCACCTCTTTGGGTTACTAAGTGCTCTGTAGCAAAGGTTACTCTTGATAGTGGACTTTCAACTGATAATCTCGGATTAGTTAACCCAAGTTACCAAGTGATAAGGCACCCCTAAGAGCTTATTCATCCAAGTATATCCCTTGTACATAAACACCACAAACACATGCCTCAATTTTGAAACCCTTGGTGCCTAGCATTGTTTTTTATTGTGTTCCTTTTCTTATTTTCAATTGTATTGATCTTTTTCTTTTCTTGTTGGGATCTTATTGTTTAGCTAGCCTCAAAGAATGTGTCTCAAACATAGGACTTAGGATGGATAGTTGCTTTCTTTCCTTTCTTGGTGAACCAACTTAGCTTACTAATCAACCTACCACAAACATTCAGAATGCACTTCACACAATGACTCCACTCTTGTTCTTCCCATAACATTTTCTTTTAGATAAACTTAGAGAGACGAGCATACAATTAAGGAAGATGAAAGTGAACCTTCAAGACATTAGGCTCAATAGCATAGACCTAAGCAATGAAACTTAAATGCATAATTGAAAATTCTAAACTACCATGGAAGCATGTTCTATTTCATACATGATTTTCCTTATTTAAAGCTTTGAAAAAGAAAGTAAACTAAGGAGGAACTTCACCACCTTTCACTTGTTGGTATGCTCATCCCCTGGGGTTGATTGGAATCCTGTAACACTATTGAAAGTTGCTTGTTCCCTAAGCACTTGGAAAAGAGTTAGCATGCATGTGTATGTGTGAGCTTCTGAGCTCGGCTTGGTGTGTGAATACCAAACTTAGTTCCTTGCTTACCTTGACAAATTGGATGTATGCAATAACTTTGTGTGCTTTTTATTCTAAAACACTATGAGTTAAAAAGACAATCTATGTATTAGAGGCTAAGCCTCTGTCAAGTGAGTTCTCTAATTGCTAGAGCAATGCTTCATCATTAAGGGCTGCAATGCACTCTTAGGCTGGGGTTTTGGTGGGACACCAAACTTAGAGCCCTATATTCACCCTTGTATTGTTTTTGGTGTGTAACACCAAACTTAGCTCTTCACACTATAGAGAACCCAACTTGACATTTTTATCAAAAGACCTATGAAAAGAAAATTACCTCAGGTTGGGTTGCCTCCCAACAAAGCGCTTTTTTAGCGTCGCTACCTCGACGATTCCTTCCTCAGTTGAGGTTGTACTTCTGTTTGGGGGTCTCCCCCATACTGCCCAAGTAGTGTTTGAGTCTTTGCCCATTCACCATGAACCTTCTCCTTGAGTTTTCTTCCATTATTTCTATGTGTCCATAAGGTGAGACTTTTGTGACTAGAAAGGGTCCCGACCATCTTGATTTGAGTTTCCCAGGAAAGAGTTTCAGTCTAGAGTTGTAGAGAAACACATGTTGCCCTTCTTCGAAACTTCTGGGTACCAAGTTGAGATCATGTCTCCTTTTTGCTTTTTGTTTGTAAATCTTGGTATTTTCATAGGCTTGAGACCTAAATTCTTCCAATTCTTGAAGCTGTAGGACCCTTTTTTCACCAGCAGCAGTGCTATCTAGGTTCAGTTTTTTAAGGGCCCAGGAGGCCTTATGCTCTAACTCTAATGGCAAATGACAAGCCTTACCATACATCATCTAGTTTCTTTGCCCAATCTTTTCTTGATACCCCCACAGTCTTCTCTAGAATCCTTTTCAACTCTCGATTGGATATCTCTGTTTGCCCACTTGTCTGTAGATGATAAGGTGTGGCAACCTTATGCTTCACCCCATATCGGAGGAGTAAGGCTTCCAATGGTATATTGCAGAAATGGCTTCCTCCGTCGCTAATGAGAGCTCGTGGGACTCCAAACCTGGTGAAGATATTCTTTCGAAGGAAGTTTATAACTACCTTGTTGTCATTAGCTGGGGTTGCCACTGCCTCCACCCACTTAGATACATAGTCTACTGCCACCAAGATGAATTTGTTTGAATATGAAGATGGGAATGGTCCCATGAAATCGATCCCCCACACATCAAACAGCTCAAGCTCTAGAATGTATTGCTGTGGCATCTCATTTCTCTTAGGTAGGTTGCCAGCCCTTTGGCATTCGTTACAGCTTCTCACTAATTCCTTGGCATCTTTGAAGATAGTGGGCCAGAAGAATCCACTTTGCAGTACCTTGGCAGCTGTTCTTTCTCCTCCAAAGTGACCTCCATAACTAGCACTGTGACAACTCCACAGGACCTTCCGTCCTTCTTCTTCTGAGATGCACCTCCTAAGAATTCCATCTGAGCATTTCTTGAAGAGGTAAGGCTCATCCCAAATGAAGTACTTTGCATCATTGATGAGATTTCTTCTTTGATATTTGTTGATTCCAGGGGGTAAGTCACCAGCTGCTTTAAAATTGGCAATATCTGCAAACCATGGTGCTTTATGAATCATCATTAGCTGCTCATCTGGGAAGAATTCATTTACACTTGTATCATGGGCATCATCCTTCTCACAAGAAATTCTGGATAGATGATCTGCCACTTTGTTCTCCACACCCTTTTTGTCTCTAATTTCAATGTTGAATTCCTGCAACAATAAGATCCATCTGATTAGTCTTGGTTTCGACTCTTGTTTGGCAAATAGATATTTGAGTGCTGTGTGATCAGTGAAAACAATAACTTTGGAGCCAATAAGATATGATCTAAATTTGTCAAATGCAAAAACTATTGCCAACAACTCCTTTTCAGTAGTGGTATAATTCCTTTGAGTGTCATTAAGGACTTTGCTAGCATAGTATATGACATGCACCAAATTTTCTTTTCTCTGTCCTAACATTGCCCCAACTGCGAAATCAGATGCATCACACATTAGTTTGAATGGTAAATTCCAATCAGGTGGGGTGATGATAGGAGATGAGGATAGCCTCTTTTTCAAGTTTTCAAATGCTAGCATGTATTTCTCATCAAAAAATGAATGGTGCATCAGACATTAGGAGATTGCTTAAGGGCTTGGCTATCTTTGAAAAATCTTTAATAAATCTTCTGTAGAAGCCAGCATGTCCCAAAAAGCTTCTAATTGCCTTGACATCACTTGGTGGAGGTAACTTTTCAATTAGCTCCACCTTAGCTCTGTCTACCTCAATGCCTTGATTAGAAACCTTATGGCCAAGAACTATTCCCTCTGTCACCATGAAATGACATTTTTCCCAGTTCAAGACTAAATTGGTTTCTTGACATCTTTTCAATACCAAAGAAAGATGGTTTAGGCAACTAGGAAAGGAATCTCCAAATACGGAGAAGTCATCCATGAAAACTTCAATGAACTTCTCTATCATATCTGAAAAGATGGAGAGCATGCAGCGTTGAAAAGTTGCAGGCGCATTACATAGCCCAAATGGCATGCGCCTGTAAGCAAACACTCCATATGGGCAGGTGAAGGATATTTTCTCTTGGTCTCTTGGATCAACCACTATTTGGTTATATCCTGAATAACCATCTAGAAAACAATAATATGCATGTCCCGCAAGTCTTTCCAGCATTTGATCCATGAAGGGAAGTGGGAAATGATCCTTTCTTGTGGCTTCATTGAGCTTCCTGTAGTCAATACACATTCTCCAGCCTGTGATGGTTCTTGTAGGGATTAGCTCATTCCTTTCATTAGGCACCACAGTGATTCCTCCTTTCTTGGGAACTATTGAACTGGACTGACCCACTGGCTATCTGAAATTGGATAGATTACTCCTCCCTGCCACAACTTCATAACTTCTTTCTGTACCACTTCTTTCATTGCTGGATTTAACCTTCTTTGAGGCTGAATGGAAGGTTTGGCACCTTCTTCCAAGAGTATCTTATGCATGCATATGGCTGAACTGATTCCCTTCAAGTCAACAAGTGTCCATCCTATGGCATCCTTATGTTTTTGTAAGACTTGAAGCAACTCTTCTTCTTGTTCTTGGCTGATGGCTGAATTTATGATCTTTGGATAACTTTTGTTCTCTCCCAAGTAAGCATACTTAAGAGTGGTTGGCAGTGTTTTAAGCTCTAGTTTGGGTACTTCTTTTCTTCCCTCCTTTTCTTCTAGTATCCCTTGAACATGTGTTTCAGCAGCTGCAGCTTCTTCGCTTGCTGCTAATTCCTCTTCTGTTGATGCTTCAAATTCTTCTTCGAGAGTTTCTTGTATCAAGGCCTCTACGGAATCCAACCTCATGCATTCTCCCAATGAGTTGTGTGGGTAGCTCATGGCCTTACATACATTGAATGTCAATTTCTCATCATGTAGTCTAAGGACAAGTTCACCCTTTTGGACATCAATAAGGGCTCCGGCAATGGCCAAGAATGGCCTTCCCAGAATGATAGAAGTATTAGCTGCTTCCTCCATGTCTAATACCACAAAATCTGCTGGAGAGATGAAGTCCCCCACCTTCACTAACAAATCTTCTACTATCCCATGGGGAAATTTGAATGATCTATCTGCTAGTTGTAAAGCCATTCTTATTGGTTTAGCTTCCTCAATCTTCATTTCTTTCATCATTGCTAGAGACATTAGATTTATGCTGGCTCCTAGATCACATAAAGCCTTTTCTACAATGATTTCCCCAATGATATAAAGGATTTGGAAACTTTCAGGGTCCTTCAATTTCTGGGGCAATTTGTGTTGGATGATGGCGCTGCATACCTCTGTGAGTACTACAGTCTCATTGTTCTTCCAGCTTCTCTTTTTGGTCATCAACTCCTTCAAGAACTTGACATAGAGTGGCATTTGCTTTATTGCCTCAGCAAAGGGTATGTTTATTTGTAATTTCTTGAAGATTTCCAAGAATCTTGAGAATTGGTTGTCCTCCCCCTTCTTCTTTAATTGTAGTCGTTGGGGGGTATGGAGCTTTTGGGAGACATGATCTGAGCGCTTCTCCTTCTTGGTGTGGCTTAGGGGTTGAGGGTTGAGCCTCCTCATGTCCCTTGTTTTCTTCATCCGGTTTCTCCTCTGGTGTTTGCTTGTGGGTCTCCTTCAGTTCTTTTTCACTTTTGAGGGTGATGGCTTGACATTCCTCCTTTGGCATTGAGTTAATATTGCCGCAATTGTTGTGTCAGGAACTTGTTTGAATAAGAATCCAACCTATATTTCCAGTTTCTTGATGGCAGCATCTTGATTTTGCATGTTGGATTACACTTCTTCCCGGAAGGCTTTACTATCTTGAATGTCCTTGCATAGGCTTTCAAGTAGAGCCTCAATTTTTGAGAGTCTATCATCTGTCAATGATGGTGGGTTGAGATTAGGGGGTTGTGAAGATTGGTTGGATGGGTGTTGGTAATGTCTCTGTGTGGTGTTTTGATGAGTTGCATGGTTGTTGGAGTTGAGATTGTGGCGTCTCTGATCTTGCCCTTGATCTTGTTGATTTCCCCATCCAAAGTTGGGGTGATTTCTCCATCCAGAGTTGTAAGTTTTGGAGTATGGATCATGGCTTTGTCTAGGTGAGTTTCCAACATAGTTGGCTTGCTCCCAGTCACCTTCTTCTCCTATGTTTGCTCCTTCTTGAGCTGGTGATGAAGTGATGGCTGCTGCAATTTGGTTCTCCTCCACCTTCTTGGTAAGATCTGCTAGCTGCTTGGTGATCATCTTGTTTTGAGCTAGCAAGGCATCCATGTGGTTCAGCTCCATGACTCCTCTGGTGTTACTTATTTCGGATGCATAGAAGTAGTCATTTTCAGCAACTGTTTCAATGACATCTATGGCTTCTTCAATGGTTTCTTCTTATTTAGAGAGCCTCCTGATGAATGATCCACAGCCTTCTTTGACTCATATGAAAGACCTTCATAGAAGATGTGAAGTTGGACCCACTCATTAAACATCTCTGGTGGGCATCTCCTTGTTAGATCCTTGAACCATTCCCACGCTTCATAAAGTGTCTCCCTATCTTGCTGTCTGAACGTCTACACTTCAATTCTCAGCCTATTGATCATTTGAGGGGGGTAAAACCTTGCCAAAAACTTGTTCACTACCTGATGAGCGGATAATTTGTACGCTTTTTGGCATTATTTTTAGTATGTTTTTAGTATGTTTTAGTTAGTTTTTACTATATTTTTATTAGTTTTTAGTTAAAATTCACTTTTCTGGACTTTACTATGAGTTTGTGTGTTTTTTAGTGATTTTAGGTATTTTCTGGCTGAAATTGAGGGACCTGAGCAAAAATCTGATTCAGAGGCTGAAAAGGACTGCAGATGCTGTTGGATTCTGACCTCCCTGCACTCGAAGTGAATTTTCTGGAGCTACAGAAGCCCAATTGGCACGCTCTCAACTGCGTTGGAAAGTAGACATCCTGGGCTTTCCAGAAATGTATAATAGTTCATACTTTGCCCGAGATTTGATGGCCCAAACTGGCGTTCCAAATCAGCTCAAAACTGCCCGGCGTTAAACGCTGGAACTGGCACAAGAATGGGAGTTAAACGCCCAAACTGGCACAAAAGCTGGCGTTTAACTCCAAGAAGAGTCTCTACACGAAAATGCTTCAATGCTCAGCCCAAGCACACACCAAGTGGGCCCGGAAGTGGATTTTTATGTCATTTACTCATATTTGTAAACCCTAAGCTACTAGTTCTCTATAAGTAGGACCTTTTGCTGTTGTATTTTCATCTTTTGATCACTTTAGATCCTTAGATCATCTTTGGACGTCTAGTTCTTAGATTATTAGGGGCTGGCCTCTCGGCCATGCCTAGACCTTGTTCTTATGTATTTTCAACGGTGGAGTTTCTACACACCATAGATTAAGGTGTGGAGCTCTGCTGTACCTCGAGTATTAATGCAATTACTGTTGTTCTTCTATTCAATTCAGCTTATTCTTGTTCTAAGATATTCATTCGCACCCAAGAACATGATGAATGTGATGATTATGTGACGCTCATCATCATTCTCACTTATGAACGCGTGCCTGACAACCACTCCCGTTCTACAAGCAAACAAGGCTTGAATGTTTATCTCTTGGATTTCTTAACCGGAATCTTCGTGGTATAAGCTAGAATTGATGGCGGCATTCAAGAGAATCCGGAAGGTCTAAACCTTGTCTGTGGTATTCTGAGTAGGATTCAAGGATTGAATGACTGTGACGAGCTTCAAACTCGCGATTGTGGGGCGTTAGTGACAGACGCAAAAGAATCACTGGATTCTATTCCGACATGATCGAGAACCGACAGCTGAATAGCCGTGCTGTGACAGAGCGCGTTGAACATTTTCACTGAGAGGATGGGAGGTAGCCACTGACAATGGTGAAACCCTACATACAGCTTGCCATGGAAAGGAGTAAGAAGGATTGGATGAAGACAGTAGGAAAGTAGAGAGACGGAAGGGACAAAGCATCTCCATACGCTTATTTGAAATTCTCACCAATGAATTGCATAAGTATCTCTATCTCTATTTTATGCTTTATTCATAAATCATCTATAACCATTTGAATCTGCCTGACTGAGATTTATAAGATGACCATAGCTTGCTTCATACCAACAATCTCCGTGGGATCGACCCTTACTCGCGTAAGGTTTATTACTTGGACGACCCAGTGCACTTGCTGGTTAGTTGTGCGAAGTTGTGATAAAGAGTTGAGATTACAATTGTGCGTACCATGTTGATGGCGCCATTGATGATCACAATTTCGTGCACCACTACCTCTTCCCAATTAGTCAAGCTCTCCTTTGGAAAGGATTCAAGCCACTTGGATGCCTTGTCCTCCAAATGAGCAATTATTTTGCACCAAAGTGATGAGCTGGGGTTTTACCTCGAAATTGTTGGCATGTATGGTGGGTTTCTGAATGCTGCTCCCACAATTTCCAGCATTAGGATTGATATAGGATCCTAAGACCCTCCTTTCTTGCCCAGCACGGTTGGCATGGCCTTGATTATGAGCCTCCTCTTCATGGTTGTTCTCCAAATTCTCTTCCATGTTGGGTTCAAAATACTCTTTCTCTGCTTCCTCAGCACCAATAATCCTTTTTCCTCTTGTTTCCCTTCGTCGTCTCCAAAGGGTTCTTTCAGGTTCTGAATCAAAGGATGTTGAAGCTCCTTCTCTTCTCCCTGTCATACAATAGATTGCACAGCAGGAGATGAAATGCTGAAACTAGTTTTGTTAGAGTAATTGTTAGTGTGAGTGATGCAAATTATCAAACAGTTATTGGGTTAGTAAGCAGAATTATAATAAACAAAGAAATTAAGAACGAAACAAAACTAAGGGGGTGCAGGGGTGAGGAAGAAATCAAAACAACTAACAGAAATTGACTGAATAAACTAAACAAAAAGGAAAAAATAATGCTCAATCCAGTGATCTTCAAACTTAATCATTGTTGATTCAAAATCAATCCCCGGCAACGGCGCCATAAACTTGATTCGTGAAAACTTGTCTGTCAACAAATTTCCCTTCGGCAAGTATACCGAATTGTCGTCAAGTAAAACTCACAGTAGAGTGAGGTCAAATCCCACAGGGATTGATTGGTCAAGCAATTTTAGTTAGAAGAAAGTGCTAGTTGAGCTGAGCAGAAATCAGATTTGGAATTTGCATAAAATTAAATGACTGGAAAGTAAATAGCAGGAATTAAAGTGCAGAATCTTAAATGGGAGTTGGGGTAATAAGCATGAAATTAAATGACAGAAAGTAAAGAGAATGGGTAAGATAAGATATGGGGAAATCATTGGGTTCAGGAGATGTTGCATTCTCTGGATCAAGTTCATTCTCATCTCTTCCTCAATCAATGCATTCATTGATCTCCTTGGCAATCTTAAGTGATTGGATCCCAATTCCTTGGCAATCCAATCTCTCTAAGCTTGAACAATTGCCCAATTCTTTGATTTAATTGCTCATGGGAAGAGATGAAGTGTGGTCACTTATTATACCACATGTACCCAAATCAAAGTGTTGGTAGGATTACATGTCACAATATCCATCCAAACCCCAATTTGGTCCAACATGAGAAAGCATTTCTAGTATGATCTCCTCATCCCTTTTCCAAGGCTAAAAGGAGATCCAATTATGGAGAGTTTCTTTTCCAAGACAACTAACCAATTGAATTAAGATTGAAAGCTTTCTAGTAAGATCAAGAGAAAAGAAAGAAGAAGAAGAATGAAAACTATAATTGATCCATCAAATTACAATAGAGCTCCCTAACCCAATGAAAGGGGTTTAGTTGTTCATAGCTCTAGAAATGAAAAATAGCAGAAAAGAAGAATCCATGTTAAAGTGCAGAAAAAGTAAATCTATAGAGAGTAGTGCCCAGAAGTGCCAAGCTTCTCTCTAGTTCAAAACTACTCCTATATATACTACTCCTCATGATCTTCTAGTGAGTTCTTCAAGTCTTGGATGTGGGCTCTGGACCTTGAGTTGAAGCAGTTCTCATCTTTAATGGGCCCAGCTTGCAGAGAAATATGAGTTAGGCTTGGGCATTTAGTGGGATTAACATTGAGTCACCTTTTTGGGTGCGAGAACGTTAGTGGCATTCACTTTTTCCACTAACGTTCTACCCTTATATACCCACGTTAACTCCAACGTTAGTAGTCTTAACGTGACTACTAACGTCTCCTATTCAATCCTTGGCCAACGTTAATGGGACTCACTTTTCCCATTAACGTTGGCTTGTGCCCCTTTTCGCAAACGTTAATGGGACTCACTTTTCCCATTAACGTTGGCTTGCCTCTTGCCCTTACGTTAAGTCTTACGTTAGCTTAGCTAACGTGGCTCTTAACGTGGGTGTTCTTCACCTTCGAAAGCGTTAGTGACACTCACCTTTGTCACTAATGCTCCAATTGCCTAAAGTTCCTACGTTAGGACTCACGTTAACTAAGTTAACGTGGCTCTTAACATAGTAAATGAAGCCATCTCCCAACATTAGTGACAAAAGTGAGTGTCACTAACGTTGGTTCTTTTAAATTCAACTCCATGTTAACTTTCACGTTAACAATCTTAACGTGAGAATTAACGTAGGAAATGCTAATGATCCAACGTTAGTGACAAAAGTGAGAGTCACTAACGTTGGCGTTGTTGCTCCTCTTCCACGTTAGAGTTCACGTTAACTAAGTTAACGTGACTCTTAACGTGGGGCATTGCCTAGTTTCCCAACGTTAGTGGTGTTCACTTTTCTCGTTAACGTGGAGTTCCCCTTTTTCTTCTACGTTAACTACCACGTTAACTAACGTTAGTGGTGTTCACTTTTCTCGTTAACGTGGAGTTCCCCTTTTTCTTCTACGTTAACTACCACGTTAACTTAGTTAACGTGGCGATTAACGTGAGCTATGGATGGCTTCGCAGGCGTTATTGGTGATCACTTTTCTCATTAACATTGTAAGCTACTTGCCATTCCACGTTAGTATTCTCGTTAGCTAAGTTAACGTAAATGCTAACGTGGTTCTTTCATGCTTCATTTGTCCTGAAATCAAGCAATTAAAGTGCATCAAAGCTCTAGCCAAAGTCATGAGATTATGCATCATCAAGTTATCATGAAATTCTAGCAAAAATCTCATGAAATCATGCAAAATTCACAATAGTTGCTTGAATCAATGTGTAAGTGTATTTTTACCCAAAACTTGCCTTATTCACTAAGAAAATGCATGAAACTACCCTAAAACAGTAAAGAAAAGGTCAATAAAATTGGCCTAGATGCCCTGACAGCAGACGTCTCTCTGGTTCCTCATCAAGCAGCTTCATAACAGGAGTCTCGTACATAGGATTTAAGTTAAAGTTTGCATACAAACAGGGTGTAGACGTTGGCTAGTCTCACAGTATATACATATAAACAGAGAACGAGATTCACCCTAGACTCAGAAGCCTATCTAGAGCGGAATTCTTTTTGCAAACAGTCATCAGTGAACTACGGACGGGTACTCATGCTTCCATCTGAAGGGGGAAGGGAGAGAGAAGGGGTAAGAACTGGGGAGTTCTTAGTAGGGTCGGGGTTATTAGTTTAGTTCATTAATTCTGTGGTGTTTGGTAGACGAATAACAGAATATAGAGAAGTAGTAAACAGAAGACAGATAAATAGAGAAGATAAAGAAAATAGATAGTAAAACACAAACAGAAGAATACAAGAAAATAACACAAACACAGACACAGAGAATAGAATACAAACAAAGAAAGCATATATTCAAACAACAATCATAACAGAGGAAATGTGCAACCAAGTATGATGCATGTCTGTCCTATGCAGGCCGTGAGCTCATGTGTCGGTTGGGTGCCCACAATCCCGACATTTATCTGGTCACGAGTAATCCCGATTTTTCGGATACGATTTTCCGTTCCTAAATAAATGCGCATATAATAATAGCTGCTCATTTGAGATAGCCTCTGCTTACTGCAGGAAAATGTATATATACTCTGCTCTGCTCTGCTTTGGGGAAGCGAAAAATAGCTGTAGGTAACTTAGTTTCCCTGCAGAGGCTCTGGGTTGCATCAAGCAACTAATATATATATAAATATAGCTCTGGGTTGCATTAAGCAACTAATATATATATTAATATAGCTCTGGGTTGCATTAAGCAACTAATATATATAATAATATAGCTCTGAATTGCATCAAGCAACTAATATATATATATATATATATATATATATATATATATATATAAATATATATATCTCTTTATTATATTACTCTTCTCTTTATATCTTTTTACTCTATTCTGTTTTCTCTTTTCTTTGTATCTCTTTACTTTGCTCTGGTTACTCTATTCTCTGTATCTCTTTACTCTGCTCTGGTTACTCCGTTCTCTATATCTCTTTACTTTTCTCTAATTACTGTTCTTCTATATCTATATTTACTCTTTTTCTCTTTATCTCTTTACTTCACTCTTGTTAATCTGTTCTCTGTGTTTCTCTACTCTGCTCTGATTTCTCTGCTTAACGTATATATTTAAAGCTTATGTAAATTTCGGTATGAATAGTTAGCCTGTCCCAAGTATAGGTTCATTAAGTCTATACTGAAATAGTTTAAATTTTCATATAATACCTAACCCTAGTCGCAACTCAAGGACAAACTATGTTTCCTTAGTTCGTTCACTAATTTCTGTCTATTTTTTTGTCATTAAAACTTTATAGACTTTTTCTTCAATTTTTATCTTTTCTTCAACTTTTTATCTTTCTTTTATCTTTGCCTCACTAACATGTTATTACCACTCCCTAAGTGTTTTATGAAGGTAACTATGAGATTCTGCGCTTAAAGATGTCTTTCTAAAGATTTTACAGAAAATTGCCTTTTTCGTATTATTTTATTATTTTTATTAAAATATTATTTTTAATTAAATAGTATTATTTAATATTTTATTATATTTTATTATTATTTATTATTTATTATTTTATTAATATATTTTCGAAAATTACCTTACCTTTACCTTTTGATAAACCACTATTTTATGGTTTATATTGTGTTTAATTGTGTGGTTTTATCATGATCCTTACCCACTTATTCATTAATTTAGCATGCATTTATATTTCCTTCCTGAAATTATTACATGATTGAAAACTGCTTCCTAGAGACTTTTTAATTATGCATTTTAGTTCTTCTTTATCCCATTCGATGCCGTAATCTGTGTGTTGAGTGTTTCAGGCTTTATAGGGCATGGATGAGTTGGAGAGTGGAAAGGAAGCTAGCAAAAAAATGAAAGGAACACAAGAAATTGAGGAGACAACCAACGAGAAGTGACGCGGCCGCATGGCTCACGCGTTCGCGTGAAAGAGGAGAAATCGCAGTAACACGGTCACATGGCTCACGTGACTGCGCGGAATGGAAAAGCACAAGTGACGCGGAGGCGTGGACGACGCGAACGCGTGGCAAGGAAAAAACGCGAATGACGCGTCCACATGGATGACGCGATCGCGTGACGTGCGCGATCTGCATAATCTGCAGAATTTGCTGGGGGCAATTCCGGGCCCTATTTTGACCCAGTTCTTGGCCCAAAACAGCAGACTAGAGCTAGAGAACATGCAGAAACCAGAGACAACATTCATTCTACACAGTTTTAGTTTTAGATCTAGTTTTTACTCCTCCTCTAGGTTTTTCTCTCTACACATTGATTGTTTTTAGGATTTGATTTTTCTACCACTTTTTGCATTGGGATACTGAGAAAAGTTATTACCTCATCAAGACTTCGTCATTCTAGTTCGTTTTCTTTACTTGGCTTTACTCTTCCATGTCCTTTGCTTTGTTAATTTTACCATTGGAATATTATTAGATTTATTTAATACAAGGATTACTTTTATTTTTATTTGATTTTTTTGATTTTTATTTACAATGTCTTTCCTTATTTCCTTTTCATATGTTATGAATTTTACATTCACAATGAGCGAGTAGTTCCCTAACTTGATGGGGAGTTGATTGAAAGGAACCAATGGAGTTGGAAGGCTTAAAAGAGAAATTGTAATTGGGTTTATTGTTGGATTGTCCTCTAGTCACTAACACCAACCCTTTTTAATTAAGTGGGTTGCAACTTGTGAACAGACATAGCATTCCAACTTGTTTGACTTTCTCTTACCTAGTAATAGATAACTAAACAGGATAACCTTTAATTATCAATTAACCTAGAGAGTAATCCAACAACAGCGGTACTTCCAACTAATCAACTCCCAGTCAAGTCTTTTATTTACATTATTCAAAATCTCCAATTTTATTTCCTGTTTACTCAACTCAAACCTTTTTGAAAACATTTGATTAATAAAAATAACACACTTTTCTGCAACTCATTGGGAGACGACCTGGGATTCATACTCCCAGTATTTCAATTTTAAATTTCTGTGACATCTTTCTAAATTGATAAGTGGATTTCTGGTGAGTTAAGAACTATACTTGCAACGTACACATTTTAATAATTTTTAATTCACCAATTTCCGCCGCATCAATTTTGACGTTAGGATTTTTGCTAGTAAAGAATTTTATAAAAATAGTCGCGTTGTAGATATAGATTCTAAACCAATAGAAATCCCTTCGTGTAAACGTTTTGGTTGTCACAAGTAACAAACCCCTTTAAAATTGATAACCGAGTATTTAAACCTCGGGTCGTCTTCTCAAGGAATTGCAGGGAGGTATATTCTTATTATTGGCTATGAAAAAGGTAAAATTGGGGTTTTGAGAATGAGGAATAAATATGGCAAATAATTTAAATGACAATTAAAATAAATAAATACTGTAAAGCAAACCCTTTGGCAATGTAGGAGAAATTGGAAGTCCAGACTTAGTTATTCTTATCAATAATAATGAAAGTTGAATCTTAATTCCACTTAGTCAACCTTTGCTAAAGCAAAGGAAAGTCAAGGGACTAATTAGTTGACCTTCGAATCCTATTTATTTCCTAAGAAAAGGTTGGGATTATTGAAGTTCATTCAATTAGCAAAGATAACAGTTATCAATTATGTTGAGCTAAGATAACTCCTGAGTTACTGAATTCTCAACCAAGACCAAAAGGAAAGAAATTAAATCTGCTGGAATAAAAATTGTCTTCAGATTGGGAATAATCAATGGCATAAATAAAGAAAGCAATATTAAACTGAAATACCTCAAATATCATTAAATAAGAAAATCATCATGAAAGTGGCATAGGCCAATTAGGCAACATAACTAATACAAGCAAGCATTCAAATGTCTGAAAATAAGAAATAACATAGAGTGAAAAACATTAAACCTGGGATTGAGAGTCACTCCTAAAACTAAGAGAAGTCCTGAATCCTAAATCCTAGTCCTAAAGAGAGAGATCCAAGTATGAATAGCTTCTTTTCCAAGATAAATACCCAATTGGATGAAGATCGAAAGCTCTCTAGTAAAATCAAGAGAAAAGATAGAAGAAGAAGAATGAAAACTAATATTGATCCATTGTATCACAATAGAGCTCTCTAACCCAATGGAAAGAGTTAGTTGATCATTGCTCTACCAAAATAGAAAAGAAAGAAAGTGCAGAAAAGTAAAGATGAAGATTAAAACTGAAAATGTAACTTCCAAATTCATAAATGAAAAGTACAGAGAAAAGAAAGAGATGGAAAAGAGTGTGAGGGAAGGGAGTCCGAAGACCCCTCTTCAATCCCCCAATTTCAGAATGTCTAGCCCCTCCCTCCTTGAATGTACAAACTAAGGCCTTTATATAGGCTCTCCTAAATTACAAAATGAAATTAAAAGCAAATTACAATTAAATGAAAATTCCTATTCTAGATGCTTCTTGTAGCCTTGATTGGTTGACACTTGTGGGCTTGCTTCCTTGAGATTGGATGGTCTTTGAAAGAGAAGTGATCAAATTGAGGCCGAGGGTGACTTGTGTTAATGCTGCCGTTAGCCACACTAACGCTACAAGTGTGGCGTTAGTGATAAAGTTATTGTGGCTAACGTTGCACTTGCTGCCCAGTTGGTGTTTTTGGGGCTTAAAAGATGCCTCTTGTTTGTGCTCCAATTTCATGCCCACTATAGACTATTATATATCTTTGGAAAGCTCTGAATGTCAGCTTTCTAACGCAACTAGAATCACCTCAATTGGATCTCTGTAACTCAAGTTATACTCCTTTGAAGTGGACATGGTCGCTGGCATAGTAGCTAGCGTTAATGGAAAACGTGAGTCCCAATAACGCTAGCGACCAGGGGCTTAATATTTCCAAGTTCTGGAGCTCAAAATCAATGTCCTCCCCATACTATTATATATTGTTGGAAAGCTCTGGATGTCTACTTTCCAACGCCTTTGGAAGCGCATCATTTGGAGCTCTACAACTCGAGTTACACTTCTTGGAAGGTGAAGAGGTCAGTTGGCCTTACTACAGGTTGATACCATGTTCATCTTTGCACTTTCGGGGCAGGTTTTCTCCCTCAAATTTAGTGTCAACCATGTAGTGCCATATATTCTTGAAAAGCTCTGGAATCCTACTTTCCAATGCCACTAGAATCATCTCATTTGGAGCATTGTGGCTCAAGTTATGTGTGTTTGAAGAAGGCATGGTCAGGCTGCCAGGTGGGACTTTTGCCTACGTTAACTTCCATGTTAACTTAGTTAATGTAGAAGTTAACATGGGTTTTTCTCCCTCGCCAACGTTAGTGGCACTCACTTTTTCCACTAACGTTGGCATCTCCCTTTCCTTCCACGTTAACTACCACGTTAACTTAGTTAACGTGGCTGTTAACGTAGGTCTTTTTGCTTCGTCAACGTTAGTGACACTCACTTTTTCCACTAACGTTGGCATATACCCCTTTCGCAAGAGTTATTGGGACTCACCTTTCCCATTGACGTTGCTTGGTGCCTTTTGTCTCTACGTTAGAGTTCACGTTAATGTAGCTAACGTGACTCTTAACGTGGGTCTTCCTTGCTAACGTTCCATGCTCTTCTGCTTCAAAGTTAATGCCACTAACTTTTCTCACTAACGTTGGGGCTTTCCTTCCTTCCACGTTAGTGCCCACATTAGTGTAACTAACGTAACCACTAACGTGGCTCTTCTCTTCTTCTTTTGGCCTGAAATCAATCAAACAAAGTGCATCAAAGTCTTGCTCTTAATCATGGGATCATGCATCATCCAATTTATCATTCAATTTATGCATAATTCTCATGAAATCATTCAAAATTCACAATGTTTGCTTGAATCATGGTATGATTGCATTTTCAACCAAATACTTGCTTATTTCCTAAGAAAATGCATGAAACCAACCTAAAGCATACAAAAAATGGCTAGTAAAACTAGCCAAGATGCCCTAGCATCAGCTGCGTCGTCCATGCGGTCGCGTGGATGCCAGTTTCTCCAAAACTCCATTTTATGCTCTCCTTCCATTTTTGTATGTTTCCTTTTCCATTCTTTAAGTCATTCCTGCCTTAGAAGATCTGAAACTACTCAACACACTAATCATGGCATCGAATGGAAATAAAGGTAATTAAAATAATTAATTTTAAAGCATAGGAAACATGTTTTTCACATACATCACATAATAAGGAAGGAAAAGTAAAACTATGCAATTAATATTAATAAGTGGGTGAAGGATTGAATAAATCACTCAGATTAAGCACAAAATATATCACAAAATATGGGTTTATCAACCTCTTCACACTTAAGTAATAGCATGTCCTCATGCTATGTCCAAGGTAAAAAGTAAGGTTGAAGTGGTTGAATGCCATGCAATGCAATTCTAATCTAAATGCAACTAACTAAATGCATGATGCAATTCTAATTTTATTCACTCATATATAAAGCTTACATGTAGTTAAATCAATTCACATTCTCAAGGAATCATATGTATATATATAGCCAACCTTAGATAATGATAAAGCACTTTTACAATTGAGATGGGAGAGAAAAACATTTTATAAACTTGCAAGACAATTAGTAATTTAAGCAGAGATATATGTTAATGAGTTAGTAAATCCTCACTGGATTTTGTGTTTACTCTCTAGTCACTCAGTGTTTATTGGGTTAGTCACTCTATTCTTCTTTTTATCCTTACTTTCTATAACTTTGTTCTTCATCTAACTAATCAACAATTATAAAATATAGACATACCAAAAATCATGAGGTCTTTAATTAAGGTTGTAATGGGGCCAAGGTAAGGGTAAGGGTATATGTATAAGGCTAAGTGATCTAATAAGTGAATCCTTAATTAGTCTAAGATCTCACCTAACATACATAATTTCTAAAGTAAAGCTTCTTTACCTATTTTCCCATAATTCCCACTTTTTATGTTACATGCTCATATTTTGTTCTTATACCACGTGCCTTTGCTTTAATTTGCATTTTTGGGAAATTCTTTTGTATCCCCTTTATTGAAAATAAAAACTTTTTTTTAATGCACATGGTAATTAATTATTTTAATTTCACATGAGCATGCTTCCCAATATATTTCTTTTTTTATTCTTTTCAATTTTTCTACCTTTGTTTCTATTATCCATGTTCCCAATAGGTTTCTCACACTTAAACAATTACAAAATTTCTATCTTAAGCTAACCAAGGATTCAACTTGGGATTTTAAATTTGTTTTTTTGCTTAAGGCTAGTGTTGTGGTTTATAGAATAAGAGGGAATTAAAGGCTTAAGGGGGCTAACAAGGGTGATGTAAAAGGTAGGCTAATTTTGGGATAAGTGAGCTAGAATCAAACAATGGCCTCAATTATATGCAAGCATGTAAATATATTAAATATTGGACATATAGAATGGAACAAAGCAAAGATTACAATTATAGAGAAGAAAACACACAAGAATAAAAATTTATGGTTAAATAATGTAACCATATAAATAAGCTCAAAATCTCACAAGTTGTGTGTTCTTTGGCTCAAAAACCATATTCCAAATACAACTTCAAAACAAGTTTAACACAAATTTTTCAATTTAAATTAGTGAAATACTATAAAATTTTCTTGAAAAAGAAAATATTTCTTCAACCAAGTGGTAAAATATGCACAAAATCAAATAAATATGCAAATGCAACAACTAGCTACAAAGAAAATTTAAACATTGGTGTTGAGACAAGAAAGTACTAACCCATGGAGATCGGTGTCGACCTCCCCACACTTAAAGATTGCACCGTCCTCGGTGCATGCTAAGATGTACAAGTGGATGGGCTGCTCCAACTGATGCCTTTCTCCAAAGATTGTGCAGGTGGACTTGTTTGTCTTCCCATTAAGAAGCTTTTCCTCTCCCTTCGTGGTGGCCATCCTGAAAGAAGAGGGAAAAGAAGAAAAGTAACCCAAAAATAAAGATAGAAAATAAATAAAATATGGGTGTTAATGCCAGATAATAAGGGTCTCAATTACATGGTAGCTACAACATGCAAGTGAGAAAACAGTAGAAGTACATGGCAAAGCAAGAGTGCAAAAATTTGCAACAATGGGAAAGAGCGTGCAAGATAATATAAATTCATGTCAATGCAAAATTAATACAAATATCATAAAAGAATAGCATTGACTTACAATATTACCCAACAGTGTAAAACAAGTCACTGAGTACCAAAATAATTCTAGAAAGACACAACAGTTGAATTAAAAATAGTTAAAATGTGTACGTTATAACCAAGGATTCAAATTAAGGACATTATTGTTTTCCGCTTAGAGTTAGTAATGAGCTAAAGTAAAGAACTAATGGGTATATTAGGCTCAAATTGGTTTGCAAAGGATAATGAAAGGGTAAGGTCATATGGGTATGTAAGCTTAGTAAAACAAGGGCCTCAATCATATCAGTGCATGCATACATCAAACAATGGAAATATAGAATTAAGCAAGACAAAAATCACAATTTTAGAGAGAAAAACACACACCAAAAATGAAATATTGGTTGATAAAATGCAACCAACCAAATAGGCTCAAAATCTCACTGGTTTTGTGTGTTCGAGCTCTAAACTATGTTCCAAAATAAGATTTCTTCAAACAAGTTTTTCAAAAAGTTTTATTCAAATTAGTGAAATACTATAAAAATTTCTTGAAAAAGAAAATATTAATTTAACCAAGTGGTAAAATATGCACAAAAAAATAAACATGCAATCAAACAGGCAAATGTAGCAATGAAAAACAAAAATTGGTGTTGAGAGGGGACTAACTAACCCGTGGAGATCGGTATCGACCTCCCCACACTTAAAGATTGCACCGTCCTCGGTACATGCTGAGATGTGCAGGTGGATGGGGTTGTAGTTCCTCAGCTAGTGCTCTCTTGTGTTCCTTTCCTTGCCGGTGATTTGGGAGTAGCTTTCTCTCTTTACCCTTCTTGGTGGCCATCCTGAAAGGGGAAAAAAGGAAAGTAACAAGTAAAGCTAGGGGATCCAGCAAGGAAGAGAGTAGGAAAGGTGGTAATCAATGCACAGTAAAGAAGAGTGATGTTAACACATGGTCATGACTACATGTGAAAAGTCATCAATGGAAATATAGTAAGTGCATGTGATGACAGTTAAATGCAAGATGTTTATTGGCATGCTGGCAAAGGCATGAGTAGCATAGATCAAGCATTCAATGTCCAAGTTAGATTACCAAGTCTTTCAAACTAACAATCATGTTTGTAATAATAATTATATTTAATTAATAAAATATAAAAAGGGTTTTGTGAAAAGCAAGCATTTATAGTAATAGATTAAAAGAAATCTTAAAAATAGTGCACAATGCTATACGGGCGTTTTCACAAACACATGGCATGCATGGTAAATAAGCCATTTGAAAGTATTAAATTGAACATGCAAGCAACCCTTTAAAAAGTAATATATAATTGTCAAATAATCCACAAAAATATAGAAAAAGACAATGACCCAAATAAAATTCCAACACCAATGAAAATAATGCAATGAATGAAAGTATGCAATGAAGTAAAAGAAAATGAAAGATAAGAAGAATGAGAAGGGAAAGAAGAGAAGAAGAAGTAAGTAAGAAAGGAGGGAGGAAAAATTAGGATTGGGGAAGAAAAGATAAGATATTTGGCAAATTAGGATAAGCTGTGCGGCGCAAGCAACGCGGATGCGTGGGGCACGCGGTTGCGTGACTTGCGCTTATACAGATTGACGCGGTCGCATCGGTCACGCGGTTGCGTGACCCGTTTTATGCCACTGGCGCGAGGGTAGCCTCGCGCTCACACAACTCTCTGTTCAAAATCATTAATTGCCAAAAATTGGGTGATGCGATTGCGTGGGGCACGCGATCGTGTGAGTGGCCATTAGAAGGATATGATGCGGACGCATGGGGCACGCGTTCGCGTGGTAGGGACGGCACGTATAGCGCGAGTCCAGCACCACTCCAGCACAACTTTCGGTTGTGCACCCTTTCCACGTTGATTTTTAGGTCATGCGGTCGCGTGGGAGGCCAAAGTTTCCACATGACGCGGTTGCGTGAGTGACGCGGTCGCGTGGGGTCAAATTATGCTAAAGGCGCACCTCTAGCCACGCTCTCGCGTGACACTCTGTTCAATTCTTTTCTACCCAACGCACTAGTGACGCGGACGCGTCAGCGACGCTGCCACGTCGCTTGCGTGTTTTCTCTTTATTTTTTTGTATGCAGAATGTAAAATGCAATGAATGTCATGCAAAAATTTCAGGTTCAATAAAAATTCAAAAACAGACTAAAATTAAAACTAAAAAAAGAATGATCGTACCATGGTGGGTTGTCTCCCACCTAGCACTTTTAGTTAAAGTCCTTAAGTTGGACATTTGGTGAGCTCCCTGTTATGGTGGCTTATGCTTGAACTCATCCAGGAATCTCCACCAATGTTTGTGATTCCAGTAACCTCCGGGGTCCCAAACTAAGCATGTAAAGCCCTTAAGGAGCTTCAAACAAATTCTTAGGCTCCCGGGGTGACAAATGTCATAATAGATTCTAGGATCCCAAACCTTACTTTTTCACCCGTTTTTGTCTCGATCTGCATTTTTCCAGCCGGGTGAAAGGTGATCTGAATTCTCACTGCAGCGGCCAAACAACTTCATAGCCCCATTCAGTTGAGCTTTACACCAACCTTTGCGTTTAAACATAATGCTTCCAACCATAATGAACCTTGCAGCACAATTCTCACCACTGGCCATCTTCCGCTTACTCTTAATGTCACAAAGAGCTCTAACTTGACCATCCATCTCCAGTAGCCCATATTCAAGTGGAATTAGAAAGCTAAGGGATATGAATTTTACCCACTTGAATGTTGTGAAGGATGATGGCAACTTAGGGGGAGGTATTTTTAATGAAATTGCAAGCTCCACTCCCTTATGCTCTTATCTGATAATTACCACCTCTTTGCAAGCTTCTTCAATTTCAACCTCTTCCTCTTGGTAGCTCTCTTCCAATTCAACCTCCCCTTCATTGCTTTCCAAGGGCATGGGAGGTTGTGCTTCTTCTTCTTGAATCTCCATCACTTGATCAACCTCTTCCAAGTCTTCAACTGTGATATGCCTTGGAGGTTGTACACCCTCCTCAACATCAAATGCAACTGTCTTGGAAGGAGGCTCTATGTCTTGACTTTCCCATGGAGGTTCACCATCTCCTAAGTCTGCAAAAATTCATTAACCTATTGACTATTGTAGCTCAAATCAGGAACAAGCAAATGATCAAACAGTTGGAATAAAAATTTTTTAATTTGTATAGTATCTATTTCTCAAGCAATCTAATAACAGCCCAAAATTCAAATCCAAAGCATGAGTAACTGAGTAACTGAAAATAAAAGGAAGAACTCTTGCTTTTGGAAACTCAATTCAGGTCGGTAACTTATTTGGAAAATAATAGGACATACACAAATCAAAGTGAAATGTCAGAAAAAAAGCTAAAAATCATAGATGCTGCTACATCACACATCTCAATTCTTCTTCATAAAAATTTTATGTCCAACACGAACAAGAACAAAAGGAGAATCTTAAGGGGAAAAAATTAAATAAAATACAATAAGAACTGCAGCAACATGAAGCAAATCCAAATGATAGAGAGAGCACCTAAAAAAGAAAAGGATAGAAAAGAAGAAGATGTAAAGTGGAATTAAATTGTGCCTATAAAAGCTGATAAGGGAAAGGGGTCAAATATCACTATAGAAGCAGTAGGGTAGGGGTGACTCATGGGCATCGGGAAAGGGGTCAATTAGGGAGTCCACAAATGGCAGGGGATTGTGTGTGTGTAAGGCCCAAATGAAGGTGAAAAAGTAATTAATAATGGCATCCAGAGACGAGAAATTAAAGAAGGTGAAGCTACTTTATGAGATATTCATTAAGCTTATTTGAATGGCATTACTTAGCATTCTAAATTCAATAACCTATTGACTACTGTAGCTCAAATCAGGAACAAGCAAATGATAAAAAACAGTTGGAATAAAAAAAAATTTAATTTGTATAGTATCTATTTCTCAAGCAATCTGATAACAGCCCAAAATTCAAATCCAAAGCATGATTCTCACGAGAAAAAAAGAAGAAGAATCCAAAGTAGAAAAAATCAACAAGTTTTGAAGCAATGCACAAACCAAATAGAGTCCATACTCTGTGCTTTTCTTTAGAATTCATAAACAATTATATGAGATATTCATTAAGCTTATTTGAATGGCATTACTTAGCATTCTAAATTCAATAACCTATTGACTATTGTAGCTCAAATCAGGAACAAGCAAATGATCAAATAGATTAGAATAAAAAAATTAAATTCACATAGTATCTATACTAATTAAATCTGACAACAGCCCAAAATTTAAATCCAAACCATGAATTTTGCAAGTAAAAAAGAAGAAGAATTCAAATCAGAAAAAACCAACAATTTTGAAACCAACATGGATGCATCTAAGAAGTCAACAACGCATGTTAAAAAACTCTAAACTCAATCCACCAAATTGTTTGCATGATTAAATTTTTCAGATAAACTCTATTTCACTCTCTGCTTTTTAACTGTTTAAGCTCATCAATTTGCTTCAGCATAAATCATCTAGATTCATATATTTCATTAGAAAAAATATATAATAAAAAAACACAAAACTGGCCACCAGATTTCTGAATAAGTTCATTTGATCAAGGAAAAATACAACAAAGTGGATGAATTTTCAAAGTAACAACAACCACAATCAGCAAGTAACATAAATAAAAGGATACAAATTTAAGTTTTAATAAATTTTCAAGTTGTTAAATGATCCAACAATGAAATGGGCGATAAGCTTGATCACAGAAAAGTATGAACTGAATTGAAATGTAGCTGAAAAAATCGCAAGCTAAGAAAATAGAAGAACGGACCTAGGGTTTGTGGCGAACGAACCTACAACAATGATTTCTCCTACACCGGAGTTCATCATTTCATGAATTCACAGATTATTGTACCAAACCCCTAAATTGAAACCCTAAAATTGGAACTCTACCCTCTCAAATTTCAGAAACCAAATGAAGGTGGATGCATACCTTTTCGACGATGGTGAGCGAATGAAGAGAGGCTTTCCGTTGAGCGCAGCGTCGTCCTGATGTGAGCGCACAGCGAAGAGAAGCGGCAGTATGTTGAAGATGAGTGACGGCGTCGTGAGTGGTGAAGATGAGTGAGTGCAGAGTCTTCTTGTAGTGGTGAGTGGTGACGCCGATAGTGGTGAGTGGTGATGGCGGAGTCTTCCCTTGGAGTGGTGAGTGGGTGAGTGGGTGAGTGCAGAGTCTTCTCTGTTTTGGCATAATGAGGGGCACGAAGAAGAAGCTAAGGGTGATCGAGGGTTACGCGTGCATTCGTTTCATCAAATTTAGCTGTGTTTAATTTTTATAGTATTTTTTAATAGGGTTTAATTTGTATATTATTATTTGCTGTAAAGTGAAAAAAATTTACTAAGTGTTGAACATTTAATTTGAAATACATTAGGCATCATTTTTAAAGTGCACCTGAAACCTGACAAATAAGTTACCTTTTAAAAGTGTACTCTTTGCTGTAAAAAGTGAACCCATAGCTCTTAAGATAAGGCTACGCTTTATAAGTGATATTTATAATATCTAAGGAGACACTTTTCAAGTGATGCCACAAATGTGTTTCCTATTCTCCTATGAAAAGGAAACACAGAGAAAAGCGTAGCCTATTCCTACGCTTTTCAAATGTAGTCTAAAAAAAGTGTGGCTGAATGGGTGTTTTTCTTGTAGTGAATATAGATAAGTAGTAAACAGAAGACAGATAAATAGAGAAAATAGAGAAAACAGAAAATAGATGACAAACAGAAGAATACAAGAATATAAAACACAGACACAAACACGGAGAATAGAATACAAACAAAGAAAGCGTACATTCATGCAACAATCATAATAGAGAAAATGCATAACCAAGTATGATGCATGTCTAGCCCTAGTGCAGGTAATGAGCTCATCTGTCGGTTTCTACCCGCTCCCGACGTAACCTGAAGCAGCTGAAACGGGTATGGCTTTCCAGTTGGCTATACCCCTGTGTACAGGAAATAACCCCTCTGCCACCACAGGGTCCACTACACGCAGGAAATAACACATCTGCCACTGCAGGGATGTATGCCGACACACCTTCTGTATATAGGAAATAACCCCTCTGCCACTACAGAAATGGAACAGATGGTCACGGTACTTCTATAGCAGGAAATAAGCCCTCTGCCTTACAGAAATAAAATATGGATCTGTACAGTAGGAAAGCGTTCTCAGTGGTCGCACCACCATCTATTTGACTGCCTCAATGCAGCAGATGAACAAACAAATAACTCTGGAGTTGCCTTAATGCAACAAATAAACAAACAAGCACCTCTTGGGTTGCTTTAAGCAACAAATGACCCTTCAACAGGTCCTCTGCTTTTTATCATACTACTTTGCTCTGATTACTCTCTTCTCTGTATCTCTTTACTTTTCTCTGATTTCTCTGTTTAACGTATGTATTTAAAGCTTATGTAAATTTTGGTATGAATAGTTAGCCTGTCCCAAGTATAGATTCATTAAGTCTATACTGAAATAGTTTAACTTTTCATATAATACCAAACCCTAGTCGCAACTCAAGGACTAACTATGTTGCCCTAGTTTGTTCGCTAGTCTCTGTCTGTTTTTCTGTCATTAATACTTTACAGACTTTTACTTCGATTTTTATCTTTTCTTCAACTTTTTATCTTTTATTTATCTTTGCCTCACTAATATATTCTTACCACTCCCTAAGTGTCTTATGAAGGTAATTATGAAATCATGCGATTAAAGCTGTCTTTCTAAAGCTTTTACAGAAAACTGTCTTTTCCGTATTATTTTATTATTTTTATTAAAATATTATTTTTAATTAAATATTATTATTTAATATTTTATTATTATTTATTATTTTATTATTAATTTTCGAAAATTAACTTACCTTTTACTTTTAACCTTTAAAATTCACTTTTTACCACCCGTAACTTTTAATATTTCTACTTTAACCACCCTAACTTTCAGAAATTACTAAATAACCCCTTAAACACCAAAATTTTTACTTCCTTGCCCTTTTAAGGATCTAAAGCCTTTTCTTCATTGTTCTTCATCACACACAAAGTGTTCTTCATGTTCTTCATAAATTCTTTAGATTATTTCTCTGTTTTTACCTGTTTTTCAGTCTTTTCAGCATCCGATTTTTACCAAAATTCAAAATAAATTCCCAGCCACTAAAACCCCATCTTTTCTACATGTTTTAAACATAAATTGAACCTCAATTTAAGCTCTAGGGTTCGTTTTTCCAGCAGCCACAAGAACACACATTCATAGCTTGAATTTCATCAAATTTTCACCAAATTTTCACCAAATTTTCACTAAGAATCAATCATATATGCAACCAAGTTTTAGCACAGGCAAATTATGCAACATTCACACAACTCAAACACAAATAATCAAGATTAATTTCGTGACACCCTACCTTGATTTGCTGCTAAGGGTGGAAAAAGACCAGACGGCCTGTCAGGGGCCTGCAGCCTGGCCTATGTTTGGCCTGGCCTGGCCTGGCCTGTTATAAAATAGGTACAGGTCCAGGCTCTTTTAAAAGCCTTAATACATTAATAGGCCAGGCCCAAGCTTACTAATTAGCCTTATAGGCCTGTCAGGCCTGCCTAGGCCTGTTAAAATATAATTAAATATATAAATAATTATTTATTATTAATAAAATTATGAGATATTTTAAATTTATTATATTTTATTATAAATATTTTTGTATATTTTGAATATGTTAGAAGTTTAAAATTTTTTATAAATATTAAATATATGACATATTACATATAACTATTTTTATTAAAAAATAATTTTTTTAAATAATATTTTTTTTGTAAAAAAAAATTATCAGGCCTTTTAACAGGCTTCAGGCCAGGCCAAGCTGAATAACAAGCCAGGCCTAGTACTTTATAAAGAGCTTATAACAGGCTGCAGGCCAGGCTCAGGCCAATCAACTGTATGACAGGCCAGGCTTGTTAAGAGCAAAGCTTGGCCTGGCCTGGCCTGTTTCCACCCCTATTTGCTACTCCAAATCCAGTTACTCTTTGAAGTGTTCTTAAAGCACTTTTTTCTCCTAAATCACATCAAGAACAACTTTAAATCCACAAACCTTCAACTGACCAAATCTCTCTCAGCACGTTAGGAAGGGATATCTCACCTTAGACTTGCTGGAAATTAACATTTCTTGGCCCTCAAGTCAAGTTAAGCATGATTCCTAAGGAAGAACATCAAGAAAACACATGTTTAAGCATGTTTCCTTGAAAACTGAATTGAAAGGGGAAAGGAACAGCCATCTCCCCTTATTTCCATCCTTTATAAGTTACATGGTTATGTAGAGGAAGAAGAGAGGATCATTTTGGTGAAATCGGAATTTTGGTTTGAGTTTTAGTTCAGCAGAAATCAAGCTTTGAAGATTTGGAACTAAGAACTTTTCTCTCTTTTTCTCTCTTGGAAATTTCGGCCACAAAGAGAAAATGAACCAGCCTTGGGGGTTTTGGGGGTGTAGGGTGAGTTGTGATTGGTTGGCTTGGAGGTGGATTAAAATAATATTAAAATATCTCAGGTGTATAACTACTAAAACTAGATGTATCGGAACACTTGTAAAAACATCTCTAAAAATTATTTTCTGAGATACTAGCATAAATGACACTAGTAACATATTTATTATGAGAATAAAATATGTATAATGAGGCCTTAGTATTACTAGAGTCATCAAAGAGTGCTAGTGCTGAGCTGCACCAGTAAACTGTGAACCCGGTTAAACCGATTTTCTATTTTTAACTAAAACTGACCAGGTAACCTTATAATATCATTCAAGAAGCTTCTAATACTAATATAATGATAATAGTACCCTATTATATCTCTTCTCTCATGAATTGATTCTGGTTCGTCAAACTGAGACTATTTACGAAAAACTGGATCAAAACTCCTGACCGATACGGTTCAAAAACTAGGTTCTTCGTGACCGCGTTATCAAGCTTGCCTCAGAAAGTTCTAGCTTAAAAAAGACGTAATGACAATGAGGATTAAGATACTTGATGATATATCAGAGGTTCTCCCCTTATTGATCCTCCGGAGAAATCCGTACTTTCAGAGAAGATCTTGCGTACTCGAAAACTAGGGTTGTTACAATCTCCATACGCTTATCTGAAATTCCCACCAATGAATTACATAAGTATCTCTATCTTATTTTATCTTTTATTTATCTTTTAATTATCAAAACTCCATAATCATTTGAATCCAGCTGACTGAGATTTACAAGATGACCATAGCTTGCTTCAAGCCGACAATCTCTGTGGGATCGACCCTTACTCACGTAAGGTTTATTACTTGGACGACCCAGTGCACTTGCTGGTTAGTTGTGTGAAGTTGTCAAAAAGAGTTGAGATTACAATTGTGCATACCAAGTTGTTGGCGCCATTGAGATCACAAATAGCACACCCTAGAGGAAGAACTTACTGGCATTTAAACGCCAGTAAGAGTAGCAGAATGGGCATTAAATGCCCAGTTTGGCACCATTCTGGGTGTTTAACGCCAGAAAGGGGCACCAGACTGGCGTTTAACGCTAGAAGAGATTATCAAGTTGGCGTTAAATGCCAGGAAAGGTATAAAAGCTGGCGTTTAACGCCAGAAACAGGCAGCAGTTTGGCGTTAAACGCCAGGATTGCACAATAAGGGCGTTTTTGCACGCCTAAATGGAGCAGGAATAATGAGTCCTTGGCCTCTCAGGATCTGTAGACCCCATAGGATCCCCACTTATCCCACCTCTATTTTTTCCCTCACACATCTCTATAACACTCTATCCAAAACACCACTCACCAATCAAACCCTATCCTCTTCCCTATATTCTCTTCACCAATCACCTCCATATCTCTTCCCCAAAAACCCCACCTACCTCACTTTCAAATTCAAACACTTTTCCCTCCCAAACCAACCCAATTCCATTCGGCCACTCTCCCTCTCTTTCGCTATATATACCCCCTCTTTACTCGTTTATTTTCACACATCACAAACACTCTCCTACCCCTTGGCCAAACCTATCTCTCCCTCCATCTCCTCCATTTTCCTCTTCTTCCCCTTCTTTCTTTCTTCTTTGCTTGAGGATGAGCAAACCTTTTAAGTTTTATGTGGTAAAAGCATTGCTTTTTGTTTTTCCATAACCATTTATGGCACTTAAGGCCGGAGAAACCTCTAGAAAGAGAAAAGGGAAGATAAAAGCTTCCACCTCTGAGTCGTGGGAGATGGAGAGATTCATCTCAGAGGTCCATCAAGACCACTTCTATGAAGTTGTGGCCAAGAAGAAAGTGATCCCTGAGATCCCTTTCATGCTCAATAAAAATGAGTATTCGGAGATCCGACATGAAATCCGAAGAAGAGGTTCGGAAGTTCTCACCAACCCCATTCAACAAGTCGGAATCTTAATGGTTCAAGAGTTCTATGCCAATGCATCGATCACTAGGAACCATGATCAAAGTATGAACCTGAATCCAAAGAATTGGCTTACAATGGTTCGGGGGAAATACTTAGATTTCAGTCTGAAAAATGTAAGATTGGCGTTTCACTTGCCAATGATGCAAGAAAATGCACGACCCTACACTAGAAGGGTCAACTTTGATCGAAGGTTGGACCAAGTCCTCATGGACATATGTGTGGAAGGAGCTCAATAGAAAAGAGACTCAAGAGGCAAGCCGGTTCAATTGAGAAGACCGGACCTTAAGCCTACGGCTAGAGGATGGTTGGAGTTCATCCAACACTCCATCATTCCTACTAGCAACTGATCTGAAGTGACTGTGGGTCGAGTCATCATGATCCATAGTATCATGATTGGGGAGGAAGTAGAAGTTCATGAGATCATACCTCTAGAACTCTACAAGGTGGCAGACAAGTCCTCCACATTGGCAAGAGGACAAGCCCATCACTAAGAAAAGGATGGAGAAAACAAGGGAGCCCACTCATGGACCTCAACAAGAGCATGAGGAAATTCCTCATCAAGAAATCCCTGAGATGCCTCAAAGGATGCATTTTCCTCCACACAACTATTGGGAGTAACTCAACACCTCTTTGGAAGGCTTGAGTTACAACATGGACCAACTAAGGGTGGAGCACCAAGAGCACTCCATCATTCTCCATGAGATTAGAGAAGATCAAAAAGCTATGAGGGAGGAGCAACAAAGGCAAGGAAGAGACATAGAGGAGCTCAGGCGTTCCATTTGATCTTCAAGAGAAAGAACTAGCCGCCATCACTAAGGTGGACCCGTTCTTTGATTTCCTTATTCATATTTTTTTGTTTTTCAAATTTGATGCTTTATGTTTGTCTATGCTTGTGTCTTCATTACATGATCATTAGTGTCTAGTGTCTATGTCTTAAAGCTATGAATAATTCCAAGAATCCTTCACCTCTCTTAAATGAAAAATGTGCTTAATTACAAAAGAACAAGAAGTACTTGGATTTCAAATTTTATCTTGAAATTAGTTTAATTATTTTGATGTGGTGGCAATACTTTTTGTTTTCTGAATGAATGCTTGAACAGTGCATTTTTTTTATAGTGAAGTTTATGAATGTTAAATTTATTGGCTCTTGAAAGAATGATGAACAAAAAAAAATTGTTATTGATAATTTGAAAAATCATAAAATTGATTCTTAAAGCAAGAAAAAGCAGTGAAAAAAAGAAAAAAAGGCTTCTGAAAAAAAATTGCAAAAATTAAAAGAAAAAGAAAGAAAAAGAAAAAGTAAGCAGAGAAAGCCAATAGCCCTTTAAACCAAAAGGTAAGGGTAAAGAGGATCCAAGGCTTTGAGCATTAATGGATAGGAGGGCCTAAAAGGAATAAAATCCTGGACTAAGCGGCTAAACCAAGTTGTCCCTAACCATGTTATTGTGGCATGAAGGTCTAAGTGAAAAGCTTGAGACTGAGTGGTTAAAGTCATGATCCAAAGCAAAAAGAATGTGCTTAAGAACTCTGAACACCTCTAATTGGGGATTTTAGCAAAGCTATGTCACAATTTGAAAAGGTTCACCCAGTTATGTGTCTGTGGCATCTATGTATCCGGTGGTAATACGGAAAAACAAAGTGCTTAGGGCGACGGCCAAGACTCATAAAGTAGCTGTGTTCAAGAATCAACATACTGAACTAGGAGAATCAATAACACTATCTAAAATTTTGTGTTCCTATAGATGCCAATCATTCTGAATTTTTCAAAGGATAAAGTGAGATGCCAAAACTGTTCAGAAGCAAGAAGCTACTAGCCCTGCTCATCTAATTGGGACTAAGTTTCATTGATATTGTGAGATTCATTGTATATTCTCTTCTTTTGTTCTATTTTGTTTTCAGTTCCTTGGGGACAAGCAACAATTTATGTTTGGTGTTGTGATGAGCAGATAATTTATACGCTTTTTGGCATTATTTTTAGATAGTTTTTAGTAGGATTTAGCTACTTTTTAGTATATTTTTAGTAATTTTTTAAGCAAAATTCACATTTCTGGACTTTACTATGAGTTTGTATGTTTTTTTGTGATTTCAGGTATTTTCTGACTGAAATTGAGGGACCTGAGCAAAAATATGATTCAGAGGCTGAAAAAGGACTGCAGATGCTGTTGGATTCTGACCTCCCTACATTCGATATGGATTTTTTGGTGCTACAGAAATCCAAATGGCACGCTCTTAATCGCGTTGGAAAGTAGACATCCAGGGCTTTCAAGCAATATATAATAGTCCATACTTTGCCCGAGTTTTGATGACGCAAACTGGCGTTCAAACGCTAACTTCCTGCCATATTCTGGCATTAAACGCCAGAAACAGGTTACAAGCTAGAGTTAAACGCCAAAAACAGGCTGCAAACTGGTGTTTAACTCCAAGAGAAGTCTCTACACGTGAAAGCTTCAATGCTCAGCCCAAGTACACACCAAGTGGGCCTCGGAAGTGGATTTCTGCATCATTTACTTATTTCTGTAAACCCTAGGTTACTAGTCCATTATAAATAGGAATTTTTACTATTGTATTAGAAGTCTTGGTTATTCTGGTTCCCCCTCTGGGGCTGAAGCCAATGAACACCATTATCACTTATGTATTTTCAACGGTGGAGTTTCTACACACCATAGATTAAGGTGTGGAGCTTTGCTGTTCCTCGAGTATTAATGCAATTACTACTATTTTCTATTCAATTCATCCTTATTCTTTTTCTAAGATATCCATTCGCACACAAGAACATGATGAATGTGATGATTATGTGACACTCATCACCATTCTCAACTTATGAACGTGTGCCTGACAAACATTCTACATGAAAACCAGCTAGAATGCATATCTCTTGGATTTCTGGTGCATGCGTTTGATTGCCTCTCCTGACAACAGAGCCTTCAATTTCTTGAAATCAGAGCCTTCGTGGCATAAGCTATAACCAATTGGCAGCATTCTTGAGATCCAAAAAGTCTAAACCTTGTCTGTGGTATTCCGAGTAGGATCTAGGATGGGATGACTGTGACGAGCTTCAAACTCATGACTGTTGGGCGTAGTGACAGACGCAAAAGGATCACTGGATCCTATTCCAACACAAGTGAGAACTGACAGATGATTAGCCCTACGTAACCTGTAGCTGGACTATTTTCACTGAGAGATTGGGAGGTAGCTATTGACAACGGTGATACCCGAACACACAGCTTGCCATGGAAAGGAGTATGAATGATTGGATGAAGGCAGTAGGAAAGCAGAGATTCAAAAGGGATAAAGCATCTCCATACGCTTATCTAAAATTCCCACCAATGAATTACATAAGTATCTCTATCTTATTTTATGTTTTATTTATCTTTTAATTATCAAAACTCCATAACCATTTGAATCTGCCTGACTGAGATTTACAAGATGACCATAGCTTGCTTCAAGCTGACAATCTCCATGGGATCGACCCTTACTCACGTAAGGTTTATTACTTGGACGACCCAGTGCACTTGCTAGTTAGTTGTGCGAAGTTGTGAAAAAGAATTGAGATTATAATTGTGCGTACCAAGTTGTTGGCACCATTGAGATCACAAATTCGTGCACCACTCAGCCCAAACACACACCAAGTGGGCTCCGAAAGTGGATTTCTGCACTATCTGCACCTAATTACTCATTCTCTGTAAACATAGGTTACTAGTTTAGTATAAAAAACTACTTTTAGAGATTTACTTTATACCGAATGACATTTTTGACAAACCTTAGTGTATCTTTGACGGCATGAGTCTCTAAACCCCATGGTTGGGGGTGAGGAGCTCTGCTGTGCCTCGATGACTTAATACAATTACTACTATTTCTATTCAATCACGCTTGTTTCTGTTCTAAGATATTCACTCGTACTTCACCATGGCGAATGTGATGATTCATGACACTCATCATCAATCCCAAAATTATGAATGCGTGTCTGATAAACACTTCCGTTCTATCTGAGCTCAACGTAGTTATTGGGCGACAGCTTGAGTGTGTATCTCTTGGACTCCTGACTCACGAGTTTGATGACCTCTCATGACAATAGAGCATTCAAATCCGTGAGACCAGAATCTTCGTGGTAGAGGCTAGAATCAATTGGCAGCATTCTTGAGATCCGAAAAGTCTAAACCTTGTCTGTGGTATTCCGAGTAGGATCTAGGAAGGGATGACTTTGACGAGCTTCAAACTCGTGACTGTTGGGCGCAGTGACAGTGTGCAAAAAGATCAATGGATCTTATTCCAACACAAGTGAGAACCGACAGATGATTATCCATGCGGGAAACCATAGCTGACATGTTTTCACTGAGAGGACGGATGGTAGCCATTGACAATGGTGATCCACCAACATAAAGCTTGCCATAGAAGGAGCCAAGCGTGTTTGAAGAAGAAGGCAGTAGGAAAGCAGAAACTTAGAGGGTAGAGCATCTCCAAAACCTCAACCTGTTATCCATTACTGTATAACAAGTTTTATTTATTTCATGTTCTTTTACATTTTACAAATAAAACTAACAATTATTATTGATATCCTGACTAAGAGTTACAAGATAACCATAGCTTGCTTCAAGCCGACAATCTCCGTGGGATCGACCCTTATTCACGTCAGGTATTACGTGGACGACCCAGTGCACTTGCTGGTTAGTGGCACCGGAGTTGTGAAAAGTGTAAATCACAATTTCGTGCACCAAGTTTTTAGTGCCGTTGCCAGGGATTGTTCGAGTTTGAACAACTGACGGTTTATCTTGTTGCTTAGATTAGGAATAAGTTATTTTTTTGTTGGTATAGAGTCATCAAATTTGAGTCTTTTCTTTTCTTTTCAAAAATCTTTCAAAAATAATTATTCTTTGATTAAATTTTGTGTCAACTTTTAAGTTTGGTGTTCTTTTTGTGTTCTTGTGAGTCTTCAAGGTGTTCTTGAGTTTTCTTTGTGTTTTGATCTTAAAATTTTTAAGTTTGGTGTTCCTTGATGTTTTCCCTCCAAATTTTCGAAAACAATGAGCATTAGATCTAAAACTTTTAAGTCTTGTGTCTTTTGTGTGTTTTTCTCTCTCCTCATTAAAAATAAAAAATATCTTTTCCTTTAATTACTCATAATTTTCGAATTTTTAGTCTTATTTTATTACGTTGATTGAAAAATTTAAATTTGGTGTTTTCTTATTAAGAAAGTTTCAATCTTTAAAATTTTAAAATCATATATTTTTCAAAACTTCCTAACCACTTTCTTTCTCTTCATTTTTCGAAAATCACCACCCAAAATTCTTTAAATCCTTTTAATTAATTAATTATTTTAGTTTCCAATTTTCTTTTATTTTCGGTTTTCAAAAAAAAAAAAAAGAGGAATAATTATTTACAATGCAGATCATCTCCCTTTCTCCATCATGGACCTAAGTGGAAATGAACAGTCCAGAAGGACTCTGGGGTCATATGCTAATCCCACTGCTGCTTCATATCGGGGTAGTATCTGTATACCCCCCATTAAAGCTAGCAACTTTGAGCTAAACCATCAGCTCATTATCATGGTGCAGCAAAATTGCCAGTATTCCGGTCTTCCAGAGGAAGAACCTACTGAGTTTCTGGCATAATTCTTACAAATTGCTGACATAGTACGTGATAAGGAAGTAGATTAGAATGTCTACAGATTATTACTATTTTTATTTGCTGTAAAAGATCAAGCTAAGAGGTGGTTAAATAACCAACCCAAAGCAAGCATACGAACATGGAAACAATTATAAGACAAATTTCTGAATCAATATTTCCCTCCAAAAAGGATGACATAGCTAAGGCTGGACATCCAAGGCTTTAAACAAGGGGATAATAAATCCCTTTATGATGCTTGGGAGAGGTACAGAGAGATGCTAAGGAAATGCCCCTCTGAAATGTTTTCAGAATGGGTGCAGTTAGACATCTTCTACTATGGGCTTACAGGAAAAGCCCATATATCTTTAGACCACTTAGCTGGTGGATCTATACACATTAGGAAGACAATTGAAGAGGCTCAAGAGCTCATTAATATAGTTGCGAGAAATCAGCATCTGTATTTAAATAGTGAATCTTCCATGAAAGAATAGACTAAAGCGGTATCCACTAAAATTAGTCCTCCAGAACAAGTTGCTGCACTTAACCAGCAAATACTTCTTCTAACAAAACAGTTAGCAGGGTTAAAAGAAATGTTACAAGATACTAAAAATTTTAACAAAAATATGGAAGCACAATTGGATCGGACAAGATAGCAGTTATCTGAATAGATAATAGAAGAATGCCAAGCTGTTTAATTAAGAAGTGGAAAGACATTGAATATCTCAACTCAAGGCAGCAAAAAACCAAGAAAGGAACAACTAACAAAGGATGACCAATTCATTGCCCAAATCCCTCTGAGGACAGTAAGAGCCCAGAGAGGAATGATTCTGGTGTTCAAACGCCAGAAAAAAGCAGTAACCTGGCATTTAACGCCCATTCTGCTACCAGTTCTGGCATTCAAATGCCATAAAAGGGCAGTAACCTAGCGTTAAATGCCCATTCAGCTGCTAGTTCTAGCGTTCAAATGCCAACAAGGGGTCAGACACCTACAAGTGCTGATAACAACACCCTTAAGCAGGCTTCTCCAACCACTTCTGTAGGACATAAACCTGCAGCAACTAAGGTTAAAGAATACAAAGCCAAAATGCCTTATCCTTAGAAACTCCGTCAAGCGGAACAGGATAAACAATTTGCCCGCTTTGCAAACTATCTCAGGACACTTGAAATAAAGATTCCGTTTGCAGATGCACTTGAGCAAATACCCTCTTATGCTAAGTTCATGAAAGAGATCTTAAGTCATAAGAAGTATTAAAGAGAAACTAAAAAAGTTTTCCTCACTGAAGAATGCAGTGCAGTCATTCTAAAAGGCTTACCAGAGAAGCTTAAAGATCCTGGAAGCTTTATGATACCATGCACATTAGAAGGTGCTTGTACCAATACAGCTCTATGTGATCTTGGGGCAAGTATCAACCTAATCCCTGCATCCACTATCAGAAAGCTTGGCTTGACTGAAGAAGTCAAACCAACCAGAATATGTCTCCAACGTGCTGATGGCTCCATTAAATTTCCATCAGGCGTAGTTGAGGACATAATTGTTAAGGTTGGGCCATTTTCCTTTCCCACTGACTTTGTAGTGCTGGAAATGGAGGAGCACAAGAGTGCTACTCTCATTCTAGGAAGACCTTTCCTAGCAACTGGACGAACTCTCATTGACTTCCAAAAAGGGGAGGTGACCCTGAGAGTCAATGAGGATGAGCTCAAGTAGAATGTTGTCAAAGCTATGCAGCATCCAGACACATCAAGTGATTGCATGAGTGTTGATATTATTGACTCCCTGGTGGAAGAGATCAATATGACTGAGAGTCTCGAATCAGAGCTAGAAGACATCTTTAAAGATGTTCAGCCAGATTTGGAGGAACCAAAGAAAACTGAAGAACCTCTGAAAACTCCTAAGGAAGAGGAGAAGCCTCCTAAACCCGAGCTCAAACTACTACCACCATCCCTGAAATACGCATTTCTAGGAGAGAATAATACTTTTCCAGTAATCATAAGCTCTGCTTTAGAGCCACAGGAAGAGAAAGTACTAATTCAAGTGCTAAGGATGCACAAGACAGCTCTTGGGTGGTTCATAAGTGATCTTAAGGGCATTAGCGCAGCCAGATGCATGCACAAGATCCTATTGGAGGATGATGCTAAACCAGTGGTTCAACCACAGAGGCGGCTGAATCTAGCCATGAAAGAGGTGGTGCAGAAAGAGGTCACGAAATTACTAGAGGCTGGGATTATTTATCCTATTTCTGATAGCCCTTGGGTGAGCCCTGTCCAAGTCGTCCCAAAGAAGGGAGGCATGACAGTGATTCATAATGAAAAGAATGAATTGGTTCCTATAAGAACAGTTGCAGGGTGGCGTATGTGTATTGACTACAGAAGGCTCAATACAGCCACCAGAAAGAATCATTTTCCTTTACCATTCATAGACTAAATGCTAGAGAGACTAGCAGGTCATCCATACTACTACTTTTTGGATGGCTATTTAGGTTACAACCAAATTGCAGTAGACCCTCAAGACCAAGAGAAAACAGCATTCACATGTCCATCCGGGGTATTTGCTTACAGAAGGATGCCATTTGGTCTGTGCAATGCACCTACAACTTTTCAGAGGTGCATGCTCTCCATCTTTTCTAACATGGTGGAGAAACTTCTGAAAGTCTTCATGGATGACTTCTCAGTATTTGGAGACTCATTCAGCTCCTGTCTTGACCATTTAGCACTTGTTCTGAAAAGGTGCCAAGAGACTAACCTGGTTTTAAACTGGGAGAAATGTCACTTTATGGTGACTGAAGGAATTGTCCTTGGGCACAAAATTTCAAACAAGGGAATAGAGGTGGATCAAGCTAAGGTAGAAGTAATTGAAAAATTACCACCACCTGCCAATGTTAAGGCAATCAGAAGCTTTCTGGGACATGCAGGATTCTATAGGAGGTTTATAAAGGATTTTTCAAAAATTGCAAAACCTCTGAGCAATCTTCTAGCTGCTGATACACCATTTGTCTTTGACACAGAGTGTTTGCAGGCCTTTGAAACTCTGAAAGCTAAGCTGGTCACAGCACCAGTCATTTCTGCACCAGACTGGACATTACCATTTGAACTTATGTGTGATGCCAGTGACCATGCCATTAGTGCAGTATTAGGACAGAGGCATGACAAGCTTCTGCATGTCATTTATTATGCTAGTCGTGTTTTAAATGACGCACAGAAGAATTACACAACCAAAGAGAAGGAGTTGCTTGCAGTGGTTTATGCCATTGACAAGTTCAGATCTTATTTAATAGGATCAAAAGTGATTGTGTACACTGACCATGCTGCTTGATAAACCCATATTTCATGAGATATTTTGTGCTTAATTTGAGTGATTTATACAATCCTTCATCTACTTATTCACATTAATTGCATGGTTTTACTTTCCCTCCCTTATTATGTCATATCGTGAAAAACATGTTTCCTAAGCTTTGAAAATTAATTATTTTAATTACCTTTATTTCCATTCGATGCCATGATTAGTGTGTTAAGTAGTTTCAGAGTTTCTAAGGCAGAATGACTTAAAGGATGAAAAAGGAAACATACCAAAGGGAAAGGAGAAAGCAAAACGGAGCTTTAAGGAAACTGGTATCCACGCGATCGCATGGACGACGCGATCGTGTGCCAAGCACAAATCAGCAGCGACGCGGCCGCATGACTCCGCGACCACGCGCCTCTAGCAGAACGCACATGACGCGGTCGCATGACTGACATGACTGCGTGGCAAGGAAAACCTCCGAATGACGCGACCGCATGACAGAAGCCACGCACCAGAAAATTATAGAACACGCCCCAGCGAGTTCTAAAGCCCTTTTTGGCCCAAATCCAAGTCCAGAAGGCATAGACCAGAGGTTATGAAGTGGGGGAATGCATCCATTCAAGATGGCTCGCGTAATTCTAGTTTTCCATGATTTAGATTTAGTCTAGAGAGAGATTCTCTCTCTCTCTTTTTAGGATTTAGGATTTCTTCTTGTTTTAAGAGTAACTCTGGATCCAGGTTTTAATGTTCTTCTATTTTAGTTCCATAATTATTTATTCCGGCATTTGAATTGATCATTTACTTTTATAATTTAATTTATGAATTATTCCATGTTCCAGATTATTATTTGAATTAATGATATTGAGGTATTTTCAGCTTATTATTGCTCTTGTTAATTTATGATTATCATTGTTTACGAATTGAAGATATTTTATTCCAGCAATTTTACTTTTTTTCCCTTTTGGTTCTGATTAAGAATTTAGTAACTCAACAGTTATTAAACTCAACGTAATTAATAATCGTTATCTTGCTAATTGAGCTGAACCTAAATAATCCCAACCTTTCTTGACTTTCCTTTGCCCTGGTAAAGGTTGACCAAGTGGAGTTTAGATTCAACTTTTCTTATAGTTGAGAGAGATAACTAAGTTAGACCTCTAAATTCCCTTATCTTGCCAAAAGTTATTTTACAGTTATTTATTTATTTTTAATTGCCATTTAATTCACTCCTCATTTAAATTACTTGCTTCTCACCTTCTAAACCCCGATTACAACCTTTATAACCAATAATAAGAACATACTTCCTCGCAGTTCCTTGAGAAGATGACCCGAGGTTTGAATACTCGGTTAACAATTTTTAAAGGGGTTTGTTACTTGTGACACCCAAAACATTTGTACGAAGGGATTTTTGTCGGTTCAGAGACTATATCTACAACGCGACTGTTTTTATGACATTCTTTACTGGTAAAAATCTTAACGTCAAAATGGCGCCGTTGCCGGGGAACTGCTAACGTGTGCCTTATTATTGGTTATTGTAAATATTTTTCTTTTGCTTGTTTATTTATTTTTGTTTTTTCCTTTTTATCTTTATTTGCTACTATGAACTCTCACCCCTCTCGCTTTGAGTTTGGTTCTGATATTGTTAAAGGAAATAGAAGTTACAGCAGGAATGTGCATCAAGGTCAGACCAATCAAGGATGGATGGAACCAAGAGGATCTAATCAACCCTTTTGGCAGCAACACCCTCCGAGATATCCTGGACAAAGACCATTCTACCGCGCATACCCAGCTGAAAGACATGGTGGACAACCTTGTAACTACCAACAAGCCCCACCCCGTTCATATGAACTGTCCTTTCAACATAACCTCGAACCACCACACTCAGAAGCTTCTCTTCACCATTCACCATCATATGATCCTTCCTTACCCCAATACCAATCCAATCGTTCCCAATCATCACCACTTCCCTATGTATCATGTCTAAGTCCAGTAAACCGCGAAGCAGAGGATTGCCTAAAAGAAACAATAACTAAATTTCAAACAACCATTCAACAACTGGAGTACGCACTAATACAATGGGCCACTAAACGCTCAAATGTACAAGGATCAACCACAGCTCCATGTGGACAACCCGATGAAGAGCGTAGCACGAAAGAAATACTAGAGACTCCAGTGGACAAGGCAGAGAATGAATTTGTACTAGAACAATTAGAAGAAGCTGTCTTTGTTCAAGAAGAAGAGTTGGTTGAAGATCTAGGCGATGCTGAACTTCCTTGGGAATCCAGAATTGAGGAAAACTCCGTCCAGGATGCTACAATTGATGCTAAGGAAGATATTGTACAATCTCCAAGGCAAGTCGTTTATGAGGAATCGGACGGAATAATCCAAGAAGCAAATTCCCTTGATGATGATGATCACGAGTCCTGTTCTCTCAGTGATGAACTTGCATCTGCAAGTGAATTCCTTGAAATCGAAGAATCTTCCCCAAGTGAAAACGAAAATGATGCAGAGGTAGATTTCTCTCAACCTCCAATCTATGACTCGAGTGATGAGGAAGACACAGAAGAATTTGACTCAGACACAGATACAATTGAGGACTCTTGCAAGGATGTGGAGGAATTCACAGAAGAGCATAAGGGAGTAAAACTTACAGAACCACCAGAAACACCTATCCCAAGGCCACTACCACCTAATACAAGCTTCAAGTGGGTACAATCCTTAACTTACAATTTTACTTATTCACTTAAATATGGTTTACTTGAAACAGATGGCCAGCTTAAAGCTCTCTGCGGCTTTAAGAGTAAAAGGGAAATGGCTCGTACTCAGAGCTGGTGCACAAGGTTCAATAAAGTTCCACGCTTCACCTCGAAGTACACGGATTGGTATCATGCTCAATTGCATGGATCACGGAGAACGTTTGGTCACCACGGTGAGATTCTACTTTTTAACCCGCCCGAATGGAAACTTACAAATCAAAACGGAGGCGGATTTAAAAGCAAGGCTTGGAATCCTGGAGTTTATTCTGACATTTGTCGTCCCGGGAGCCGAACAATATATTTAAAGCTGCTCGAAGCTTCACATGCCTAGTTTGGGACCCCGGAGGCTGTTGGCATTCCAAGCACTGGTGGAAATTTTTGGACGAATTTAAACATAAGCCACCATAACAGGATATTCTTCCAATGTCCAACTTAAGGACTTTAACTAAAAGTGCTAGGTGGGAGACAAACCACCATGGTATGATCGCTCCTTTTTTTTGAATTTATTTCTTGTCGATTGCTTTCCTTTTTCCTTCTTCATTTTAATCTATTAAACCTGGAATCATGCATAGCATTCATGTTAATCATTGCATTCTGCATTTTTCGTGCATATATTTGTATAAAAAAAAGGGGTTGCACGACGCGACCGCATGCCCCATGCGATCGCGTCATATTACGAAAACACCATCCGCGCGACCACGTGACTCACGCGGCCGCGTGATATATATATATATATATATATCTATCGGCGTAAGGATCCAACGAACAGAAAGTTAGGCTGGAATCGTGCGGCCCTTGTGCGTTTCGCGCAAATTGACCCATGCGATCGCATGCCCCATGCGATCGCGTCATTTGCACAATACCAACCCTACGCGACCGCGTGAGTGACGCGATCGCGTCGCATGGATTGCACATCACCCCAAAAAGAGACAGAGAGTTGCGCTGAAACGGTGCTGGAGTCGTGCGTTTAGCACGAATTCCAGCGACGCGATCGCGAGCCCCACGCGATCGCGTCAACCTTCTTCCCCCCTCTCTCATACGATCGCGCGCCCCACGCGATCACGTCACTCCCATTTTCCCCCAACTACGTGACCGCGTGTCCCACGCGGCCGCGTTGATTTGAAAGTATAACCCCCCCAGCCACGCGAACCCTATCAGTCGCGCAGCCCTTCACCCCTAACCCTCTTCCCCTTCTCTCTTCTTCTTCCCCCAGCCACCGCCGGCCAGCCGCCACTCCACCACCCCGATGCCGCCGCCTCCCAGACGCCACCGCCGTACCATCCCCCCTTCTCTCTTCTTCCTTCTTCCTCTCTTCCCTCCTCTCCGCCACTGCCACCGCGAGCACTATACCCCACCGCCGGCCAACCCGCCGCGCCCCCCTCTCCGCCACCCACCCCCTTCAACCAGCAACAACCACCACCTTCCCATCCACTATCGTCTTCCTCTCTCACTAACCCTAATACCCACCTCCGCCGCCACCGCGACGCCGTGCCCTACCACCGCACCGAACGCCGCCGCAGCCACCTTCTTCCCCGTTCCACCCCTCCCGCCTACCAGGTTCCGCAAAACGCAAATCCCTTTTATCCGTTCGTCGTTTTTCTATAATTTTTTCCGTTTATGTTCATAATTAGGATAGCTAGACTTGCATGTTGTAGTGGATTTTTAGGTTTTTAGGTAGTTTAGGCTATGGTTAGTGGATCTGGGTCTGTTTTCTTGCATTGTTCTTACTTCTGTTTTATCCTATGTGCAAATCTGTTGCTGCTATATTCATGATTCATCTGCTGCTTTCTTGTATGTTGCTGCTGTTTACATTGAGTTTTTTTATGTTTCTTTTATATCTATGTACATGCAGCTTGCTTTCTTTTATTTCATATGAACAGATATGATTGCTGTTTATTTTCCGGGACAATCCAATTTTAGCCGGAATGCTGCCCAAATTTTTTTTGAAAATTATTTTCATTCATGTTTTGGTTTGGCATTTCTGAACTCTGTTTTACTCTGCTTTACCCAGCCCATTTCATGAATGCTATGGCAGACTTTCTTATCCTCTTTGATTTCTTGGCTCATAAACTGCATTTGTGATTCACTGATTCCAATTTTTGCTTCTTTTTTATTATTTCTATTCGAATCAGCATCACCCTGTTTCTCTTGTTCGATTATGAGTACTTCTATTCTTACCTGTGAATCACTGTTATATGGAATTTTTCTATGCCACTTACTTTAACCTGCACTTTACTAACTCCCTAATTTTAATTTACTAATTTCTTTTTCAAAATTCTAACCATACTAACCCTTTTGATCTCTTTTCTGATTATTTTCACTTTCCTCTAACTTTTTCACTATGGCATTTTGATTTTTTTCTTTCCATTTAACATTAATTCAATCACATTTCAATTCCTCATTTTCCTTATTATATTTCTCCCGTCCCGCTTTGAGTTTCCTTTGTTTGCATTGCCTATTTGCTTTCCTATTTTATCCATTTTCTGGTTTTCTGTTTTTCAGGATGTCTTCTTCACAAAGGAAAGGTAAAGGCAAGGCTACTGGCAAGCGCAAGCGAGGAGCTTCGTCCCAGTCCATCATTGCTCTAATGCACGATTCCTCATGGCGGGAGAAGAACTTCACACAGCAGGAAAAAGCTGACTAGCTGCTCCCTTCGACTGATCCTATAAAATTTGCAAACCGGTACTGTGATCTGAAGTACCCGACTTTTGGAAACTCCAGAAATCTATACCTGGAACGTTCCTTGAAGATTCTAGAAGCCCTCCAGCAGTACACCACTGAGCAAATCAAGCAAAGGGGCTGGTTCTTTCTGGAGAAACCACTGATAGAGGTCAATGCATCTTGGGTCCGGGAATTCTATTGCAACTACTATCTTACTACCCTTGATGCAATGAACCTGAGGGGAAAGCAAATTCTGGTCACTGAAGAGGCCATAGAGACCATTCTCCAGTTCCCAGCCAAGTCCGATCAGCCAGATGGTTATGCACAGGCTGAGGAGGACATGAGTCAGATGCAGTTTGATTGGGATGCCGTGAAAGCACGGATAGCTCTTGACCCGACAGTTCCTTGGGAGATGGGTCAGAACACTACTATGCCTAGAGGGATCAAGAGAGTGTACTTGAATGATGAGGCTCGGCTATGGCATCAAATCTTGAGCAACTATGTGATGCCGAGTACTCATGAGACTGAGATCCCGGTTGCCATGATTACCCTCCTCTGGTGTGTGTTGGAGGGTAAGGACCTGTACTTGCCTCGTTTTATCCGGCTTTATATGGCCAAGGCCCACGTCCGAGGCACCCTCTCCTTTCCTTATTTGGTTACACGGCTAGGCCGTCAGGCTGATGTACCTTGGGAGGATGCCAATGAGCGACCACCAGCAGCGGACTGCAGGAAGATCATCCCGCACAGCAGGAACTTCCTTGCTTTGGGCTACAGACCACCATCTGTCACTGCTACTGATGAGACAGCCCCTCCGTCTGCTGGACCCTCTTCATCCACAGCTGCCCCTGCTTCCACCACTGCACCTCCACCCGCCTCTGAGCCGTTTTATTGCCTCGTGCTCCGTCTATTCCGCCAGCTTGATCAGATGGAGCGCCGTAACAGGCACCGGTATGAGAGATTGGAGCGCCGCAGCAGGCGACGCTATTCCCATCTGAAGCTGATGATCAGACAGGGCACCGACATCCCCTCCGAGTCTGACACTCCATCAGATCCATCAGAGGAGGAGGAGGATGAGCACGAGGAGGAACCTCATTCCCAGGCAGAGACTCATTTCCAAGAGGAGACTCATCAGCAGGCAGCCACTGAGCAGGCTGCCCCGCATCAGGAGGTTATGCCCCAGCTTGAGGTTGCGGATCCGGAGATCCCACTCCAGTCAGTCCCTTCTCTACAGCAGCCAGACTCTCAGCCCACCACCGCCACGGAGACCCCAGCTACCATCTCTACCAGTGATGACACTCCTTCACACCCGGCTTGATTGAGCATCGGGGACGATGCTTCATTTTAAGTGTGGGGAGGTCGCCATCTCTGGCGTTTATTTTGGTGAACCACTACATACTTTTTCTTTTATTTTGGATATTTTTCTGTATTTTTCTTTTTACTGTTCTTTTCTGAGTACTTATACATTGCTTTTATGTATTTTTACTCTATTTTCTGCATTTTGCATCTTTAGTTCATATTTTAGCCCTTTAGTTTATTATAGTTATTTAGTTTAGTTTGCAATTCTGATTTATTAGTGGATTAATTAGTATAGTTTACCCTTTTTAGCATAAGATAGTATAGTTTAAATAGAAAAATATAAAAAGGAAGTAAGCTAGGTAATTGAACATATCAGATTTAAATCCATAAACCTTGTATATAGCATTACATGATGTAGTTAAGCTGACAGCATTTCATCAAGGAGGAACATTAAAACTTTAAAAGCCACCCTAAGTAATTTTTTTTGTGAGAATAATGGGAAATTTTAACTAAACCTGCATACAATATATAAATGATATATGATGCTTGAGTTAGAGAACACACAGCCTGTGAGTCTTGAGCTTAAATTGTATGGTTGCATTTAAACCATAATTTTATTTCTGTGTGTTACATTTCTTTTTATTCTGATGTTCTTTCCTTTGCTTTAATCTATATGTCCAATTATAGAATATAGAATAGATACTTACCAAGAGAATGATTAAGGCCATCATTTGATTTTAGCTCACTTACCCCAAATTAGCCTACCTTTTACATCACCCTTGTTAGCCCCCCTTGAGCCTTTTAAAACCCCTTTATTCTATTTAGCCAAATTAATAGCCTTAAGCTGAAAAACAAAAGAAAACCCCAAGTGAATCCTTGGTTAGCTTAAGATAGAAAATCATGAATAGAGTTAAATGTGGGAAACCTTGTGGGAACATGAGTGATAAGAACAAAGGATTAGGAAGATTAAAAAGAAATAAAAAAATAAATTTGGGAAGCATGCTTATAGGAAAAGCAAAGTGATTCAATTACCATGTGCATAAAAAAAAAATTCAGCATCTAAATAAAAGGGGATACAAAAAGAAATTCCCCCAATGAATACAATGCACATGGGATAAAAATAAAAAGTGAAACATGAGCATGTAACAATAAGTGGGAAATATGGGAAAATAGGTAAAGAAGTTTTATCTTGCTAAATATGTATGTTGGGTGAGATCTTAGTCTAATTAAGGATTCACTTATTAGCTCACTTGACCATATACATAAATCCTTACCTTTACCTTGGCCCCATTACAACCTTAATTAAAGACCTCATGACTTTTTGGTATGACTATATTTTATAATTGTTGATTGGTTAGATGAAAAACAAAGCTATAAGAAAGTAAGAATAAAAAGAAAAATAGAGTGAATAAACCCAATAAACACTGAGTGACTAGAGAGTAAACACAAAATCCAGTGAGGGTTCAATAACTCATCAACATATATCTGTACTTCAAATTTACTAATTGTTTTGCAAGTTTGTACAATGTTTTCTTTCCCATCTCATTTGCTAAAATGCTTTATTATTTAAGGGTTGGCTATATATATATATATATACATAACTCCTTGAGAATGTGAATTAACTTAGCTACATGTAAGCTTTATATATGAGTGAATAAATTAGAGTTGCATGATGCATCATTCATTTAGGTAGTTGCATTTAATTTAGATTGCATTGCATTCCATCACTATAACCTCATTTATTTACCTTGGATTTAGCATGAGGACATGCTAGTGTTTAAGTATGGGGAGGTTGATAAACCCATATTTCATGAGATATTTTGTGCTTAATTTGAGTGATTTATACAATCCTTCACCTACTTATTCACATTAATTGCATGGTTTTACTTTTCCTCCCTTATTATGTCATATCGTGAAAAACATGTTTCCTAAGCTTTGAAAATTAATTATTTTAATTACCTTTATTTCCATTCGATGCCATGATTAGTGTGTTGAGTAGTTTCAGAGTTTCTAAGGCAGAATGACTTAAAGGATGAAAAAGGAAACATACCAAAGGGAAAGGAGAAAGCAAAACGGAGCTTTAAGGAAATTGGTATCCACGTGATCACATGGACGACGCGATCGCGTGCCAAGCACGAATCAGCAGCAACGCGGCCGCATGATTGACGCGACTGTGCGCCTCTAGCAGAATGCACATGACGCGGTCGGATGACTGACGTGACCGCGTGGCAAGGAAAAGCTCCGAATGACGCGACCGCGTGACCCACACGGACGCGTGACAGAGGCCACGCACCAGAAAATTACAGAACACACTCCAGCGAGTTCTAAAGCCCTTTTTGGCCCAAATCCAAGTCCAGAAGGCATAGACCAGAGGTTATGAAGTGGGGGAATGCATCCATTCATGATGGCTCGCATAATTCTACTTTTCCATGATTTAGATTTAGTCTAGAGAGAGATTCTCTCTCTCTCTTTTTAGGATTTAGGATTTCTTCTTGTTTTAAGAGTAACTCTGGATCCAGGTTTTAATGTTCTTCTATTTTAGTTCCATAATTATTTATTCCGGCATTTGAATTGATCATTTACTTTTATAATTTAATTTATGAATTATTCCATGTTCGAGATTATTATTTGAATTAATGATATTGAGGTATTTTCAGCTTATTATTGCTCTTGTTAATTTATGATTATCATTGTTTACAAATTGAAGATATTTTATTCCAGCAATTTTACTTTTTTTTCCCTTTTGGTTCTGATTAAGAATTTAGTAACTCAACAGTTATTAAACTCAACGTAATTAATAATCGTTATCTTGCTAATTGAGCTAAACCTAAATAATCCCAACCTTTTCTTAGGAAATAATTAGGATTCAAAGGTCAATTTAATTAGTCCCTTGACTTTCCTTTGCCCTGGTAAAGGTTGACCAAGTGGAGTTTAGATTTAACTTTTCTTATAGTTGAGAGAGATAACTAAGTTAGACCTCTAAATTCCCTTATCTTGCCAAAAGTTGTTTTACAATTATTTATTTATTTTTAATTGCCATTTAATTCACTCCTCATTTAAATTACTTGCTTCTCACCTTCTAAACCCCGATTACAACCTTTATAACCAATAATAAGAACATACTTCCTCGCAGTTCCTTGAGAAGATGACCCGAGGTTTGAATACTCGGTTAACAATTTTTAAAGGGGTTTGTTACTTGTGACACCCAAAATGTTTGTATGAAGGGATTTTTGTCGGTTCAGAGACTATATCTACAACGCGACTGTTTTTATGACATTCTTTACTGGTAAAAATCCTAACATCACTGCTCTTAAATATCTCCTCACAAAGCAGGATTCAAAACCCAGACTCATAAGGTAGGTGTTGCTTCTGCAAGAGTTTGATATAGAAATAAGAGATAGAAAAGGGACAGAGAACCAAGTAGCTAATCACCTGTCCCGGATAGAACCAGCAGCAGGAGCGTCCCTCCCTCCTACTGAGATCTTGGAAACCTTTCCGGATGAGCAACTATTTGCCATTCAGGAAGCACCATGGTTTGTAGACATTGCAAACTATAAAGTTATAAGATTCGTACCCAAGGAATACAGTAAGATGCAAATGAAAAAAATTGATTTCTGATGAAAGGTATTACTTGTGGGACGAACTATATCTCTTTAAGAGATGTGCAGACAAAATAATCCATAGAAGTGTGCCAGAGAAGAGGCGCAGAAAATCCTATGGCATTGCCATGGATCACAATATGGAGGACATTTTGGAGGTGAGCGAACAGCCACAAAGGTTCTCCAGTCTGGCTTTTACTGGCTTACTTTCTACAAAGATTCCCGAGAATTCGTGCATAAATGTGATAGTTGCCAGAGAGCTGGTAACCTGCCTCACGGTTATGCCATTCCTCAGCAAGGGATCTTAGAGATTGAGTTGTTTTATGTATGGGGTATTGACTTCATGGGACCTTTTCCACCATCATACTCAAACACTTATATTCTGGTGGCAGTAGACTATGTATCCAAATGGGTAGAAGCAATTGCAACGCCCACTAATAATACTAAGATCGTACGGAAGTTCCTTCAGAAGCATATCTTCACCAGGTTTGGTGTCCTTAGAATATTAATCAGTGAAGGAGGCACTCACTTCTATAATAAACAACTTGACTCTGCTCTGGTCCGATATGGAATTAACCACAAGGTGGCAACTCCGTATCATCCATAGAAGAATAGGCAGGCTGAAGTCTCAAATAGAGAACTAAAATGAATCCTGGAACGGACTGTAAGTACCCGTAGAAGGGATTGGGCAAGAAGCTTGGATGATGCTCTGTGGGCATACAGAACAACATTCAAGACTCTTATAGGGACCTCTCCATACCAGCTTGTGTATGGTAAGGCCTGTCATCTGCCAATGGAACTAGAATACAAGGCCTACTGGGTAACCAGGTTCCTAAACCTTGATGCTAAGTTAGCTGGAGAGAAGAGATTACTCCAGCTGAATGAGCTAGAGGAGTTCAGACTCAATGCCTTCGAAAATGCCAAAATTTACAAGGAGAAAGCAAAAAGGTGGCATGACAAAAAGCTGTCATCTAGAGTCTTTGAGCCAGGACAGAAGGTTCTGTTGTTCAACTCTAGGCTCAGATTGTTCCATGGGAAATTGAAATCCCAGTGGAAGGGACCATATGTGATTACAAGTGTGTCACCATATGGATATGTAGAGCTTTAGGATGCTGACTCTAACAAAAAGTTCATTGTTAATGGACAGAGAGTCAAGCACTACCTTGAAGGCAATATTGAGCAAGAATGCTCAAGACTGAGACTTGATTAAAGCTCAATACAGTCTTGCTAAAGACAATAAAGAAGCGCTTGCTAGGAGGCAACCCAGCCATTAGTAAAGATTTTTGTCATTTAAATAATAATAATACGAGTTTGATACACTTTATTTTTAATGGTTAAATACAGAAGTTTACAGAGTTATAGCAGAGTTTTGAGCATAAAAACAGAGAAAAATAGCTCATTGGCATAAAAATGCCAGTCATGAGGCATTCTGGGCGTTAAATGCCAAAATGGGTATCATTCTGGGCGTTTAACGCCAGTAAAGGTAGCATTCTGGGCGTTAAACGCCAGAATGAGCTGCATCCTGGGAGTTCAGAAAAACACCTAGTGACAAAGAATTTCTGGCATTTAAATGCCAGCCAGGGTACCTAGCTGGGCGTTAAACGCCCGGATTGGCCAGCAGATGGGCATTAAACGCCATAATGGATACCATTCTGGGTGTTTAACGCCAGAAGAGCATGGGGAGGGGAATTTTGTTCTCAATTCAAATTTTTTTTTCAAATTTTCTTGTTTTAATTCATAATTTTTTGCATAAACACATTACAAATCTTCATCTTTCAAAATCCATTTTCGAAGAAAAATATATTTTTTAATTAATTATCTTATAAATCCTTTTCAAATCTTTTTCAAATTGGTGCACGAAATTGCAATCACACTTTTGCAATTCCGCACAACTAACCAGCAAGTGCATTGGGTCATCCAAGTAATACCTTACGTGAGTAAGGGTCGATCCCACGGAGATTGTTGGCTTGAAGCAAGCTATGGTTATCTTGTAACTCTTAGTCAGGATATCAATAATTCTCAGGTTTAATTGTGAAAAGTAAAAGAATATGAAATAAATACTTGTTTTGCAGTAATAGAGAACAAGTTGAGGTTTTGGAGATGCTCTATCTTCTGAATCTCTGCTTTCCTACTGTCTTCTTCTTCATGCACACAAGGCTCCTTCCATGGCAAGCTGTATGTAGGGTTTCACCGTTGTCAATGGCTACCTCCCATCCTCTCAGTGAAAATGTTCAACGCGCTCTGTCACAGCACGGCTAATCATCTGTCGGTTCTCAATCAGGTTGGAATAGAATCCAGTGATTCTTTTGCATCTGTCACTAACGCCCAGTCCTCAGGAGTTTGAAGCTCGTCACAGTCATTCAATCATTGAATCCTACTCAGAATACCACAGACAAGGTTTAGACCTTCCGGATTCTCTTGAATGCCGCCATCAATTCTAGCTTATACCATGAAGATTCTGATTAAGGAATCCAAGAGATATTCACTCAATCTAAAGTAGAACGGAGGTGGTTGTCAGACACACGTTCATAGGTGAGAATGATGATGAGTGTCACGGATCATCACATTCATCAAGTTGAAGAACAAGTGATATCTTAGAATAGAAGCAAGCGTGATTGAATGAAAAACAGTAGTAATTGCATTAATCCATCAAGACACAGCAGAGCTCTTCACCCCCAACCATGGGGTTTAGAGACTCATGCCATAGAAGATACAAGAAGAAACGTGTAATGTGTCATGAGGTAAAGATACAATGTCAAAATATCCTATTTATAGTGAACTAGTAACCTAGGATATACAGAATTGAGTAAATGACGTAAAAATCCACTTCCGGGGTCCACTTGGTGTGTGCTTGGGCTGAGCATTGAAGCTTTTATGTGTAGAGACTTTTTCTGGAGTTAAACGCCAGCTTTTGTGCCAGTTTGGGCGTTTAACTCCAATTTTTCTGCCAGTTCCGGTGTTAAACGCGGGGAATTCTGAAGCTGATTTGCAACACCGGTTTGGGCCATCAAATATCGAGAAAAGTATGGACTATTATACATTGCTGGAAAGCCCAGGATGTCTACTTTCCAACGCAATTGAGAGCGCGCTAATTGAGCTTTTGTAGCTCTAGAAAAGCCACTTTGAGTGCAGAGAGGTCAGAATCCAACAGCATCTGTAGTCCTTTTTCAGCCTCTGAATCAGATTTTTGCTCAGGTCCCTCAATTTCAGCCAGAAATTACCTGAAATTACAGAAAAACACACAAACTCATAGTAAATCCCAGAAAAGTAAATTTTAAATAAAAACTAATAAAAACATACTAAAAACTAACTAAAATGTACTAAAAACATACTAAAAACAGTGCCAAAAAGCGTATAAATTATCCGCTCATCACAAATCTTTTTAAAACTCATTCATCTTTCCGAATTCTTTCCATATCTTTTCATATCACCCATATTACCTCCTATTTCTTAGATGCATTAACAAAAAATTTCAAATTCAATTTCCCCATATCTTTTCCATATCTTTCAAAATTTTAAAATCCTATCTTTTTCATATCATGTTTATCTTTTACCAATCATATCTTTCTATCATATCTTTTTCAAAAATTTCAAAACCCCCTCCCTTTTAAATCCCATTCGGCCATCCCACTCATTCCCCAGTCGAATCCTTCTCTCCTTCTATCCCTCTTCTTTCCTTTTTTTTTGCTTGAGGACAAGCAAACCTCTAAGTTTGGTGTGTTTTTCCATGATCACTGAGCTAAAACTCACCAAGATCATGGCTCCCAAAGGAAAACAAACTACTCCAAGAGGCAAGAAAGAGAACAATCCAAAACCTTGGATGCATGAGAGGTTCTGCACCAAAAAACATGCATACCATTACTACAAAATCACATGTAGAAGATCAGTAATCCCAGAAGTTAAATTTGATCTAAAAGAAGACGAATATCCGGAGATCCAAGAGCAGATTCAAAATAGAGGCTGGAAAATCCTAGCTAATCCTGAGATGAATGTGGGAAGAAATATGGTCCAGGAATTCTATGCAAATCTATGGCTAACAGATAAGCAAAGAATGGAGGGAGCTACCTTCCACACCTTTCGGACTATGGTTAGGGGGAAGATTATTTACTTTCACCTGGACAAAATAAGAGAAGTCCTCAAACTTCCTCAATTGCAAGATGATCCAGAATCCTTTAATAGCAGAATGGCTAAAGATAAAAAGCTGGATCAAGTTCTAGAGGACATATGCCTCCCTGGAACCAAGTGGATAACCAACACAAAAGGTGTCCCTAACCAACTAAAGAGGGGAAAAATGCAAGTATGTACATATCAACATATTCACACTAATCAATAACATGGCACACATATGCAATTACCCGGCAACGGCGCCATTTTGATGAGAGATTTTTATGCCGGTATAAAAAGTATCAATAAATCCAATCGTGAGTATAGTCCAACCGACATGCAAATTTCACATCAAACAATTCTAAAATCTACAACCGAGAGTATTAGTCCCGAGTTGTCTTCCCTAGAAATTGCCTTAGAATGCACATCATTGATTAGGAAGTCTTTTGTGGTTTTGAGAGTTTGATGCAAGAATTTAAGCTAACAAGAATGAGCAACAAGTAATTATGAAAAAAGCCTTGGCTACGGTGAGCATTGGAAGTTCCATCATTATAGCTTTCATTAATTGTAACAACAATCAATCATTGCTTCACTTAGTTGACCCCTAATCATGGAGGAAAGTTAAGTGAAAGTAATCAACTTTGGGTCACAAGTTCTAATGAAGCTTAGCTCTAGTGGCCTACAAGTCAATTAATAATTCTCAATTGATAGTCAACAATTGATATTAACTATTCAAGTATTTCCAACAACTCAACCCCTAAGCCAAGTAAGAAGAATATACTCCACAGCTAGAGTTGTCATTTCCTTAAACAATTGGTGAGCAATAGTAAAAGACATCATGGAATTAAAAATAAGAATTGAATTCAAGCTATCTTATTCAAGCAAACATCAACAATCAAACAATTGAATGAAATCTTATCTCATTGATCAAAATCAAAGTAACAATGTCACAAATCTAAGATCCAAAATGGATGAATCAAAGAACACTAATTGAGAATAGAAGAGTAGATCTACAACTTGAATCAAAGTAGAAATGAATTAGCAATTGATCTCACCAAAGGAATCCATGAGAAATTGAGATGAAAAGAGCAAAATCCTAGAGAGAAGGTGGAGCTTCTCTCTCTACAAAATGTAATTAACTTCTAAAAATATCTAAATGTGTGTAATATGAGTGAATGGATGTGGATCTCTCAATCCTTGGTCTTCTTATGCTTTTCCTACCAAAACTCTGCACCAAAAAAGGGTCTACAACTGCCTGAAATTGCTGGTCATGTTTTCTCTTTTAAAATCACGTGGGGACATCGACGCGTACGCGCACAGCACGCGTACGCGTCCCTGGAGCTTTATGATTCATGTGCACGCGTCAAGCGTGCGTGCACGTCCATGAGGTGCTGACTTAGCCATGCAAATACGCCGGATTTTGGCTTTGGCTTCTTCGCACCGAACTTGGTAGCGCGCGTCCACGCATACGCGCAAGGTACGCGTACGCGCCGCTGCTCACAACTCCAAAAGCTCCATTTTCCATGTCCCTTCCCTTTATGCATGCTTCCTCCCTCTCTTCTAAGACATCCTTCCCTATAGGCTCTGAAATCACTTAACAAATGGATCACTGCATCGAATGGTAATAGAGGAGGATTAAAATATATCTAATTTAATGTAAAAGAAGCATATTTTCATTCATGAAGCACACTTGCGAAATGAACACAAAAATCATGCATTTCTATATGAATAAGTGTGAAAGATTATTGATAAGACCCTCAAAATCCATATAAGATAAACCCTAAAACGGGGTTTATCAGTACCGAACTGACTTAAGCTGGTACTGCCAGCTAAATTATCGGTACGCATTTTTATGCAATTTTTGGCAGAAAATTACATTTTTCCAATTAGAAAAATTTACTAAATTCAAATCTACCCATTTAATTTTTAAATTAACACTCCTAAAATTTGAACTTATTTCGGGCAATTAAATTATTATTTTATATTATCTAAATAGTCGATTTTTAGTTATGGTTTTTACAGTGGGTACAAAATTTGCACCAAATTTTAGGTTACTAAGAGATTGAATTCAGAACATCTAAGTTGTCTAGTGACAAATTTAGAAAGCTAGGTTGGAATGTGAACTAAAGTTGTTCTTAGACATAAAAGACAGGACCTAAAAGAGATATTTGACTAAAGTTGTCTAGTGACAAATTTAGAAAGCAAGGAAAGGTCTGTCAAGGATGATGGATTCATCCTCGTCCTTCCCAGTGTCTAGAATTATGAAATCAGCAGGGATGTAAAGGCCTTCAACCTTCACTAGCACGTCCTCTACTAGTCCATAAGCCTTTTTCATGGATTTGTCTGCCATCTCTAGTGAGATTCTTGCAGCTTGAACCTCAAAGATTCCCAGTTTCTCCATGACAGAGAGTGACATAAGGTTTATGCCTGACCCGAGTTCACACAAAGCCTTCTCAAAGGTCATGGTGCCTATGGTACAAGGTATTAAGAACCTTCCGGGATCCTCTTTCTTTTGAGGTAATGTCTGCCTAATCAAGTTATTCAGTTCATTGGTGAGCAAGGGGGGTTCATTAACCCAAGTCTCATTACCAAATAACTTAGCATTCAGCTTCATGATTGCTCTAGTGTACTTAGCAACTTGCTCTTCAGTAATATCTTCATCCTTTTCAGAGGAGGAATAGTCATCAGAGCTCATGAATGGCAGAAGTAGGTTCAATGGAATCTCTATGGTCTCTAGATGAGCCTCAGTTTTCCTTAGGTTCCTCAATTGGGAACTCCTTTTTGTCCAGAGGACGTCCCATGAGGTCTTTCTCACTGGGATTCACATCCTCCTCCTCCTCTCTAGGTTCGGCCACACCAAGTAAGGTTATGGCCTTGCACTCTCTTTTTGGATTCTCTTCTGTGTTGCTTGGGAGAGTACTAGGAGGAGTTTCAGTGACTCTTTTACTCAGCTGGCCCACTTGTGCCTCCAAATTTCTAATGGAGGACCTTGTTTCATTCATAAAACTTAGAGTGACCTTAGATAGACCAGAGACTATGTTTGCTAAGCTAGAGGGGCTCTGCTCAGAATTCTCTATCTGTTGCTGGTGCACAAAATTACAATCACACTTTGCAATCCCGCACAACTAACCAGCAAGTGCACTGGGTCGTCCAAGTAATACCTTACGTGAGTAAGGGTCGATCCCACGGAGATTGTCGGCTTGAAGCAAACTATGGTTATCTTGTAAATCTTAGTCAGGATATCAATAATTATCAAGGTTGATTGTGAAAAGTAAAAGAACATAAAATAAGTACTTGTTCTGCAGTAATGGGGAACATGTTGAGGTTTTGGAGATGCTCCATCTTCTGAATCTCTACTTTCCTACTGTCTTCTTCTTCAAGCACGCAAGGCTCCTTCCATGGCAAGCTGTATGCAAGGGTTTCACCGTTGTCAGTGGCTACCTCCCATCCTCTCAGTGGAAATGTTCAACGCACCCTGTCACGGCACGGCTATCCATCTGTCGGTTCTCAATCAGGCCGGAATAGAATCCAGTGATTCTTTTGCGTCTGTCACTAACGCCCCGCCCTCAGGAGTTTGAAGCTCGTCACAGTCATTCAATCATTGAATCCTACTCAGAATACCACAGACAAGGTTTAGACCTTCCGGATTCTCTTGAATGCCGCCATCAGTTCTAGCTTATACCACGAAGATTCTGATTACAGAATCCAAGAGATATCTACTTAATCTAAGGTAGAACGGAGGTGGTTGTCAGGCACACGTTCATAGTTGAGAATGATGATGAGTGTCACGGATCATCACATTCATCCAGTTTAAGAACAAGTAATATCTTAGAATGGAAGCAAGCATAATTGAATGAAAAACAGTAGTAATTGCATTAATCCATCAAGACACAGCAGAGCTCCTCACCCCCAACCATGGGGTTTAGAGACTCATGCCGTAGGAAGTACACAAAGAAACGTGTAAAGTGTCATGAGGTGCAGATACAATGTCAAAAGATCCTATTAATAGTGAACTAGTAACCTAGGGTATACAGAAATGAGTAAATGACATAAAAATCCATTTCTGGGTCCACTTAGTGTGTGCTTGGGCTGAGCATTGAAGCTTTCATTTGTAGAGACTTTTTCTGGAGTTAAACGCCAGCTTTCATGCCAGTTTGGGCGTTTAACTCCAAGTTTTATGCCAGTTCCAGCGTTAAACGCTGGAAATTCTGAGGCTGATTTGCCACGCCGGTTTGGGCCATCAAATCTCGGGCAAAGTATGGACTATTATACATTTCTGGAAAGCCCAGAATGTCTACTTTCCAACGCCGTTGAGAGCGCGCCAATTGAGCTTCTGTAGCCCCAGAAAATCCACTTCGAGTGCTGGGAGGTCAGAATCCAACAGCATCTGCAGTCCTTTTCAGTCTCTGAATCAGATTTTTGCTCAGGACCCTCAATTTCAGCCAGAAAAATACATGAAATCACAGAAAAATACACAAACTCATACTAAAGTCCAGAAAAGTGAATTTTAACTAAAAACTAATAAAAATATACTAAAAACTAACTAAAATATACTAAAAACATATTAAAAACAATGCCAAAAAGCGTATAAATTATCCGCTCATCACAACACCAAACTTAAATTGTTGCTTGTCCCCAAGCAACTGAAAATCAAAGTAGGATAAAAAGAAGAGAATATACTATAGACTCCAAAATATCAAGGAAACTTAGCTCCAATTAGATGAGCGGGACTAGTAGCTTTTTGCTTCCGAACAGTTTTGGCATCTCACTTCATCCCTTGAAGTTCAGAATGATTGGCATCTATAGTAACTCAGAACTCAGATAGTGTTATTGATTCTCCTAGTTAATTATAATGATTCTTGAACATATCTAGTGTATGAGTCTTGGCTGTGGCCCAAAGCACTCTGTCTTCCAGTATCACCACCGGATACATACATGCCACAGACACATACTTGGGTGAACCTTTTCAGATTGTGACCCAGCTTTGCTAGAGTCCCCAATTAGAGGTGTCCAGGGTTCTTAAGCACACTCTTTTTTTTTTTTTTTTGCCTTGGATCACAACTTTATTTCTTTCTTTTCTTTCTTTTTTTCGTTTTTTTTTGAATCACTGCTTTTTCTTGCTTCAAGAATCAATTTGATGATTTTTCAGATCCTCAATAACAGTTCTCTTTTTCCCTCATTCTTTCAAGAGCCAACAATTTTAACATTCTCAAAACAACAAATTCAAAAGACATATGCACTGTTCAATCATTCATTCAGAAAACAAAGAGTATTGTCACCACATCAAACTAATTCAACTAGTTTCAAAGAGAAATTCGAAATCCTATACTTCTTGTTCTTTTGTGATTAAAGCACTTTTCATTTAAGAGAGGTGATGGACTCATAGGACATTCATAGCTTTAAGACATGAATTTTAAATTTTATTAATTATGAATTAAGAACAAGACTCAAAAATAGATATAAGATGATACTAAAATAGAAAACAAAAAAAACAAAAAAAACAAAAAAATTAAATAGGCTCCTAATGATAGAGGTTTTCACAGAGTTAGGACTCAACAACCTTGATTTTGAGAAGTGGATGCTCCCTCAAATTGAGGGGAGAATTTTTGGCGTTTCATTTCTTGAAGTTCACGCTCCTGCTTCTCTTGTTCCTTCAGCAATTTGCAGAGCATGCAGTTCTGATTCTGCTGTTCTTCCTTAAGTTGCTCCATAGTTTCTTGCAACTTGGTGATAGATGCTTCTAGGCTGGCCCAGTAGCCAATTTCAGGAAATTCAGGGAGGAACTCCTGCGCCCTCCTTTTGATAGAGTTGTCTTGCACTTGTCCTTCCATTGACTTCTTGGTGATTGGATGTTCAATGGGTATGAATTCATCTACTCCCATCTTTACCCCAGCCTCTTTACAGAGCAAGGAGATCAAGCTTGGGTAAGCCAATTTGGCTTCAGTGGAATTCTTATTTGCAATTGTGTAGATCTCACAAGCAATCACATGATGAACCTCCACTTCTTTTCCAAGCATAATGCAATGAATCATCACTGCTCTCTTGATAGTGACCTCAGAACGGTTGCTAGTGGGCAGTATGGAACGCCCAATAAAGTCTAGCCAACCTCTTGCAATTGGTTTGAGGTCTCCCCTCTTGAGTTGGTTTGGGACACCCTTTGAATTGGTTATCCACTTAGTTCCAGGGAGGCATATGTCCTCTAGAACTTGATCCAACCCTTTATCTGCTCTCACCATTCTCCTATTAAAGGAATCAGGATCATCCTGCAGTTGAGGCAATTTGAAGATTTCTCTTATTTTGTCCAGATGGAAGTACATAACTTTCCCTCTGACCATGGTTCTGTAGGTATGGTAGGCAGTTCCAGTCATTCTCTGCTTATCTGTTAGCCACAGATTTGAGTAGAATTCCTGAACCATATTTCTTCCAACCTTTATCTCAGGATTGGTTAGAATTTCCCATCCTCTGTTTCGAATTTGCTCTTGGATCCCCGGATATTCATCTTCTTTCAGATCAAATTTAACTTCCGGGATCACTGACCTTAGACCCATTATTTTGTGATAATGGTCTTCATGTTCTTTGGTTAAGAACTTCTCTTGATTCCAACGATTCTTTGGATTATTCTCTTTCTTTCCTCTTAAATTGGTTTGTTTTCCCTTAGGAGCCATGATCTTGATGAATCTTGGCTCAGTGATCACGAAAAAGCACACCAAACTTAGAGGTTTGCTTATCCTCAAGCAAAAGAAAGGAAGGAGGAGAGAGAGGAGAAGAGCAAATTCAAATGGTGTGGGGGAATGGTGAGGCCGAACGTCTATATATATAAGGGGGGAAGAAGAGATTTCGAAAAATTGGAAGGAGATTTGAGAAGATGTGAAGAGATTTTGAGAGATTGGTGAGTTTTTGAACAAGATTTGGGATTGATTTGAGAGATTTGAAGAATGATTTTGATTTTTGAAGATTTGAAGGTGAATGATGAAAGGTTGAAATGTGTTTATGTAGAAAAGTATGGGTCAAAAAAGGAAGGTTTGAAAAAAATTTGATTGGAAAGCAAAATCTTGGTCCCCCACCTTTCTGGCGTTAAACGCCCAGAATGGTATCCATTCTGGCGTTTAACGCCCATTTGTTAGCCAATGTGGGCGTTTAACGCCCAGCCAGGTGCCCTAGCTGGCGTTAAACGCCAGGATTCCCTTTATCACTGTGCGTTTTGCTAAACGCCCAGGATGCTGCACACCTGGCGTTAAACGCCCAGAATGGTGCCCATTATGGCGTTTAACGCCCAAAATGGCACCTTTACTGGCGTTAAACGCCCAGAATGGTGCCCATTCTGGCGTTTAACGCCCAAAATGCCCCTTATTGGCGTTTTTTCGCCAGTAAGCTCTGTTTCTCTGCTTTTTGCACCAAATCCTTCTGTAACTCTGTGAATTCCTTCATTTTTGATACTTGCCTCTGTAGAAACAAAACATATAACCTGCTAATGACTGGGTTGCCTCCCAGCAAGCACTTCTTTATTGTCTTTAGCTGGACCTTTACTGAGGATCATTCCAGCCTCAGTTTTGAGCATTCCTGCTCAATATTGCTTTCAAGATAATGCTTGATTCTCTGTCCATTAACAATAAACTTTTTGTCAGAATCAATATCCTAAAGCTCAACATATCCATATGGTGACACTCCTGTAATCACATACGGACCCCTCCACCGGGACTTAAGTTTTCCTGGAAACAATCTGAGCCTAGAGTTGAAGAGCAGAACTTTTTGTCCTGGCTCAAAGACTCTGGATGACAACTTCTTGTCATGCCACTTCTTTGCCTTTTCCTTATAAATTTTTGCATTTTCAAAGGCATTGAGTCTGAATTCCTCTAGCTCATTTAGCTGGAGCAATCTTTTTTCACCAGCTAATTGAGCATCCATGTTTAGGAACCTGGTTGCCCAATAGGCTTTATGTTCCAGTTCCACGGGCAGATGACAGGCCTTCCCATACACCAGTTGGTATGGAGAGGTTCCTATTGGAGTCTTGAATGCTGTTCTGTATGCCCACAGAGCATCATCCAAACTCTTTGCCCAATCCTTTCTTCAGGCTATCACAGTCCATTCTAGGATTCTTTTTAGCTCTCTGTTAGAGACTTCAGCTTGCCCATTTGTCTGTGGATGATACGGAGTTGCCACTTTGTGGCTAATTCCATATCTGACCATAGCAGAGTATAGCTGTCTATTGCAGAAATGAGTGCCCTCGTCACTGATTAGTACTCTAGGAACACCAAATCTGCTGAAGATGTGTTTCTAGAGGAATTTCAGCACGGTCTTGGTATCATTAGTGGGTGTAACAATTGCTTCTACCCACTTAGATACATAGTCCACTGCTACCAGAATGTAAGTGTTTGAGTATGATGGTGGGAATGGACCCATGAAGTCAATTCCCCATACATCAAACAATTCTATCTCTAATATCCCTTGTTGAGGCATGGCATATCCGTGAGGCAAGTTACCAGCTCTTTGGCAACTGTCACAGTTACGCACAAACTCTCGGGCATCTTTATAGAGAGTAGGCCAGTAGAAGCCACATTGGAGGACTTTAGTGGCTGTTCGCTCACTTCCAAAATGTCCTCCATACTGTGATCCATGGCAGTGCCATAGGATCCTCTGTGCTTCTTCTCTGGGTACACATCTGCGGATTATTCCGTCTGCACATCTCTTAAAGAGATATGGCTCATCCCATAGGTAGTACTTGGCATCTGAAATTAATTTCTTTCTTTGCACTCTGCTGTACTCCTGGGTATGAACCTCACAGCTTTATAGTTTGCAATATCTGCAAATCATGGAGCTTCCTGAATGGCAAAGAGTTGCTCATCTGGGAAAGTCTCAGAAATCTCAGTAGAAGGGAGGGACGCCCCAGCTACTGGTTCTATTCGGGACAGATGATCAGCTACCTGGTTTTCTGTCCCTTTTCTGTCTCTTATTTCTATATCAAACTCTTGCAGAAGCAACACCCATCTTATTAGCCTGGGTTTTGAATCCTGCTTTGTGAGTAAGTATTTAAGAGCAGCATGGTCAGTGTACACAACCATTTTGGATCCCACTAGATAGGATCTAAATTTGTCAATGGCATAGACCACTGCAAGTAACTCTTTTTCTGTGGTTGTGTAATTTTTTTGTGCATCATTTAGAACACGGCTGGCATAATAAATGACGTGCAGAAGCTTGTTATGCCTCTGTCCCAACACTGCACCAATGGCATGGTCACTGGCATCACACATTAGTTCAAATGGCAATGTCCAATCGGGTGCAGAGATGACTGGTGCTGTGACCAGCTTAGCTTTCAGGGTCTTAAATGCATGCAGACACTGTGTGTCAAACACAAATGGTGTGTCAGCAGCTAGCAGGTTACTCAAAGGTTTTGCAATTTTCGAAAAATCCTTTATAAACCTTCTGTAGAATCCTGCATGCCCCAGAAAGCTTCTGATTGCCTTAACATTGGCAGGTGGTGGTAATTTTTCAATTACCTCTACCATATGCCCATTTATTGAATTTAAACAAAGTAAAGAAAGAAAACAAAGCAGAGAAGAGAAATTATACCTACGGTTGGGTTACCTCCCAACAAGTGCTCTTTTAGTGTCATTAGCTTGACATGTTGCTCTTCACTTTCTTCCTCTTCTTCCAATTTGTTAAGAGGAATGACCTCAAAGGGGGAGAAGATTCAGCTAGTGTCCCTTGTCTTGGCCTTTCCTCAGCAAGCTTCCTTTTGCAAATGGCTTGATTGATCTTGCTTGCTGGATTAGGGACAGAATTGGTGCTTTTGTTAGTTGCCTTCACTTCTTGGATGTCAAGACATGGTTGCTGTGTGATTTTTGGAGTTTGATCTTCATCCAGAGCCTTTTGAATTGGTGGTTCCATGAATCCTTCTTCTATGCAACTCTCTGCTTCAATTGAGGGTGACTTCTCTTGAGTGTCTTCCTCACTTTCTTGATCCTCCACTTCTTCCCTTGTCACCTCAAGTGCAGTTTCATTTTCAACCACCTCATTCTTCATTGAAAGTTCACTTGATGCAGTGGCCTCCTTATCTTGCTCTTCCACTTTCTCCTTCACATCTATCAATTGACCTTCATTTTCCTTGCTCAGTGGTTCTACGCTCCTCCTTGTTTGCTCTAAGGGGCCATTCATCTTATTGAAGATGATTTCTTTCCAGGATTGGGGTTGTGTGTATCTTTCCACGAGTTTTCTATGTATTTCAATGGCTTGAAGGTAATCCTCATCTGGTGGTTCAAGAGATGAAGGTTGAGAGTAATTTTGGTAACGTGGATATGTTGTGGTAAAGTTGTGTTGAGGGGTGTGGAATGAGTTGTGTGATTGATGGGATGACTTGTATGGATTTTGGAGGAAACCTTGTGTTGAGGCATAATTAAGTGATGAAGAACTTTCAAATGAGAAACTGGGACGTGAGGGTGGATGCTCTTTCATTCCTTGGTGATACTCCCATCCACCACGAGGATAATGGTATGAATCATTTTGTGGTGGTGAGAAATATCCCATATGATTATCTTGTTCATCTTGTGACTTTGAAGTGCATCTCCATGGATTGGAGTGCTTAGAATCTGTAAATTCTTGGTGATATTCCCAACCACCATTAGAGATTTGTGATGGTGGGTGATATCCCAGAAAATTTGTTTGATCACAAGATGAGTTGAACTCCATTTGAATTTTGTAAAACACAACACCAATGAAAATTGGAATTACTCATATCAGAAATGAGTTTTGCTTAGTGAGGCAAAAACACAAACACCTTGGTTTCAACTTAGAACAGAGAACAAAAAAGAAAAAAATGCTTCATCTAGACTTCTCACCCACTTAATCATTGTTGATCTAAATCAATCCCCGGCAACGGCGCCAAAAACTTGATGGTGTTTTTGTGGAAAAATGAATTTCCAACACACAAATCCAACCGGCAAGTGTACCGGGTCGCATCAAGTAATAATAACTCACAAGAGTGAGGTCGATCCCACAGGGATTGATGGATCAAGCAACTTTAGTGGGTGATTAGTTTAGTCAAGCTAACATTGAGTGAATTGTGTGAAGTTGATCAACAGAAAGTAAATTGCAAGGAATTTAAAAGATGTAGAAAATAAAATTGCAGGAAACTTAAAGAACAAGAAAGTAAAAGAGCTGAAACTTAAATTGCACGAAATGTAAATTGCAGGAAATGTAAAGGGGATTGGGTGCAGGAAATTTAAGAGCGCAATAGATTAAGCAACTAGAAATTTAAATTGCAGAAAATGTAAATGTGCAGGAAATTAAATCAAGCTCAATGTGAACAAAGATGTGAAAGTGCAGAATACAGGAAAGGAAATTGCAGAAAAGTAAATGTAGCAGAAGGGGAATGAAACAGAAAGTAAAATGCAACTCAATTTCAATAGCTAAGGGAAAGTTGAAGATCTCAGGGATGGAGGAGACTAGAAAACAAGTCTAGATCTCAATCCCTTCCTTGATCCAACAGAGAACAATTTGCAGAAGAAAAAAGAAAAATAAATTGCAGAATTAAAGAGAAAATGAAGCAGTATGTGAATTTCAATTATGCAGAAAAAGTAAACAAGAGATCTCAAGGTGAGATTGAAACAGAATTTCTTCAATTCTCTACCCAAGATTTAAAGCAAAAATGAAAACTCAAAGAGAGAGAGCTATCTACTACTACTACTCCCTAATGTCGCAAGCCTCCTTTACAAAGATGGAAATGATGCCTTATATAGGCTTTACAAAATGAAAAATGAAAATGAAATTAAAACAAATTACAAAAATGAAAATCCTAATTTAATTGATCCATGTGCCTTTGAGTGATGATGTGGGCTTAGCTTGCTTTGGATTTGAGGAGAAATGGGTTTGGTTGGCCTTGATTCAATTTGGTGAGGAATTGAATTTAATTGAATTTTGGTTGATTTTTGGCCCATGACACTCCCAGGAGGCTGCCCTGCCCTTGTGGAGGGCAGGGCAGGAATTGATGCGTGCGGCCTTGGTGCGAGCGTGGTGTGCAAGTTCGTGCTGCAGAATGCTGCCCTGCCCTCGCGTAGGGCAGGGCAGAAATTTTTGGTGCACCAGTTTGGTGCCTGTGCGTGCTGCTGCTGCTGCCGAACCGTCCCTTGGTGCGCCAGAATGGTGCGCCTGTGTGCATCACCAAAATGCTGCCCTGCCCTCGCGGAGGGCATGGCAGTGTTTCCAAATGTGAAGTTCCAAGTTCGAAACTTGGTGGATGCACACGCTACTTCTTTTCCTTGGTTTTCTTGGCACCAAAGTAAGGCCTAGTTTCTTGCTTTCTCATGGCCCTTAAAGATGCCTTTCGTTCCTGCCTCAATTGTGTGCCAAATATGGATTGCTATATATCGTTGGAAAGCTCTGAATGTCAGCTTTCCAACGCAACTGGAAGCACATCAATTGGACGTCTGTAGCTCAAGTTATAGCCCTTTGAAGGAGGCATGGTCATGCTGTGAGCGCCCAGATTTTACCTTAGCGAAATTCTTGCTTCCAACCTCACTTTGCATCACGATTCTGCCCTGCCCTTGGCAAGAGCAGGGCAGTGTGTGCTGTTTGCCTATTCTTCATTAATTTGGTCATGGGCCACGCTTTTAAAAGCGTGGCCTAAGCCTCCAAAGTGTGCTCAAACTTCAAAGTGTGCTCCAAAGCTCTTTTTTCCTCTTTTTTTGTGCTTCTTTGCTTCTTTTTCTTCTTTTTTTCTATAAGATTTATAAAATTAAAATATCAAGAAAATATATCATTTAAGTACAAAAGCATTCAATATTTAAGCACAATTCATCAATTTCTTGTATGAAAAAGCATAGAAAAATAGGTATATGATGACATGTCATCACAACACCAAACTTAAACCTTGCTTGTCCCCAAGCAAGAAAAGAATCATGCAATAAAGATTGACAATCCAAGGTAAGAAGAATAGCAATTCAATGTTCATGGTAAGCTAGTTTTCTATGCATGCTTCAATCACAAAAGAAATGTAAATGATTGATGCTTCCATTTAGCTCAATTTATGAAATCTTTTTCTTATAATTCTTCCTTGAAACAAGCTTTTGATTTTTTTTTTTTAGCTTCCCCTTTTGGGTGCTTTGCCCCATGAGTTAATAACAAAGCTACGACTTCTAAATGCTTTGTTTTCAATACCACTTGATACATAAGCACCACAAGCATTTAATTAGAGGACTTCATTAAGCTCATTTTTCTTTTCTTTTCTTGACTCTTTAATCATTGATGCTCAGAGCCTTGAGCTTTGAGGGAGTGCTTTTGCACTTGAGCCTAGCCTTGACTTCTAAGTGTTTTGTTTTCAAGCATTTGGCTTGATACATAAACACCACAAGCACTTAGCAAATAAATTGCCATTGGTACTCAGAGCCTTCAGCTTTCTCATTCTTTCCCTTTTTCTTTTCTTGCTTTAATTGTATTTGCTTCTTCAAGGTTTTCATGATTTCAAAAGATTTCACAAAATGTACAAGATGAAAAACTTCAATTAAATAAAATCCAATGCAATTGAGCAACAATCAATCATACTAGCTTTCCAATACTTGTATGCACATGCTAAGTTCTTCTTTAATGCCTTGTTTGTTTATGATCATGATACTTTACTACTTTTGAACTCACAGAATTCAAGTTGGTAGTCATAATGTCACAACAACATATTTCAAATCAAATTCAAGCTATGCTTAGTCATACCACACATGTATACAGAAAATATAAAGACAATCATGCAATTTAAAGTGCTGGAAATAAATGAGAGGAAAAGGAACTTTACAACCTTGTAGTCCATCTTCTCTATTGTTATCATTTTCCTCCCATTCTTCTCCTTCCCATACCAAATCAGAATGCTTGCTCTTCCTTAAGCAACAATGAGAACAATGGTGGTGGGGTCTAAAATGGATCATGAATGTCTCACACAAAAGGATGTCAGTAGCATATGTGTTTAGGCAAGCAAGATTAAGATAACAATCAAGGCACAGAGAAATAAAAACACTATTATTGCAAACATAAGATGGTGTGCATGATACATTGCATAAAAAAATATAAGTGGCACACCAAACTTAGTGTGACACTTTCACTTGGAATTGATGCAAGTATCTTGTAAGGATTGGAACCAAATTTTGTTGCATAGCAACACCAAACTTAGAATACAACCATATGTCAATTTATTTGAATTAAAACTAAACAAAAGAAACTGTTATATGTTAAATACAATCACCAAGCCATGAATATGTCATGAATAAGGATCTCTTGGTAATATATTAACAAAAATAGTTAAGAAGCAAAATAAGTGGAAGTATTAAAAATAAAGAAATAACTAAAGTAAACAGAATAATAAAGTGTCAAACCAAAAGAAAAACAACACTGCAAAGGCCTTATGATTATGCAGACAAGTGGTGTTGCTTAATGAATTGCATAGAGAATTAAGTGGCACACCAAACTTAGAATCTTAGTGTGTCACTTCCATTTTTGATTTGATGCAATCATCCAAAAAGATTGAAAACAAGTTGTTGCAAGACAACACCAAACTTAGAATGTAACCATATGCCCATTTATTGAATTTAAACAAAGTAAAGAAAGAAAACAAAGCAGAGAAGAGAAATTATACCTACGGTTGGGTTACCTCCCAACAAGTGCTCTTTTAGTGTCATTAGCTTGACATGTTGCTCTTCACTTTCTTCCTCTTCTTCCAGTTTGTTAAGAGGAATGACCTCAAAGGGGGAGAAGATTCAGCTAGTGTCCCTTGTCTTGGCCTTTCCTCAGCAAGCTTCCTTTTGCAAATGGCTTGATTGATCTTGCTTGCTGGATTAGGGACAGAATTGGTACTTTTGTTAGTTGCCTTCACTTCTTGGATGTCAAGACATGGTTGCTGTGTGATTTTTGGAGTTTGATCTTCATCCAGAGCCTTTTGAATTGGTGGTTCCATGAATCCTTCTTCTATGCAACTCTCTGCTTCAATTGAGGGTGACTTCTCTTGAGTGTCTTCCTCACTTTCTTGATCCTCCACTTCTTCCCTTGTCACCTCAAGTGCAGTTTCATTTTCAACCACCTCATTCTTCATTGAAAGTTCACTTGATGCAGTGGCCTCCTTATCTTGCTCTTCCACTTTCTCCTTCACATCTATCAATTGACCTTCATTTTCCTTGCTCAGTGGTTCTACGCTCCTCCTTGTTTGCTCTAAGGGGCCATTCATCTTATTGAAGATGATTTCTTTCCAAGATTGGGGTTGTGTGTATCTTTCCACGAGTTTTCTATGTATTTCAATGGCTTGAAGGTAATCCTCATCTGGTGGTTCAAGAGATGAAGGTTGAGAGTAATTTTGGTAACGTGGATATGTTGTGGTAAAGTTGTGTTGAGGGGTGTGGAATGAGTTGTGTGATTGATGGGATGACTTGTATGGATTTTGGAGGAAACCTTGTGTTGAGGCATAATTAAGTGATGAAGAACTTTCAAATGAGAAACTGGGACATGAGGGTGGATGCTCTTTCATTCTTTGGTGATACTCCCATCCACCATGAGGATAATGGTATGAATCATTTTGTGGTGGTGAGAAATATCCCATATGATTATCTTGTTTATCTTGTGACTTTGAAGTGCATCTCCATGGATTGGAGTGCTTAGAATCTGTAAATTCTTGGTGATATTCCCAACCACCATTAGAGATTTGTGATGGTGGGTGATATCCCAGAAAATTTGTTTGATCACAAGATGAGTTGAACTCCATTTGAATTTTGTAAAACACAACACCAATGAAAATTGGAATTACTCATATCAGAAATGAGTTTTGCTTAGTGAGGCAAAAACACAAACACCTTGGTTTCAACTTAGAACAGAGAACAAAAAAGAAAAAAATGCTTGATCTAGACTTCTCACCCACTTAATCATTGTTGATCTAAATCAATCCCCGGCAACGGCGCCAAAAACTTGATGGTGTTTTTGTGGAAAAATAAATTTCCAACACACAAATCCAACCGGCAAGTGTACCGGGTCGCATCAAGTAATAATAACTCACAAGAGTGAGGTCGATCCCACAGGGATTGATGGATCAAGCAACTTTAGTGGGTGATTAGTTTAGTCAAGCTAACATTGAGTGAATTGTGTGAAGTTGATCAACAAAAAGTAAATTGCAAGGAATTTAAAAGATGTAGAAAATAAAATTGCAGGAAACTTAAAGAACAAGAAAGTAAAAGAGCTGAAACTTAAATTGCACGAAATGTAAATTGCAGGAAATGTAAAGGGGATTGGGTGCAGGAAATTTAAGAGAGCAATAGATTAAGCAACTAGAAATTTAAATTGCAGAAAATGTAAATGTGCAGGAAATTAAATCAAGCTCAATGTGAACAAAGATGTGAAAGTGCAGAATACAGGAAAGGAAATTGCAGAAAAGTAAATGTAGCAGAAGAGGAATGAAACAGAAAGTAAAATGCAGCTCAATTTCAATAGCTAAGGGAAAGTTGAAGATCTCAGGGATGGAGGAGACTAGAAAACAAGTCTAGATCTCAATCCCTTCCTTGATCCAACAGAGAACAATTTGCAGAAGAAAAAAGAAAAATAAATTGCAGAATTAAAGAGAAGATGAAGCAGTATGTGAATTTCAATTATGCAGAAAAAGTAAACAAGAGATCTCAAGGTGAGATTGAAACAGAATTTCTTCAATTCTCTACCCAAGATTTAAAGCAGAAATGAAAACTCAAAGAGAGAGAGCTATCTACTACTACTACTCCCTAATGTCGCAAGCCTCCTTTACAAAGATGGAAATGATGTCTTATATAGGCTTTACAAATGAAAAATGAAAATGAAATTAAAACAAATTACAAAAATGAAAATCCTAATTTAATTGATCCATGTGCCTTTGAGTGATGATGTGGGCTTAGCTTGCTTTGGATTTGAGGAGAAATGGGTTTGGTTGGCCTTGATTCAATTTGGTGAGGAATTGAATTAAATTGAATTTTGGTTGATTTTTGGCCCATGACACTCCCAGGAGGCTGCCCTGCCCTTGTGGAGGGCAGGGCAGGAATTGATGCGTGCGGCCTTGGTGCGAGCGTGGTGTGCAAGTTGGTGCTGCAGAATGCTGCCCTGCCCTCGCGGAGGGCAGGGCAGAAATTTTTGGTGCACCAGTTTGGTGCCTGTGCGTGCTGCTGGTGCTGCCGAACCGTCCCTTGGTGCGCCAGAATGGTGCGCCTGTGTGCATCACCAAAATGCTGCCCTGCCCTCGCGGAGGGCAGGGCAGTGTTTCTAAAAGTGAAGTTCCAAGTTCGAAACTTGGTGGATGCACACGCTACTTCTTTTCCTTGGTTTTCTTGGCACCAAAGTAAGGCCTAGTTTCTTGCTTTCTCATGGCCCTTAAAGATGCCTTTCGTTCCTGCCTCAATTGTGCGCCAAATATGGATTGCTATATATCGTTGGAAAGCTCTAAATGTTAGCTTTCCAACGCAACTGGAAGCACATCAATTGGACGTCTGTAGCTCAAGTTATAGCCCTTTGAAGGAGGCATGGTCATGCTGTGAGCGCCCAGATTTTACCTTAGCGAAATTCTTGCTTCCAACCTCACTTTGCATCACGATTCTGCCCTGCCCTTGGCAAGAGCAGGGCAGTGTGTGCTGTTTGCCTATTCTTCATTAATTTGGTCATGGGCCACGCTTTTAAAAGCATGGCCTAAGCCTCCAAAGTGTGCTCAAACTTCAAAGTCTGCTCCAAAGCTCTTTTTTCCTCTTTTTTTGTGCTTCTTTGCTTCTTTTTCTTCTTTTTTTCTATAAGATTTATAAAATTAAAATATCAAGAAAATATATCATTTAAGTACAAAAGCATTCAATATTTAAGCACAATTCATCAATTTCTTGTATGAAAAAGCATAGAAAAATAGGTATATGATGACATGTCATCAGAAGTCATCCATGAAGACTTCCAGGAATTTCTCCACCATATCAGAGAAGATGGATATCATGCATCTCTGAAAGGTTGCAGGAGCATTACACAGACCAAAAGGCATCCTCCTGTAGGCAAACACGCCAGAAGGGCAAGTAAATGCTGTTTTCTCTTGGTCCTGAGGATCTACTGCAATTTGGTTGTAACCTGAATAGCCATCCAAAAAGCAGTAATAATCATGACCAGCTTGTCTTTCTAGCATTTGGTCTATGAATGGTAAAGGAAAATGATCCTTTCTGGTGGCTGTATTGAGCCTTCTGTAATCAATACACATACGCCACCCTGTGACTGTTCTTGTAGGAACTAGTTCATTTTTTTCATTATGAACCACTGTCATGCCTCCCTTCTTGGGGACAACTTGTACAGGGCTCACCCAGGGGCTATCAGAAATAGGATAAATAATCCCAGCCTCTAGTAATTTAGTGACCTCTTTCTGCACCACCTCCTTCATGGCTGGATTTAGCCTCCTCTGTGGTTGGACCACTGGTTTGGCATTATCCTCCAACAGGATCTTGTGCATGCATCTAGCTGGGCTAATGCCCTTAAGATCACTTATGGACCACCCAAGAGCTGTCTTGTGTGTCCTTAGCACTTGAATCAGTGCTTCCTCTTCCTGTGGATTTAAAGCAGAGCTTATAATCACTGGAAAAGTGTCACCCTCTCCCAGAAATTTATACTTCTGGGATGGTGGTAGTGGTTTGAGTTCAGGTTTGGGAGGCTTATCCTCCTCCTGAGGAATTTTCGAAAATTCCTTTGTTTCCTCTGGTTCTTCTTGATCAGGTTGAGCATCCTTGAAGATGTCCTCAAGCTCTGATTCTAGGCCTTCAGTCATGTTGATCTCTTCTACCAGAGAGTCAATAATGTCAGCGCCCATGTAGTCATTTGGTGTGTCTGGATGCTGCATAGCTTTTACAGCATTCAACTTGAACTCATCCTCATTGACTCTCAAGGTTACTTCCCCTTTTTGTACATCAATAAGAGTTCGTCCAGTTGCTAGGAAAGGTCTTCCTAGAATGAGAGTTGCACTCTTGTGCTCCTCCATTTCCAGAACCACAAAGTCAGTTGGAAAGGCGAATGGCCCAACCTTGACAATCATGTCCTCTATTATGCCTGATGGATGTTTAATGGAGCCATCAGCAAGTTGGAGGCATATCCGGGTTGGTTTGACTTCTTCAATCAACCCAAGCTTTCTGATAGTGGATGCAGGTATTAGATTGATACTTGCTCCAAGATCACATAAGGCTGTCTTAGTGCAAGCGCCTTCTAATGTGCATGGTATCATAAAGCTCCCTGGATCTTGAAGCTTTTCTGGTAAGCTTTTCAAGATGACTGCACAGCATTCTTCAGTGAGAAATACTTTTTCAGTTTCTCTCCAATCATTCTTATGACTTAAGATTTCTTTCATGAACTTAGCATAAGAAGGTATTTGCTCAAGTGCCTCTGCAAACGGAATCTTTATTTCAAGAGTCCTTAGATAGTCTGCAAAGCGGGCAAATTGCTTATCCTGTTCCGCTTGGCGGAGTTTCTGAGGATAAGGCATCTTGGCTTTATATTCTTCAACCTTAGATTCTGCAGGTTTATTCCTTACAGAAGTGGTTGAAGAAGCCTTTTTAGAGGGACTACTGTCAGCACTCTCAGGTGTCTGATCCTCTCTTGGCGTCTGAACGCCAGAATTGGGTGAAGATTGGGCGTTTAACGCCAACTTCTCTCCCTTCTCTGGCGTTTGAACGCCAGAACTGGGCAGGGAATAGGCGTTTAACGCCAGCTTTCCCCCCTTTTCTGGTGTTTGAACGCCAAAAGTGTTCCTCCCTGGGCTCTTACTGTCCTCAGAGGGATTTTGAACAGTGGTTTGGTTATCCTCTGTCAATTGTTCCTTATTTGGCTTTTTGCTCTTTTGAGCAGTGTTATTCAATGTCTTCCCACTCCTCAGTTGAACTGCTTGACATTCTTCTGTTATCTGTTTAGCTATTTGCTGTTTTGCTTGATTCAACTGCAGTTCTATATTCTTGTTAGCAACTTTAGTTTTGTGGAGCATCTCTTTAAATTCTGCTAACTGTTCTGTCATCAGGAGCAATTGTTGATTAAGCTCAATCATCTGTTCTTGAGGATTTGGATCAGTGGCTACTGCCATGACTTCCTCCTTAGGGGAGAACTCATTGCTAGAGTACAAATATTGATTTCTAGCAACAGTGTCTATAAGCTCTTGAGCCTCCTCAATTGTCTTCTTCATGTGTATAGATCCACCAGCTGAGTGGTCTAAAGACATCTGAGCTTTTTCTGTAAGCCCATAGTAGAAGATGTCTAACTGTACCCACTCTGAAAACATTTCAGAGGGGCATTTTCTTAGCATACCTCTATACCTCTCCCAGGCATTATAAAGGGATTCATTATCCTCTTGTTTAAAGCCTTGGATGTCCAGCCTTAACTGTGTCATCCTCTTTGGAGGGTAAAAGTGATTCAGGAATTTGTTTGATAACTGTTTCCATGTCTTTATGCTTGCTGTAGGTTGGTTATTCAACCACCTCTTAGCTTGATCTTTTACAGCAAATGGAAATAGTAATAGTCTGTAGACATCCTGATCCACCTCTTTATCACGTACTGTGTCAGCAATTTGTAAGAACTGTGCCAGAAACTCAGTAGGCTCTTCCTGAGGAAGACCGGAATACTGGCAATTTTGCTGCACTATGATAATGAGTTGAGGGTTTAGCTCAAAGCTGCTTGCTTTGATGGGAGGTGTATAGATACTACTCCCATATGCAGCTGTAATAGGGTTAGCATATGACCCCAGAGTCCTTCTGGACTGATCAATCCCACTTATGTCCATAATGGATAAAGGGAAATGATATGGATTGGAAATAGATAAAAATATATATTTTTTTTTTGAATTAACCGAAAAATAAAATAAAAACAAAAGGAAAATAAAATAAAAATTCGAAAATTAAAAGAAAATAAGATCAAAGCAAATTGAAAACTGAATCAATTAGTTAATTAAAAAGATTTTGAGATTAGCAATTAGAAAGATATGATTGAAAAATTTTTATGAAAAAGATTTGATTTTTGAAATGAGGAAAGAGAAAAACAACAAAATGACACCAAACTTAAAATTTTTAGAAAATCAAACACAAATTTTCGAAAATTTTAAAGGAAAAACACAAAGAGGACACCAAACTTAGAATTTTTACGGATCAAAAAGGGACTAAAGACATGCAAATTCGAAAATTAGAAGAAAAACAAAAGCATGCAATTGACACCAAATTTAAAATATGAAACTAGACTCAACTAAAAGACTCTAAACCGATGAAAACAAAACAGTCCTAATCTAAGCAACAAGATAAGCCGCCAGTTGTCCAAACTCGAACAATCCCCGGCAACGGCGCCAAAACTTGGTGCACGAAATTACAATCACACTTTGCAATCCCGCACAACTAACCAGCAAGTGCACTGGGTCGTCCAAGTAATACCTTACGTGAGTAAGGGTCGATCCCACGGAGATTGTCGGCTTGAAGCAAACTATGGTTATCATGTAAATCTTAGTCAGGATATCAATAATTATCAAGGTTGATTGTGAAAAGTAAAAGAACATAAAATAAGTACTTGTTCTGCAGTAATGGGGAACAGGTTAAGGTTTTGGAGATGCTCCATCTTCTGAATCTCTGCTTTCCTACTGTCTTCTTCTTCAAGCACGCAAGGCTCCTTCCATGGCAAGCTGTATGCAAGGGTTTCACCGTTGTCAGTGGCTACCTCCCATCCTCTCAGTGGAAATGTTCAACGCACCCTGTCACGGCACGGCTATCCATCTGTCGGTTCTCAATCAGGCCGGAATAGAATCCAGTGATTCTTTTGCGTCTGTCACTAACGCCCCGCCCTCAGGAGTTTGAAGCTCGTCACAGTCATTCAATCATTGAATCCTACTCAGAATACCACAGACAAGGTTTAGACCTTCCGGATTCTCTTGAATGCCGCCATCAGTTCTAGCTTATACCACGAAGATTCTGATTACAGAATCCAAGAGATATCTACTTAATCTAAGGTAGAACGGAGGTGGTTGTCAGGCACACGTTCATAGTTGAGAATGATGATGAGTGTCACGGATCATCACATTCATCCAGTTTAAGAACAAGTAATATCTTAGAATGGAAGCAAGCATAATTGAATGAAAAACAGTAGTAATTGCATTAATCCATCAAGACACAGCAGAGCTCCTCACCCCCAACCATGGGGTTTAGAGACTCATGCCGTAGGAAGTACACAAAGAAACGTGTAAAGTGTCATGAGGTGCAGATACAATGTCAAAAGATCCTATTAATAGTGAACTAGTAACCTAGGGTATACAGAAATGAGTAAATGACATAAAAATCCACTTCTGGGTCCACTTAGTGTGTGCTTGGGCTGAGCATTGAAGCTTTCATTTGTAGAGAGTTTTTCTGGAGTTAAACGCCAGCTTTCATGCCAGTTTGGGCGTTTAACTCCAAGTTTTATGCCAGTTCCAGCGTTAAACGCTGGAAATTCTAAGGCTGATTTGCCACGCCGGTTTGGGCCATCAAATCTCGGGCAAAGTATGGACTATTATACATTGCTGGAAAGCCCAGGATGTCTACTTTCCAACGCCGTTGAGAGCGCCCCAATTGGGCTTCTGTAACTCCAGAAAATCCACTTCGAGTGCAGGGAGGTCAGAATCCAACAGCATCTGCAGTCCTTTTCAGTCTCTGAATCAGATTTTTGCTCAGGACCCTCAATTTCAGCCAGAAAATACCTGAAATCACAGAAAAACACACAAACTCATAGTAAAGTCCAGAAAAGTGAATTTTAACTAAAAACTAATAAAAAAATACTAAAAACTAACTAAAATATACTAAAAACATACTAAAAAAAATGCCAAAAAGCGTATAAATTATCCGCTCATCAGTTGCTGAGAGGATGATGAAAAGGCTTGCTATTGCTAAACCAGTTTCTTCCACCATTATTATTGTTAAAGCCTTGTTGAGACTTTTGTTGATCCTTCCATGAGAAATTTGGATGATTCCTCCATGAAGGATTATAGGTGTTTCCATAGGCTTCACCCATGTAATTCACCTCTGCCATTGCAGGGTTCTCAAGATCATAAGCTTCTTCTTCAGAAGATGCTTCTTTAGTACTATTGGATGCATTTTCCAAACCATTCAGACTCTGAGAAATCATATTGACTTTCTGAGTCAACATTTTGTTCTGAGCTAATATGGCATGCAGAGCATCAATTTCAAGAACTCTCTTTCTCTGAGGCGTCCCATTAGTCACAGGATTCCTTTCAGAGGTGTACATGAACTAGTTATTTGCAACCATTTCAATGAGTTCCTGAGCTTCTGCACGCATTTTCTTCAGGTGAATAGATCCACCTGCAGAATGGTCCAATGACATCTTAGACAATTTAGACAGATGATGAGCGGATATTTTATACGCTTTTTGGGGGTAATTTCATGTAGATTTTAGTATGTTTTAATTAGTTTTTAGTAAAATATTATTAGTTTTTAGGCAAAAATCATATTTCTGGACTTCACTATGAGTTTGTGTATTTTTCTGTGATTTCAGGTATTTTCTGGCTGAAATTGAGGGAGTTGAGCAAAAATCTGAGTTAGGCTGAAAAAGGACTGCTGATGCTGTTGGATCCTGACCTTCCTGCACTCGGAATGGATTTTTTGGAGCTACAGGAGTCCAATTGGCGTGCTCTCAACGGCGTTGGAAAGTAGACATCCAGGGCTTTCCAGCAATATATAATAGTCCATACTTTGCGCGAAGATAGACGACGTAATTTGGCGTTAAACGCCAAGTACATGCTGCTGTCTGGAGTTAAACGCCAGAAAAACGTCATGATCCGGAGTTGAACGCCCAAATCACGTTATAACTTGGAGTTCAACTCCAAGAAAGGACTAAACTCGTGGATAGCTTTAGTCTCAGCCCCAGAACACACCAAGTGGGCCCCAGAAGTGGATTTCTGCACCAATTATCTTAGTTTACTCACATTCTGTAAACCTAGGTTACTAGTTTACTATTTAAACAACTTTTAGAGATTTATCTTGTACCTCATGACATTTTCAGATCTGAATTATATGCACTTTGACGGCATGAGTCTCTAAACTCCATTGTTGGGGGTGAGGAGCTCTGCAGCGTCTCAATGAATTAATACAATTACTTTTGTTTTCCATTCAAACACGCTTGTTCTTATCTAAGATGTTCATTCGCGCTTAATTATGGAGAAGGTGATGATCCGTCACACTCATCACCTTCCTCAATCCATGAACGTGTGCCTGACAACCACCTCCGTTCTACATCAGATTGAATGAGTATCTCTTAGATTCCTTAATCAGAATCTTCGTGGTATAAGCCGGATTGATGGCGGCATTTATGAGAATCCGGAAAGTCTAAACCTTGTCTGTGGTATTCCGAGTAGGATTCTGGGATTGAATGACTGTGACGAGCTTCAAACTCCTGAAGGCTGGGCGTTAGTGACAGACGCAAAAGAATCAATGGATTCTATTCCAACCTGATTGAGAACCGACAGATGATTAGCCGTGCTGTGACAGAGCATAGGAACGTTTTCACTGAGAGGATGGGAAGTAGCCATTGACAACGGTGACACCCTACATAGAGCTTGCCATGGAAGGGACCTTGCGTGTGGGAAAAGGATTTCAAGGAAAAGTTGAGATTCAGAGGACAAAGCATCTCCAAAACTCCAACATATTCTCCATTATTAAAGTAATAACTATTTATTTTATGCCCTTTTCTTTATTAAAATACGAGGCTAAAGAACCCTATTGGTATCCTGACTAAGATTAATAAAATAAACATAGCTTGTTTCAATCCAACAATCACCGTGGGATTCGACCCTTACTCACGTAAGGTATTACTTGGACGACCCAGTGCACTTGCTGGTTAGTTGTGCGGATTACAAATTCGTGCACCAAGTTTTTGGCGCCGTTGCCGGGGATTGTTCGAGTTTGAACAAACTAAAGGTTTATTTTATTTCTTAGATTAGGAATAATCTATTTTTGTTGTTATAGAGTCATTAAATTCTGATAGGATAGTTTCTTTTCAAAAAAAAAATTTCTTTTCAAAAATATTATTTTTCTTAATTAATTGTTAATTTTCGTGAGTTTAGTGTCTTGTTCTAAGTTTGGTGTTGATTGCATATTTTATATTTTTCTCTAAAATTTTCGAACTTGTGTTCTTTGTTCTTCATTGATCTTCAAGTTGTTCTTGTTTATTTTTCTTGTTTGATCTTGAGTTTTTCTTACTTTGAGTCATTTCTTGTTTTCTTGTGCTTTTTCAAAATATCAATTTTCAAAAATTATATTTTTATCCATAAATATAATACATTTTTAAAATCAACATTGAAGTTACTGCCCAATTGGCTGGAGCTTAAGTAGTTGTTCTTCATAATTGGGTATCTTCTTTGGAATCTTTTTCAAAAATAATTTTTCTTTTATTGAATCTTGTGCCAAACTCTAAGTTTGGTGTTTTCTTGTTAATTTTTCTCTAATTTTTGAAAATTTATCTTGGTTTTCTAAAAATTTTAAGTTTGGTGTTCTTTCTTTTGTTCTTGGTGTTCTTGTGAATCTTCAAGGTGTTCTTGAGTCTTTCTTGTGCTTTGATCTTAAAATTTTTAAGTTTGGTGTTCCTTGGTGTTTTCCCTCCAAAAATTTTCGAAAATAAGGAGAATTGGATCTAAAAATTTTAAGTCTTGTGTCTCTTGTGTGTTTTTCTCTTTCATCAAAAAAAAATTTCAAAATTCAAAAAAATATCCTTCCTAACTAATTTTAAACTATTTTTTTCAAAAATTTTATATAAAAATTCAGATTTTAATTTCAAAATATTTTCAATTTCTTTTATTTATTTCGTTTCTATCTTATTTTATAAAATAAATTTTTATAAAATAAATAATATCAACATACATATCATCTCTTTTATTCCATCATGGAATTAAGTGGGAATGAACAGTCCAGGAGGACTCTGGGGTCATATGCTAACCCCACTACTGCTTCATATGGGAGTAGTATCTGTATACCCTCCATTGGAGTTAGTAGCTTTGAGTTGAACCCTCAGCTCATTATCATGGTGCAGCAAAACTGCCAGTATTCCGGTCTTCCACAGGAAGAACCTACAGAGTTTCTGGCACAATTTCTACAAATTGCTGACACAGTGCATGATAAGGAAGTAGATCAGGATGTCTACAGATTATTACTATTTCCATTTGTTGTAAAAGATCAAGCTAAGAGGTGGTTAAATAACCAGCCTAAGAACAGCATAAAAACATGGAAACAGCTGTCAGAAAAATTTCTGAATCACTATTTCCCTCCAAAACGGATGACACAGCTAAGGCTAAGCATCCAAGGTTTCAAACAAGGAGATAATGAATCCCTTTATGATGCCTGGGAAAGATACAGAGAGATGCTAAGAAAATGCCCCTCTGAAATGTTTTCAGAGTGGGTGCAATTAGACATCTTCTACTACGGGCTTACAGAAAAAGCTCAGATCTCTCTAGACCACTCAGCTGGTGGATCTATACATATGAGAAAAACAATTGAAGAAGCTCAAGAGCTTATTGATACAGTTGCCAGAAATCAGCATCTGTACCTAAGCAGTGAATCTTCCATGAAAGAAGAAGCTAAAACAGTAACTGCTGAACTCAGTCCTGTAGATCAGGCTAATGAATTCAATTAAGAAGTGGGAAAACATTAAATACCTCACTTCAAAACAGCAGGAAGCCAAGAAATGAACAGATGGCTACTCAAAATCCCTCTGAGGACAATCAGAGCCCAGAGAGGAATAATGCTGGCGCTGAACGCCCAGACCATGCTCATTCCTGGCGTTCAACGCCAGAAACAAGCATGAATCCGGCGTTGAACGCCCAAAGGGAGAATAGTTCTGGCATTCAGACGCCAGTAACAAATAAGGAGTTGGCGTTTAACGCCACTCTAGCCTCCACCCCTGGCATTCAAACGCCAGTGGGAAATCAGTCACATACAAGTGCTGATAGCAACCCTTCTAAAAAGGCTTCCCAACCCACTTCTACAGGCAATAAACCTGCAGCAACTAAGGTTGAGGAATACAAAGCCAAAATGCCTTATCCTCAAAAACTCCGCCAGGCGGAATAGGATAAGCAATTTGCCCGCTTTGCAGACTATCTCAGGACTCTTGAAATAAAGATCCCGTTTGCAGAAGCACTTGAGCAAATACCCTCTTATGCTAAGTTCATGAAAGAGATCTTAAGTCATAAGAAGGATTGGAGGGAGACTGAAAAAGTTTACCTCACTGAAGAATGCAGTGCAATCATTCTGAAAAGCTTACCTGAGAAGCTTAAAGATCATGGGAGCTTTATGATACCATGCACATTAGAGGGTACTTGTACCAAGCAAGCTTTATGTGATCTTGGGGCAAGTATCAACCTAATACCTGCATCTACTATCAGAAAGCTTGGTTTAACTGAAGAAATCAAACCAACCAGGATATGTCTTCAACTTGCTGATGGCTCCATTAAATACCCATCAGGCGTGATTGAGGACATGATTGTCAAGGTTGGGCCATTTGCCTTTCCTACTGACTTTGTGGTGCTGGAAATGGAAGAGCACAAGAGTGCAACTCTCATTCTAGGAAGACCTTTCCTAGCAACTGGCCGAACCCTCATTGACGTCCAAAAAGGGGAAGTAACCTTGAGAGTCAATGAGGAGGTGTTCAAGTTGAATGTTATCAAAGCCATGCAACATCTAGACACCCCAAATGACTGCATGAGTGTTGATACTATTGACTCTCTGGTAAGAGAGGTCAATATGGCTGAGAGTCTCGAATCAGAGCTAGAGGACATCTTTAAAGATGTTCAGCCTAACCTGGAGGAATCAGAGAGAATAGTAGAACCTCTGAAAATCCCTCAGGAAGAGGAGAAACCTCCTAAACCCGAGCTCAAACCATTACCACCATCCCTAAAATATGCATTCCTGGGAGAAGGTGATACCTTTCTTGTAATCATAAGCTCTACCTTAGAGCCACAGGAAGAGGAAGCACTAATTCAAGTGCTAAGGACACACAAGACAGCTCTTGGGTGGTCCATCAGTGATCTCAAGGGCATTAGCCCAGCCAGATGCATGCACAAGATCCTATAGGAAGGTGACGCCAAGCCAGTGGTTCAACCACAAAGGCGGCTGAACCCAGCCATGAAGGAAGTTGTGCAGAAGGAGGTCACTAAATTACTAGAGGCTGGGATTATTTATCCTATTTCTGACAGCCCCTGGGTAAGCCCTGTCCAAGTCGTCCCTAAGAAGGGAAGTATGACAGTGGTTCATAATGAAAAAAATGAACTGGTTCCTACAAGAACAGTTACAGGGTGGCGTATGTGTATTGATTATAGAAGGCTCAATACAGCCACCAGAAAGGATCATTTTCCTTTACCATTCATAGACCAAATGCTAGAAAGACTAGCAGGTCATGAATACTACTGCTTCTTGGATGGATATTCAGGTTATAATCAAATTGCAGTAGATCCCCAGGATCAAGAGAAAACAGCATTCACATGTCCATCTGGAGTATTTGCATACAGAAGGATGCCATTTGGCCTGTGCAATGCACCTGCAACCTTTCAGAGGTGCATGCTCTCAATTTTCTCTGATATGGTGGAAAAATTCCTGGAAGTCTTCATGGATGACTTTTCAGTATTTGGAGACTCATTTAGCTCCTGCCTTAACCATTTAGCACTTGTTCTGAAAAGATGCCAAGAGACGAACCTGGTTTTAAACTGGGAAAAATGTCACTTTATGGTGACTGAAGGAATTGTCCTTGGGCACAAAATTTCGAACAAGGGAATAGAGGTGGATCAAGCTAAGGTAGAAGTAATTGAAAAATTACCACCACCTGCCAATGTTAAGGCAATCAGAAGCTTTCTGGGGCATGCAGGATTCTATAGGAGGTTTATAAAGGATTTTTCAAAAATCGCCAAACCTCTGAGCAACCTGCTAGCTGCTGACATGCCATTTATATTTGATAAAGAGTGTCTGCAGGCATTTGAGACTCTGAAAGCTAAATTGGCCACAGCACCAATCATCTCTGCACCAGACTGGACATTACCATTTGAATTGATGTGTGATGCCAGTGACCATGCCATTGGTGCAGTGTTGGGACAAAGGCATGACAAGCTTCTGCATGTCATTTACTATGCCAGCCGTGTTCTAAATGATGCACAGAAGAATTACACAACCACAGAAAAAGAGCTACTTGCAGTGGTTTACGCCATTGACAAATTCAGATCCTATTTAGTAGGATCAAAAGTGATTGTGTACACTGATCATGCTGCTCTTAAATATCTACTCACAAAGCAGGATTCAAAACCCAGACTTATAAGATGGGTGTTGCTCCTGCAAGAGTTTGATATAGAAATAAGAGACAGAAAAGGGACAGAAAACCAAGTAGCAGATCACCTGTCCCGAATAGAACCAGTAGAAGGGGCGTCCCTCCCTCTCACTAAAATCTCTGAAACCTTTCCGGATGAGCAACTCTTTGCCATCCAGGAAGTGCCATGGTTCACAGATATTGCAAACTACAAGGCAGTGAGATTCATACCCAAAGAGTACAGTAGGCTGCAATCCAAGAAATTGATCACAAATGCAAAGTACTATCTTTGGGATGAACCATATCTCTTCAAGAGATGTGCAGACGGAGTAATCCGTAGATGTGTGCCTAAGGAAGAAGCGCAGAAGATTCTATGGCACTGCCATGGATCACAGTATGGAGGACATTTTGGAAGTGAACGAACAGCCACAAGAGTCCTCCAATGTGGCTTCTACTGGCCTACCCTCTATAAAGATTCCCGAGCGTTTGTACTTAATTGTGACAGTTGCCAAAGATCTGGCAATCTACCTCACAGTTATGCCATGCCTCAACAAGGGATCTTGGAGATTGAGTTGTTTGATGTATGGGGCATTGACTTCATGGGACCTTTCCCACCATCACACTCAAACACTTATATTCTGGTGGCAGTGGATTATGTATCCAAATGGGTGGAGGCTATTGCAACACCCACTAATGACACTAAAACAGTGTTAAAATTCCTCCAGAAACACATCTTCAGCAGATTTGGTACCCCTAGAGTATTAATCAGTGATGGGGGCACTCATTTCTGCAATAAACAGATTTACTCTGCTTTGGTTCGTTATGGAGTTAGCCACAGGGTGGCCACTTGGTGCACGAAATTGCAATCACACTTTTGCAACCCCGCACAACTAACCAGCAAGTGCACTGGGTCGTCCAAGTAATACCTTACGTGAGTAAGGGTCGATCCCACGGAGATTGTCGGCTTGAAGCAAGCTATGGTTATCTTGTAAATCTTAGTCAGGATATCAGAAATTATCAGGATTGATTGTGAAAAGTAAAAGAACATGAAATAAGTACTTATTCTGCAGTAATGGGGAACAGGTTGAGGTTTTGGAGATGCTCCAACTTCTGAATCTCTGCTTTCCTACTGTCTTCTTCTTCAAGCACACAAGGCTCCTTCCATGGCAAGCTGTATGCAAGGGTTTCACCGTTGTCAGTGGCTACCTCCCATCCTCTCAGTGGAAATGTTCAACGCACCCTGTCACGGCACGGCTATCCATCTGTCGGTTCTCAATCAGGCCGGAATAGAATCCAGTGATTCTTTTGCGTCTGTCACTAACGCCCCGTCTTCAGGAGTTTGAAGCTCGTCACAGTCATTCAATCATTGAATCCTACTCAGAATACCACAGACAAGGTTTAGACCTTCCGGATTCTCTTGAATGCCGCCATCAGTTCTAGCTTATACCACGAAGATTCCGGTTAAAGAATCCAAGAGATATCTACTTAATCTAAGGTAGAACGGAGGTGGTTGTCAGGCACACGTTCATAGTTGAGAATGATGATGATTGTTACGGATCATCACATTCATCCGATTTAAGAACAAGTGATATCTTAGAATGGAAGCAAGCATGATTGAATGAAAAACAGTAGTAATTGCATTAATCCATCAAGACACAGCAGAGCTCCTCACCCCCAACCATGGGGTTTAGAGACTCATGCCGTGGAAAGTACACAAAGAAACGTGTAAAGTGTCATGAGGTACTGATACAATGTCAAAAGATCCTATTAATAGTGAACTAGTAACCTAGGGTATACAGAAATGAGTAAATGACATAAAAATCCACTTCCGGGCCCACATGGTGTGTGCTTGGGCTGAGCATTGAAGCATTTTCTTGTAGAGACTCTTTCTGGAGTTAAACGCCAGCTTTCATGCCAGTTTGGGCGTTTAACTCCAAGTTTTATGCCAGTTCCAGCGTTAAACGCTGGAATTTCTGAGGCTGAATTGCCACGCCGGTTTGGGCCATCAAATCTTGGGCAAAGTATAGACTATCATATATTGCTGGAAAGCCCAGGATGTCTACTTTCCAAAGCCGTTAAGAGCGCGCCAATTGGGCTTCTGTAGCTCTAGAAAATCCACGTCGAGTGCAGGGAGGTCAGAATCCAACAGCATCTGCAGTCCTTTTCAGTCTCTGAATCAGATTTTTGCTCAGGTCCCTCAATTTCAGCCAGAAAATACCTGAAATCACAGAAAAACACACAAACTCATAGTAAAGTCTAGAAAAGTGAATTTTAACTAAAAACTAATAAAAATATACTAAAAACCAACTAGATCATACTAAAAACATACTAAAAACAGTGCCAAAAAGCGTACAAATTATCCGCTCATCACAACACCAAACTTAAATTGTTGCTTGTCCCCAAGCAACTGAAAATCAATTAGGATAAAAAGAAGAGAATATACTATAGACTCCAAAATATCAAGGAAACTCAGCTCCAATTAGATGAGCGGGACTAGTAGCTTTTTGCTTCCGAACAGTTTTGGCACCTCACTCCATCCTTTGAAGTTCAGAATGATTGGCATCTATAGGAACTCAGAACTCAGATAGTGTTATTGATTCTCCTAGTTAAGTATAATGATTCTTGAACATAGCTAGTGTATGAGTCTTGGCTGTGGCCCAAAGCACTCTGCCTTCCAGTATTACCACCGGATACATACATGCCACAGACACATAATTGGGCGAACCATTTTCAGATTGTGACCCAGCTTTGCTAGAGTCTCCAATTAGAGGTGTCCAGGGTTCTTAAGCACACTCTTTTTGCCTTGGATCACACTTTATTTCTTTCTTTTTCTCTTTCTTTTCTCTTTTTTTTTCGAAAAAAATTTTTTTTTTTTATTTCACTGCTTTTTCTTGCTTCAAGAATCAATTTGATGATTTTTCAGGTCCTCAATAACAGTTCTCTTTTTCCCTCATTCTTTCAAGAGCCAACAATTTTAACATTCTCAAAACAACAAATTCAAAAGACATATGCACTGTTCAATCATTCGTTCGGAAAACAAAAATTATTGTCACCACATCAAACTAATTCAACTGGTTTCAGAGATAAATTCGAAATCCTGTACTTCTTGTTCTTTTGTGATTAAAGCATTTTTCATTTAAGAGAGGTGATGGATTCATAGGACATTCATAGCTTTGAGACATGAATTTTAAATTTTATTAATTATGAATTAAGAACAAGACTCAAAAATAGATATAAGATGAGACTAGAAAATAAAAATAGAAAAAAAAAGAAAAAAAAGATTAAATAGGCTCCTAATGATAGAGGTTTTCACAGAGTTAGGACTCAACAACCTTGATTTTGAGAAGTGGATGCTCCCTCAACTTGAGAGGATAACTTTTGGCGTTTCAACTCTTGGAGTTCACGCCCCTGCTTCTCTTGTTCCTTCAGCAATTTGCAGAGCATGCAGTTCTGATTCTGCTGTTCTTCCTTCAGTCGCTCCATAGTTTCTTGTAACTTGATGATAGATGCTTCTAGGCTGGTCCAGTAGTGAATTTTAGGGAATTCAGGGAGGAATTCCTGCGCCCTCCTCTTGATAGAGTTGTCTTGCATTTGTCCTTCCATTGACTTCTTGGTGATTGGATGTTCAATGGGTATGAATTCATCTACTCCCATCTTTACCCCAGCCTCTTTACAGAGCAAGGAAATCAAGCTTGGGTAAGCCAATTTGGTTTCAGTGGAATTCTTATTTGCAATTGTGTAGATCTCACAAGCAATCACATGATGAACCTCCACTTCTTTTCCAAGCATAATGCAATGAATCATCACTGCTCTCTTGATAGTGACCTCAGAACGGTTGCTAGTGGGCAGTATGGAACGCCCAATAAAGTCTAGCCAACCTCTTGCAATTGGTTTGAGGTCTCCCCTCTTGAGTTGGTTTGGGACACCCTTTGAATTGGTTATCCACTTAGTCCCAGGGAGGCATATGTCCTCTAGAACTTGATCCAACCCTTTATCTGTTCTCACCATTCTCCTATTAAAGGATTCAGGATCATCTTGCAGTTGAGGCAATTTGAAGATTTCTCTTATTTTGTCCAGATGGAAGTACATAACTTTCCCTCTGACCATGGTTCTGTAGGTATGGTAAGCAGTTCCAGTCATTCTCTGCTTATCTGTTAGCCACAAATTTGAGTAGAATTCCTGAACCATATTTCTTCCAACCTTTATCTCAGGATTGGTTAGAACTTCCCATCCTCTGTTTCGAATTTGCTCTTGGATCCCCGGATATTCATCTTCTTTCAGATCAAATTTAACTTCCGGGATCACTGACCTCAGACCCATTATTTTGTGATAATGGTCTTCATGTTCTTTGGTTAAGAACTTCTCTTGATTCCAAAGATTCTTTGGATTATTCTCTTTCTTTCCTCTTAAATTGGCTTGTTTTCCCTTAGGAGCCATGATCTTGATGAATCTTGGCTTAGTGATCACGGAAAAGCACACCAAACTTAGAGGTTTGCTTGTCCTCAAGCAAAAGAAAGGAAAGAAGAGAGAGAGGAGAAGAGCAAATTCGAATGGTGTGGGGGAATGAGGAGGCCAAACGTGTTTTATAAGGGGGGGAAGAAGAGATTTCGAAAAATTGAAAGGGGATTTGAAAAGATATGGAGAGAATTTGAGAGAAGGGTGAGTTTTTGAACAATATTTGGGATTGATTTGAGAGATTTGAAGAATGATTTTTTATTTTTGAAGATTTGAAAGTGAATGATGAAAGGTTGAGATGTATTTATGTGGAAAAGTATGGGTAAGAAAAGGAAAGTTTGAAAAAAATTTGATTGGAAATCAAAATCTTGGTCCCCCACCTTTCTGGCGTTAAACGCCCAGAATGGCACCCATTCTGGCGTTTAACGCCCATTTGTTGCCCATTGTGGGCGTTTAACACCCAGCCAGGTACCCTGGCTGGCGTTAAACGCCAGAATTCCCTTTATCACTGGGCGTTTTGCTAAACGCCCAGGATACTGCACACCTGGCGTTAAACGCCCAGAATGGTGCCCATTCTGGCGTTTAACGCCCAAAATGGCACCTTTACTGGCGTTAAACGCCCAGAATGGTGCCCATTCTGGCGTTTAACGCCCAAAATGCCCCTTACTGGCGTTTTTTTCGCCAGTAAGCTCTTTTTCTCTGCTTTTTGCGCTGAATCCTTCTGTAACTCTGTGAATTCCTTCATTTTTGATACTTACCTTTGTAAAAACAAAACATATAACCTGCTAATGACTGGGTTGCCTCCCAGCAAGCGCTTCTATACTGTCTTTAGCTGGACCTTTACTGAGAATCACTCAAGTCTCAGTTTTGAGCATTCCTGCTCAAAATTGCCTTCAAGATAATGCTTGATTCTCTGTCCATTAACAATGAACTTTTTGTCAGAATTAATATCCTGAAGCTCAACATATCCATATGGTGACACTCCTGTAATCACAAACGGACCCCTCCACCGGGATTTGAGTTTTCCTGGAAACAATTTGAGCCTAGAGTTGAAGAGCAGAACTTTTTGTCCTGGCTCAAAGACTCTGGATGATAACTTTTTGTCATGCCACTTCTTTGCCTTTTCCTTATAAATTTTTGCATTTTCAAAGGCATTGAGTCTGAACTCCTCTAGCTCATTTAGCTGGAGCAACCTTTTTTCACCAGCTAACTGAGCATCCATGTTTAGGAATCTGGTTGCCCAGTAGGCTTTATGTTCCAGTTCCACGGGCAGATGACAGGCCTTCCCATACACTAGTTGGTATGGAGAGGTTCCTATAGGAGTCTTGAATGCTGTTCTGTATGCCCACAGAGCATCATCCAAGCTCTTTGCCCAATCCTTTCTTCGGGCCATCACAGTCCGTTCTAGGATTCTTTTTAGCTCTCTGTTAGAGACTTCAGCTTGCCCATTTGTCTGTGGATGATACGGAGTTGCCACTTTGTGGCTAATTCCATATCTAACCATAGCAGAGTATAGCTGTTTATTGCAGAAATGAGTGCCCCTGTCACTGATTAGTACTCTGGGAACACCAAACCTGCTGAAGATGTGTTTCTAGAGGAATTTCAGCACGGTCTTGGTATTATTAGTGGGTGTAGCAATTGCTTCTACCCACTTAGATACATAGTCCACTGGTACCAGAATGTAAGTGTTTGAGTATGATGGTGGGAATGGACCCATGAAGTCAATTCCCCACACATCAAACAATTCTATCTCTAATATCCCTTGTTGAGGCATGGCATATCCGTGAGGCAAGTTACCAGCTCTTTGGCAACTGTCACAATTATGCACAAACTCTCGGGCATCTTTATAGAGAGTAAGCCAGTAGAAGCCACATTGGAGGACTTTAGTGGCTGTTCGCTCACTTCCAAAATGTCCTCCATACTGTGATCCATGGCAGTGCCATAGGATCCTTTGTGCTTCTTCTCTGGGTACACATCTGCGGATCATTCCGTCTGCACATCTCTTAAAGAGATATGGTTCATCCCAGAGGTAGTACTTGGCATCTGAAATTAATTTCTTTCTTTGCACTCTGCTGTACTCCTGGGGTATGAACCTCACAGCTTTATAATTTGCAATATCTGCAAACCATGGAGCTTCCTGAATGGCAAAGAGTTGCTCATCTGGGAAAGTCTCTGAGATCTCAGTAGATGGGAGGGACGCCCCAGCTACTGGTTCTATTCGGGACAGATGATCAGCTACTTGGTTCTCTGTCCCTTTTCTGTCTCTTATTTCTATATCAAACTCTTGCAGAAGCAACACCCATCTTATAAGCCTGGGTTTTGAATCCTGCTTTGTGAGTAAGTATTTAAGAGCAGCATGATCAGTGTACACAACCACCTTGGATCCTACTAGATAGGATCTAAACTTGTCAATCACATAGACCACTGCAAGTAATTCTTTTTCTGTGGTTGTGTAATTCTTCTGTGCGTCATTTAGAACACGGCTGGCATAATAAATGACGTGCAGAAGCTTGTTATGCCTCTGTCCCAACACTGCACCAATGGCATGGTCACTGGCATCACACATTAGTTCAAATGGTAATGCCCAATCTGGTGCAGAGATGACTGGCGCTGTGACCAGCTTAGCCTTCAGGGTCTCAAATGCCTGCAGACACTGTGTGTCAAACACAAATGGTGTGTCAGCAGCTAGCAGGTTACTCAAAGGTTTTGCAATTTTCGAAAAATCCTTTATAAACCTTCTGTAGAATCCTGCATGCCCCAGAAAGCTTCTGATTGCCTTAACATTGGCAGGTGGTGGTAATTTTTCAATTACCTCTACCTTTGCCCTATCCACCTCTATTCCCCTGCTTGAAATTTTGTGCCCAAGGACAATTCCTTCAGTCACCATAAAGTGACATTTCTCCCAGTTTAAAACCAGGTTAGTCTCTTGGCACCTTTTCAGGATAAGTGCTAGGTGGTTAAGACAGGAGCTGAATGAGTCTCCATATACTGAGAAGTCATCCATGAAGACTTCCAGGAATTTCTCCACCATATCAGAGAAGATGGATAACATGCATCTCTGAAAGGTTGCAGGAGCATTACACAGACCAAAAGGCATCCTCCTGTAGGCAAACACGCCAGAAGGGCAAGTAAATGCTGTTTTCTCTTGGTCCTGAGGATCTACTGCAATTTGGTTGTAACCTGAATAGCCATCCAAAAAGCAGTAATAATCATGACCAGCTAGTCTTTCTAGCATTTGGTCTATGAATGGTAAAGGAAAATGATCCTTTCTAGTGGCTGTATTGAGCCTTCTGTAGTCAATACACATACGCCACCCTGTGACTGTTCTTGTAGGAACCAGTTCATTCTTTTCATTATGAACCACTGTCATGCCTCCCTTTTTGGGGAAAACTTGGACAGGGCTCACCCAGGGGCTATCAGAAATAGGATAAATAATCCCAGCCTCTAGTAATTTAGTGACCTCTTTCTGCACCACCTCCTTCATGGCTGGATTTAGCCTCCTCTGTGGTTGGACCACTGGTTTGGCATTATCCTCCAACAGGATCTTGTGCATGCATCTAGCTGGGCTAATGCCCTTAAGATCACTTATGGACCACCCAAGAGCTGTCTTGTGTGTCCTTAGCACTTGAATCAGTGCTTCTTCTTCCTGTGGATTTAAAGCAGAGCTTATAATCACTGGAAAAGTGTCACCCTCTCCCAGAAATGCATACTTCAGGGATGGTGGTAGTGGTTTGAGTTCAGGTTTGGGAGGCTTATCCTCCTCCTGAGGAATTTTCGAAAATTCCTTTGTTTCCTCTGGTTCTTCTTGATCAGGTTGAGCATCCTTGAAGATGTCCTCAAGCTCTGATTCTAGGCTTTCAGTCATATTTCTCTTCTACCAGAGAGTCAATAATGTCAGCGCCCATGCAGTCATTTGGTGTGTCTGGATGCTGCATAGCTTTTACAACATTCAACTTGAACTCATCCTCATTAACTCTCAGGGTTACTTCCCCTTTTTGTACATCAATAAGAGTTCGTCCAGTTGCTAGGAAAGGTCTTCCTAGAATGAGAGTTGCACTCTTGTGCTCCTCCATTTCCAGCACCACAAAGTCAGTTGGAAAGGCGAATGGCCAAACCTTGACAATCATATCCTCTATTATGCCTGATGGATATTTAATGGAGCCATCAGCAAGTTGGAGGCATATCCGAGTTGGTTTGACTTCTCCAGTCAACCCAAGCTTTCTGATAGTGGATGCAGGTATTAGATTGATGCTTGCTCCAAGATCACATAGGGCTGTCTTGGTGCAAGCACCTTCTAATGTGCATGGTATCATAAAGCTTCCTGGATCATGAAGCTTTTCTGGTAAGCTTTTCAGAATGACTACACTGCATTCTTCAGTGAGAAATACTTTTTCAGTTTCTCTCCAATCCTTCTTATGACTTAAGATCTCTTTCATGAACTTAGCATAAGAAGGTATTTGCTCAAGTGCCTCTGCAAACGGAATCTTTATTTCAAGAGTCCTTAGATAGTCTGCAAAGCGGGCAAATTGCTTATCCTGTTCCGCTTGGCAGAGTTTCTGAGGATAAGGCATCTTGGCTTTATATTCTTCAACCTTAGATTCTGCAGGTTTATTCCTTACAGAAGTGGTTGAAGAAGCCTTTTTAGAGGGATTACTGTCAGCACTCTCAGGTGTCTGATCTTCCCTTGGCGTCTGAACGCCAGGAATGGGTGAAGATTGGGCGTTTAACGCCAACTTCTCCCCCTTTTCTGGCGTTTGAACGCCAGAACTGGGCAAGGAATGGGCGTTTAACGCCAGCTTTCCTTCCCTTTCTGGCGTTTGAACGCCAAAAGTATTCCTCTCTGGGCTCTTACTGTCCTCAGAGGGATTTTGGGCAGTGGCATGGTTATCCTCTATCAATTGTTCCTTATTTGACTTTTTGCTCTTTTGAGTGGTGTTGTTCAGTGTCTTTCCACTCCTCAGTTGAACTGCTTGACACTCTTCTGTTATCTGTTTAGATATCTGCTGTTTTGCTTGATTCAACTGTAGTTCTATGTTCTTGTTAGCAACTTTAGTTTCATGGAGCATCTCTTTAAATTCTGCTAACTGTTCTGTCATCAGGAGCAATTGTTGATTAAGCTCAATCATCTGTTCTTGAGGGTTAGGATCAGTGGCTACTGTCATGACTTCCTCTTTTAGAGAGAACTCATTGCCAGAGTACAAATATGGGTTTCTAGCAACAGTGTCTATAAGCTCTTGAGCCTCTTCAATTGTCTTCCTCATGTGTATAGATCCACCAGCTGAGTGGTCTAAAGACATCTGAGCTTTTTCTATAAGCCCATAGTAGAAGATGTCTAACTGTACCCACTCTGAAAACATTTCAGAGGGGCATTTTCTTAGCATACCTCTATACCTCTCCCAGGCATTATAAAGGGATTCATTATCCTCTTGTTTAAAGCCTTGGATGTCCAGCCTTAACTGTGTCATCCTCTTTGGAGGGTAAAAGTGATTCAGGAATTTGTCTGATAACTGTTTCCATGTCTTTATGCTTGCTGTACGTTGGTTATTCAACCACCTCTTAGCTTGATCTTTTACAGCAAATGGAAACAGTAATAGTCTGTAGACATCCTGATCCACCTCTTTATCATGTACTGTGTCAGCAATTTGTAAGAACTGTGCCAAAAACTCAGTAGGTTCTTCCTGTGGAAGACCGGAATACTGGCAATTTTGCTGCACTATGATAATGAGTTGAGGATTTAGCTCAAAGCTGCTTGCTTTGATGGGAGGTGTACAGATGCTACTCCCATATGCAGCTGTAATGGGGTTAGCATATGACCCAGAGTCCTTCTGGACTGTTCAATTCCACTTATGTCCATGATGGATAAAGGGAAATGATATGGATTGCAAATAGATAAAAAATATATATTTTTTTTTTGAATTAACCGAAAAATAAAATAAAAACAAAAGGAAAATAAACTAAAATAAAAAAAATTCGAAAATTAAAAGAAAATAAGATCAAAGCAAATTGGAAACTGAATCAATTAGTTAATTAAAAAGATTTTGAGATTAACAATTAGAAAGATATGATTGAAAAGTTTTTATGAAAAGGATTTGATTTTTGAAAAGAGGAAAGAGAAAAACAACAAAATGACACCAAACTTAAAATTTTTATGGATCAAAAAGGGACTAAGGACATGCAAAATCGAAAATTAAAAGAAAAGCAAAAGCATGCAATTGACACCAAACTTAAAATATGAAACTAGACTCAACTAAAAGACTCTAAACTAATAAAAATAAAACAGTCCTAATCTAAGCAACAAGATAAGCCGTCAGTTGTCCAAACTCGAACAATCCCCGGCAACAGCGCCAAAAACTTGGTGCACGAAATTGCAATCACACTTTTGCAACCCCGCACAACTAACCAGCAAGTGCACTGGGTCGTCCAAGTAATACCTTACGTGAGTAAGGGTCGATCCCACGGAGATTGTCGGCTTGAAGCAAGCTATGGTTATCTTGTAAATCTTAGTCAGGATATCAGAAATTATCAGGATTGATTGTGAAAAGTAAAAGAACATGAAATAAGTACTTATTCTGCAGTAATGGGGAACAGGTTGAGGTTTTGGAGATGCTCCATCTTCTGAATCTCTGCTTTCCTACTGTCTTCTTCTTCAAGCACGCAAGGCTCCTTCCATGGCAAGCTGTATGCAAGGGTTTCACCGTTGTCAGTGGCTACCTCCCATCCTCTCAGTGAAAATGTTCAACGCACCCTGTCACGGCACGGCTATCCATCTGTCGGTTCTCAATCATTGAATCCTACTCAGAATACCACAGACAAGGTTTAGACCTTCCGGATTCTCTTGAATGCCGCCATCAGTTCTAGCTTATACCACGAAGATTCCGGTTAAAGAATCCAAGAGATATCTACTTAATCTAAGGTAGAACGGAGGTGGTTGTCAGGCACAAGTTTTAGTTGAGAATGATGATGATTGTCACGGATCATCACATTCATCCGATTTAAGAACAAGTGATATCTTAGAATGGAAGCAAGCATGATTGAATGAAAAACAGTAGTAATTGCATTAATCCATCAAGACACAACAGAGCTCCTCACCCCCAACCATGGGGTTTAGAGACTCATGCCGTGGAAAGTACACAAAGAAACGTGTAAAGTGTCATGAGGTACTGATACAATGTCAAAAGATCCTATTAATAGTGAACTAGTAACCTAGGGTATACAGAAATGAGTAAATGACATAAAAATCCACTTCCGGGCCCACTTGGTGTGTGCTTGGGCTGAGCATTGAAGCATTTTCTTGTAGAGACTCTTTCTGGAGTTAAAGGCCAGCTTTCATGCCAGTTTGGGCGTTTAACTCCAAGTTTTATGCCAGTTCCAGCGTTAAACGCTGGAATTTCTGAGGCTGATTTGCCACGCCGGTTTGGGCCATCAAATCTTGGGCAAAGTATGGACTATCATATATTGCTGGAAAGCCCAGGATGTCTACTTTCCAACGCCGTTGAGAGCGCGCCAATTGAGCTTCAGCAGCTCCAGAAAATCCACTTCGAGTGCAGGGAGGTCAGAATCCAACAGCATCTGCAGTCCTTTTCAGTCTCTGAATCAGATTTTTGCTCAGGTCCCTCAATTTCAGCCAGAAAATACCTGAAATCACTGAAAAACACACAAACTCATAGTAAAGTCCAGAAAAGTGAATTTTAACTAAAAACTAATAAAAATATACTAAAAACCAACTAGATCATACTAAAAATATACTAAAAACAGTGCCAAAAAGCGTAGAAATTATCCGCTCATCACCACTCCATATCATCCACAGACTAATGGGCAAGCTGAAGTCTCAAATAGAGAACTCAAAAGAATCCTGGAACGGACTGTAATTAACCGTAGAAGGGATTGGGCAAGGAGCTTGGATGATGCTCTGTGGGCATACAGAACAGCATTCAAGACCCCTATAGGGACCTCTCCATACCAGCTTATGTATGGAAAGGCATGTCACTTGCCAGTGGAACTGGAACACAAGGCCTACTGGGCAACTAGATTCTTAAACCTTGATGCCAAATTAGCTGGAGAAAAACGATTGCTCCAGTTAAATGAGCTAGAGGAATTTAGACTCAATGCTTTCAAGAATGCAAAAATATACAAAGAGAAAGCGAAAAGATGGCATGATAAGAAATTGTCATCCATAGTCTTTGAGCCGGGGCAGAAAGTTCTGCTATTTAATTCTAGGCTCAAATTATTCCCTGGAAAATTAAAATCCCGGTGGAGAGGTCCATATGTAATTACAAGTGTATCACCATATGGATACGTAGAGCTTTAGGATAATGACTCTAACAAAAAGTTCATTGTTAATGGACAGAGAATTAAACATTATCTTGAAAGTAACTTCGAGCAAGAATGCTCAAAACTGAGACTTGATTAGAGCTCAGTGGTAGTCCAGCTAATGACATTAAAGAAGCGCTTGCTGGGAGGCAACCCAGCCATTCACAAAATTTAATTTTATTTGTTTTTTCTAATTGATTAAATTTTATAGGTAGATGCCAGAGTATCTTCAAGGTAAAAAAAAAGCAATTGATTGAATTCATAGAGTTACAGGAGAATTTGGAAGTTCACTGGCGAAAAAAAAGCCAGTAAGAAACATTTTTGGCGTTGAACGCCCAAAAGAAGCACCCACTGGGCATTCAACGCCAGTAAGGGTAGCCATCTGGGCGTTAAACGCCAGAAAGGAGCATCTTCTGGGCGTTAAACGCCAGAAAGAAGCACCTTCTGGGCGTTTAACGCCAGATTGACAGCATCCTGGGCATTCAAAAAAAACGCCCAGTGACAAAGGACTTCCTGGCGTTCAACGCCAGAAAGATGCATCAGCTGGGCGTTGAACGCCCAGGAGAAGCAACAATTGGGCATTAAACGCCCAAAACATGCAGCGTTTGGGCGTTTAACGCCAGGATGGTGGGGAGGAGGTAAAATTCGTTTTTCTTTACAAATTTTCTAATTTTTTATGTTTCAATTCATGATTTCTTGCATAAACATGTTTCAAATTGTCATCCCTCAAATCAAATTAGTTTTCTAAAAATCCTAATTTCTAAAATCCCTTTTTCAAAAGTGTCCAATATATCTTAATTCATAAACACAAATCTTTTTCCAATCCAAATCTTTTTCAAATCTTTTTCAACTCATCATATCTTTTGGATTTCGAAATTGCCTCCCCCTCTATTCCTCTCCTTTCCTTTCTGTTGCTTGAGGACAAGCAAACCTCTAAGTTTGGTGTGAATTGCCATGATCACTGAGCTAAAACTCATCAAGATCATGGCACCTAAGGGAACAGGAAGAGCAAGGATGTGAACTGAAGGAACTAAAGCGTCAGAAGCTATTCCTTGAAGGACCAAGCACCCTACAGACTAGAGGAACATTCACTTCCCAAAATACAGGTTGTTAAGCTCTAATTTTAAGCTTTAACTCTGTGATAGTATTTTTATAGAAATTTACCTTAGAAGTTATATAGGAGTAGTAGTAATTAGTATCTCTATTTTGATTTTATCTCCAATTAAGCTATAATTTATTCTCCTCATCATTATCAAACATGAATAAATTAGTAGATTCTTAGAATAAAGAGGCAATATTTTTTTTCGAGTTCTTAATAAGGAAAATTCTAATTATTTATATGTGGTGGCAATACTTTTTGTCTTCTGAATGAATGCCTGAACAGTGCATATTTTTTATATTGAATTTTATGAATATTAAAATTGTTGGCTCTGAAAGAATGATGAACAAGAGAAATGTTATTGATGATCTGAAAAATCATGAAATTGATTCTTGAAGCAAGAAAAAGCAGTGAAAAACAAGCTTGCGAAAAAAAAAGTGAAAAAAAAATTTTTTTACAAGAAATCATTGGATCAAGAAAAGGAATAAAAGCCAACAGCCCTTAAAACCAAAAGGCAAGGGTGAACAGGATCCAAGGCTTTGAGCATCAGTGGATAGGAGGGTGATGAGCGGATAATTTATACGCTTTTTGGCATTGTTTTTAGGTAGTTTTTAGTAAGTTTGAGCTACTTTTAGGGATGTTTTCATTATTTTTTATGTTAAATTCACATTTCTGGACTTTACTATGAGTTTATATGTTTTTCTGTGATTTCAGGTAAATTCTGGCTGAAATTGAGGGACTTGAGCAAAACTCTGAAAAAGGCTGACAAAAGGACTGCTGATGCCGTTGAAATCTGACCTCCCTGCACTCGAAATGGATTTTCTGGGGCTACAGAAGTCCAATTGGCGCGCTCTCAACGGCGTTGGAAAGTAGACATCCAGGGCTTTCCAGCAATATATAATAGTCTATACTTTATTCGGGAATTGACGACGTAACTTGGCGTTGAACGCCAAGTACATGCTGCTGTCTGGAGTTAAACGCCAGAAAAACGTCATGATCCGGAGTTGAACGCCCAAAACACGTCATAACTTGGAGTTCAACTCCAAGAGAAGCCTCAGCTCATGGATAGATCAAGCTCAGCCCAAGCATATACCAAGTGGGCCCCGGAAGTGGATTTATGCATCAATTACTTACTCATGTAAACCCTAGTAGCTAGTTTATTATAAATAGGACTTTTTATCAGTGTATTAATCATCTTGGGACGATTAGTTCTCAGATCATGAGGGCTGGCCATTCGGCCATGCCTGAACCTTTTACTTATGTATTTTCAACGGTGGAGTTTCTGCACACCATAGATTAAGGGTGTGGAGCTCTGCTGTACCTCAAGTATTAATGCAATTCTATTTTCTTTTATTCAAATCTCTCTTATTCTTATTCCAAGATATTCATTCGTACCCAAGAACATGATGAATGTGATGATTAAGTGACGCTCATTATCATTCTCACTTATGAACGCACGTGATTGACAACCACTTCCGTTCTACATGCAACAGAGCTTGAATGTATATCTCTTAGATTCCCCAACAGAATCTTCGTGGTATAAGCTAGATAGATGGCGGCATTCATGAGGATCCGGAAAGTCTCACCTTGTCTGTGGTATTCCGAGTAGGATCCTGGGAATCCGGAAAGTCTCACCTTGTCTGTGGTATTCCGAGTAGGATTCCGGTAATGAATGACTGTGACGTGCTTCAGACTCGCAAGTGCTGGGCGTTAGTGACAGACGCAAAAGAATCAAGGGATTCTATTCCAGTAGGAGCGGGAACCAACCAGTGATTAGCCGTGCTGTGACAGAGCGCGTGAGCGTAGTTTTCACTGCGAGGATGGGATGTAGCCTTCGGCCAGGTGATGCCTCCAGACGATTAGCCATGCGAGTGACAGCCGCAGAGGATCATTTTCCCGAGAGGATTCAAAGTAGCCATCGTCGAACGGTGAACCCCTATACACAGCTTGCCATGGAAAGGAGTAAGCAGGCATTCTTGAGCCATACAGTATCTCCATTCGCTTATCTGAAATTCCCATCAATGAATCTGCGTAAGTGCTCTATCCCTTTTATTATTTCTATTTTCTTATTTCTATTTTCAAAAACCCATAAACCAATTTAATCTGCCTAACTGAGATTTACAAGGTGACCATAGCTTGATTCATACCGACAATCTCTGTGGGATCGACCCTTACTCACGTAAGGTTTATTACTTGGACGACCCAGTACACTTGCTGGTTAGTTGAACGGAGTTGTGTCCACTCGTGCCAATTTCAAATTCTATAAAAATACAACTTAAAGAATAGTGATCACAATTTCGTCCACCAAGTTTTTGGCGCCGTTGCCGGGGATTGTTCGAGTATGGACAACTGACGGTTCATCTTGTTGCTCAGATTAGGTAATTTTCTTTTCAAAAATCTTTTTCAAAATTTTTCTTTTCTTTTCCGTTTTTCCAAAAATGTTTTTCGAAAAAATTAATAAAAATACAAAAAAATTAGAAAATCATAAAAATAAAAAAATATTTTGTGTTTCTTGTTTGAGTCTTGTGTTAATTTTTAAGTTTGGTGTCAATTGCATGCTTTAAAATTTTTTCTTGCATTTTTTTCGAAAATCTCATGCATTCATAGTGTTCTTTATGATCTTCAAGTTGTTCTTGACAAGTCTTCTTGTTTGATCTTGATGATTTCTTGTTTTGTGTCTTTTCTTGTTTTTCATGTGCATCTTTGCATTCATATTTTTCATGCATTAAAGATTTCTAAGTTTGGTATCTTGCATGTTTTCTTTGCATCAAAAATTTTTCAAAATTATGTTCTTGATGTTCATCATGATCTTCAAAGTGTTCTTGGTGTTCATCTTGACATTCATAGCATTCTTGCATGCATTCATTGTTTTGATCTAAAAATTTCATGCATTGAATATTTTTGTTGTTTTTCTCTCTCATAATTAAAAATTCAAAAATCAAAAAAATATCTTTTCCTTATTTCCCTCCAAATTTTCGAAATTTTGGGTTGACTTGGTCAAAATTTTTTAAAAATTAGTTGTTTCTTACAAGTCAAGTCAAAATTTCAATTTTAAAAATCTTATCTTTTCAAAATCTTTTTCAAAAATCATATCTTTTTCATTTTTTTATTATTTTCGATAATTTTAAAAAGTATTTTTCAAAAATATTTTTCTTAGCTTTTATGTCTAAATTTTCGAAAATTAGCTAACAATTAATGTGATTGGTTCAAAAATTTGAAGTTTGTTACTTTCTTGTTAAGAAAGGTTCAATCTTTAAATTCTAGAATCTTATCTTGTAGTTTCTTGTTAGTTAAGTCATTTTAAAAATTAAATCTTTTTCAAAATATCTTTTTCTTAAAACTTTTATTTTATCTTTTATCTTATCTTTTTCAAAAATTTTATCTTTTTCAAAATTTGATTTCAAAATATCTTATCTAACTTCTTATCTTTTTATCTTTTTCAAAATTTGATTTCAAATCTTTTTCAATCAACTAACCAACTTTTTGTTTGTTTCTTATCTTTTTCAAAACCACCTAACTACTTTTCCCTCTCTAATTTTCGAAAATATCTCATCCCTTTTTCAATAACTCTTTTTGTTTTAAATTTTAATTTTAAACTTATCTTATCTTTAATTTTCGAAAATTACTAACCCCTTTTTCAAAAATTATTTTCGAAATTTCTCTTCTCTTCTCTTATTCTATTTAATTAATTAATTACTAACACTTCTCTTCACCTCTCTTCATCTAAGAATCCAAACTTCTTATATCCCTTGTATTTGGATTCTTCCCCCCTTTCTCTGTCTACTAACAGAAAGGAATCTCTATACTGTGACATAGAGGATTCCTCTTTCTTTTCTTGTTTTCTTCTCTTTCATATGAGCAGGAACAGGGAAAAAGGCACTCTTGTTGAAATTGATCCAGAACCTGAAAGGACTCTGAAGAGAAAATTAAGAGAAGCTAAATTACAACAATCCAGAAATAACCTTTCAGAAATTTTCAAACAAGAGAAGGAGATGGCAGCCGAAAATAATAATAATAATGCAAGGAGAATGCTTGGTGACTTCACAAAGCCAACGTCCAAGTTTGATGGAAGAAGCATCTCCATTCCTGCCATTGGAGCCAATAACTTTGAGCTGAAACCTCAGCTAGTTGCCTTAATGCAACAAAACTGCAAGTTTTATGGGCTTCCATCTGAAGATCCTTATCAGTTTTTAACTGAGTTCTTGCAGATCTGTGAGACTGTAAAGACAAATGGAGTTGATCCTGAAGTCTACAGACTCATGCTTTTCCCTTTTGCTGTAAGAGACAGAGCTAGAATATGGTTGGATTCACAACCTAAGGATAGCCTGGACTCCTGGGATAAGCTGGTCACTGCCTTCTTAGATAAATTCTTTCCTCCTCAAAAGCTGAGCAAGCTGAGAGTGGATGTTCAAACCTTCAAACAAAAAGATGGTGAATCCCTCTATGAAGCTTGGGAAAGATACAAGCAGCTGACCAAAAGATGTCCATCTGACATGTTTTCAGAATGGACCCTATTAGATATATTCTATTATGGTCTCTCTGAATTTTCGAAAATGTCATTGGACCATTCTGCAGGTGGATCTATTCACCTGAAGAAAACGCCTGAAGAGGCTCAAGAACTCATCGACATGGTTGCAAACAACCAATTCATGTATACCTCTGAGAGGAATTTCGTGAATAATGGGATACCTCAGAAGAAAGGAGTTCTTGAAATTGATGCTCTGAATGCCATATTGGCTCAGAATAAAGTGTTGACTCAACAGGTCAACATGATCTCTCAAAATCTGAATGGATTGCAACATGCATCCAACAGTACTAGAGAGGCAGCTTCTGAAGAAGCTTATGATCCTGAGAACCCTGCCATGGCAGAGGTTAATTACATGGGTGAACCATATGGAAACACCTATAATCCATCATGGAGAAATCATCCAAATTTCTCCTGGAAGGATCAACAAAAGCCTCAACAAGGCTTTAACAATGGTGGACGCAATAGGCTGAGCAATAGCAAGCCATATCCATCATCTTCTCAGCAACAGACAGAGAATTCTGAACAAAACACTTCTAAATTAGCCAATATAGTCTTGATCTGTCAAAGGCCACTTTTAGTTTCATGAATGAAACAAGATCCTCCATTAGAAATTTGGAGGCACAAGTGGGCCAGCTGAGTAAGAAAGTCATTGAAACTCCTCCCAGTATTCTCCCAAGTAATACAGAAGAGAATCCAAAAGGAGAGTGCAAGGCCATTGATTTAGTCAATATGGCCGAATGCACAAGGGAGGAGGAGGACAAAAATCCTAGTGAGGAAGACCTCCTGGGACGTCCCTCAAGCAAGAAGGAGTTTCCTATTAAGGATCCAAAGGAATCTGAGGCTCATATAGAGACCATAGAGATTCCATTAAATCTCCTTCTGCCATTCATGAGCTCTGAAGACTATTCATCCTCTGAAGAGGATGAAGATGTGACTGGAGAGCAAATTGCTCAATACTTAGGAGCTATCATGAAGCTGAATGCCAAGTTGTTTGGTAATGAGACTTGGGAAAGTGAACCTCCCTTGCTCATTAGTGAACTAGATACTTGGATTCAGAAAACTCTACCTCAAAAGAAACAAGATCCTGGCAAGTTCCTAATACCTTGTACCATAGGCATCATGAGCTTTGAAAAAGCTCTATGTGATCTAGGGTCAGGGATAAATCTTATGCCACTCTCTGTAATGGAGAAGCTGGGGATCATAGAGGTACAACCTGCCTTGTTCTCAGTGCAATTGGCAGATAAGTCATTGAGACAAGCTTATGGAATAGTAGAGGACATGCTAGTAAAGGTTGAAGGCCTTTACATCCCTGCTGATTTCATAATCTTAGACACTAGGAAGGAAGAGGATGATTGCATCATCCTTGGAAGACCTTTCCTAGCCACAGCAGAAGCTGTGATAGATGTCAACAGAGGTGAGTTAGTCCTTCAATTGAATGGGGACTACCTTGTGTTTAAGGCACATGGCCACCCCTCTGTGACAGAAGAGAGTAAGCATGAAGAGCTTCTCTCAGTTCAGAGTCAAGAAGAGCCCACACAGTCAAACTCTAAGTTTGGTGTTGTGAGGCCACAACCAAACTCTAAGTCTGGTGTTAAGACCCCATGTCCAAACTCTAAGTTTGGTGTTGGGACTACACTAACATTGACCTGATCACCTTGTGGCTTCATGAGAGCCACTGTCAAGCTATTGACATTAAAGAAGCGCTTGTTGGGAGGCAACCCAATTTTATTTATCTAATTTTTAATTTATTGTTATTTTGTGTTTTATTAGGTACATGATCATGAGGAGTCACGAAAAAAAAAATCAAAAAAATTAAAAACAGAGTCAAAAACAGAAGAAAAAATTTTTCACCCTGGAGGACGCACAGGCTGGCGTTCAACGCCAGTAAGATGCATCTGGCTGGCGTTCAACGCCAGAACAGAGCACCATTCTGGCGCTGAACGCCAGAAACAAGCAACATCCTGGCGCTGAACGCCAAGAATGTGCCTAGAGGAGACAAACTGGCGCTGAACGCCAGTAACAGGCATGAAACTGGCGTTCAACGCCAGAAACATGCTTTACATGGGCGTTGAACGCCCAGAACGTGCACCAATGGGCGTTTAAACGCCAGAATGATGCACGAAGGCATTTTACATGCCTATTTGGTGAAGGAATGGTATTTCTTTACACCTCAGGATCCTGTGGACCCCACAGGATCACCTCAGGATCTGTGGACCCCACAGGATCCCCACCTACCATATTCCCACCTTACCTTTTAATCCTAATCACACTCTCCTAATCCTAAATCTCATTTTCCTACTCCCCATGTCACACTTCCCAACACCCATCACCAATCACCTTAATTCCTCTTCCCAATTACCCCATTCACCATTCACATCAACCCACTCTTCCCCATAAACCCCACCTACCTTCATAAAATTCAAATTCAATTTCCCACCCATTCCCACCCAAAATGGCCGAACATACCCCTCCCCTCTCCCTATAAATACCCTTCCATTCTACTTCATTTTCACACAACACAAACCCATCTTCTCCCACTTAGCCGAACCCACCTCTCTCCCTCTCTACCATCTTCTTCTTCTCCTTCTTCTCTTCTTTTCTTTCTTGCTCGAGGGCGAGCAATATTTTAAGTTTGGTGTGGTAAAAGCATAAGCTTTTTGTTTTTCCATTACCATCAATGGCACCTAAGGCCGGAGTATCCTCTAGAAAAGGGAAAGGGAAGACAAAAGCTTCCACCTCCGAGTCATGGGAGATGGAAAGATTCATCTCCAAGAGCCATCAAGACCACTTCTATGATGTTGTGGCAAAGAAGAAGGTGATCCCTGAGGTCCCTTTCAAGCTCAAAAAGAATGAGTATCCGGAAATCCGACATGAAATCCAAAGAAGAGGTTGGGAAGTCCTAACCAACCCCATGCAACAAGTCGGAATATTGATGGTTCAAGAGTTCTATGCCAATGCATGGATCACTAGGAACCATGATCAAAGTATGAACCCGAATCCAAAGAACTATCTCACAATGGTTCGGGGGAAATACTTAGATTTTAGTCCGGAAAATGTGAGGTTGGCGTTTCACTTGCCCATGATGCAAGGAGATGAACGCCCCTACACTAGAAGGGTCAACTTTAATCAAAGGTTGGACCAAGTCCTTATGGACATATGTGTGGAAGGAGCTCAGTGGAGAATAGATTCCAATGGCAAGCCAGTTCAACTAAGAAGACTGGATCTCAAGCCTGTGGCTAGAGGATGGTTGGAGTTCATTCAACGCTCCATCATTCCTACTAGCAACCGATCTGAAGTTACTGTGGATCGGGCCATCATGATTCATAACATCATGACTGGAGAGGAAGTAGAAGTTCATGAGGTCATCTCCAATGAACTCTACAAAATAGCCAATAAGTCCTCCACCATGGCAAGGCTAGCTTTTCCTCACCTTATTTGCCATCTGTGTTACTCAGCTGGAGTTATCATAGAAGGAGATACCCCCATTGAAGAGGATAAGCCCATCACCAAGAAGAGGATGGAGCAAGCAAGAGAAACCATGCACGGTTCTCAAGAAGTGCATAAGGAAGCCCATCATCAACAAATTCCTGAGATGCCTCAAGGGATGCACTTTCCTCCCAACAACTATTGGGAGCAACTCAACACCTCCTTAGAAGATTTGAGCCACAATGTGGAACAATTAAGGGTGGAACATCATGAGCACTCCATCATTCTCCAAGAAATAAGAGAAGATCAAAGAGCAATGAGGGAGGAGCAACAAAGGCAAGGAAGGGACATAGAAGAGCTTAAGGACATTGTTGGTCCTTCAAGAAGAAGACGCCACTAAAGGTGGATTCATTCCTTGTTCTTTATTTATTTCTGTTTTCGGTTTTTAATATTGTGTTTATCTATGTTTTGTGTCTCTACTTCATGATCATTAGTATGTAACCATGCCTTAAAGCTATGAATAAATTCCATTAATCCTTCACCTCTCTTAAATAAAAAATGTTTTAACTCAAAAGAACAAGAAGTACATGAATTTCGAATTTATCATTGAATTTAATTTAATTATATTGATGTGGTGACAATACTTTTTGTTTTCTGAATGAATGATTGAACAGTGCATATGTCTTTTGATATTGTTGTTTATGAGTGTTAAAATTGTTGGCTCTTGAAAGAATGATGAACAAAGAGAAATGTTATTGAGGATCTGAAAAATCATGAAATTGATTCTTGAAGCAAGAAAAAGCAGTGAACAAGAAGAAGCTTAAAAAAAATGGCGAAAAAAAGAAAAAAAAGAAAAAGAAAAAGCAAGCAGAAAAAGCCAATAGCCCTTAAAACCAAAAGGCAAGGGTAAAAAGGATCCAAGGCTTTGAGCATCAATGGATAGGAGGGCCCAAGGAAATTAAATACAGGCCTAAGCGGCTAAATCAAGCTGTCCCTAACCATGTGCTTGTGTCATGAAGGTCCAAGTGAAAAGCTTGAGACTGAGTGGTTAAAGTCGTGATCCAAAGCAAAAGAGTGTGCTTAAGAGCTCTGGACACCACTAACTGGGGACTCTAGCAAAGCTGAGTCACAATTTGAAAAGGTTCACCCAGTTATGTGTCTGTGGCATTTATGTATCCGGTGGTAATACTGGAAAACAAAGTGCTTAGGGCCAAGGCCAAGACTCATAAAAGTAGCTGTGTTCAAGAATCAACATACTTAACTAGGAAAGTCAATAACACTATCCAAAATTCTAAGTTCCTAGAGAAGCCAATCATTCTAAACTTCAAAGGAAAAAGTGAGATGCCAAAACTGTTCAGAAGCAAAAAGCCACAAGTCCCGCTCATCTAATTATAATTAATATTCATTGATATTCTGGAATTTATAGTATATTCTCTTCTTTTTATCCTAATTGATTTTCAGTTGCTTGGGGACAAGCAACAATTTAAGTTTGGTGTTGTGATGAGCGGATAATTTATACGCTTTTTGGCATTGTTTTTAGATAGTTTTTAGTAAGTTTGAGCTACTTTTAGGGATGTTTTTATTAGTTTTTATGTTAAATTCACATTTCTGGACTTTACTATGAGTTTATATGTTTTTCTGTGATTTCAGGTAAATTCTGGCTGAAATTGAGGGACTTGAGCAAAACTCTGAAAAAGGCTGACAAAAGGACTGCTGATGCTGTTGGAATCTGACCTCCCTGCACTCGAAATGGATTTTCTGGAGCTACCGAACTCCAATTGGCGCGCTCTCAACGGCGTTGGAAAGTAGACATCCAGGGCTTTCCAGCAATATATAATAGTCCATACTTTATTCGGGAATTGACGACGTAACTTGGCGTTGAACGCCAAGTACATGCTGCTGTTTGGAGTTAAACGCCAGAAAAACGTCATGATCCGGAGTTGAACGCCCAAAACACGTCATAACTTGGAGTTCAACTCCAAGAGAAGCCTCAGCTCGTGGATAGATCAAGCTCAGCCCAAGCATATACCAAGTGGGCCCCGGAAGTGGATTTATGCATCAATTACTTACTCATGTAAACCCTAGTAGCTAGTTTATTATAAATAGGACTTTTTATCAGTGTATTAATCATCTTGGGACGATTAGTTCTCAGATCATGAGGGCTAGCCATTCGGCCATGCCTGAACCTTTTACTTATGTATTTTCAACGGTGGAGTTTCTGCACACCATAGATTAAGGGTGTGGAGCTCTGCTGTACCTCAAGTATTAATGCAATTCTATTTTCTTTTATTCAAATCTCTGTTATTCTTATTCCAAGATATTCATTCGTACCCAAGAACATGATGAATGTGATGATTAAGTGACGCTCATTATCATTCTCACTTATGAACGCACGTGATTGACAACCACTTCCGTTCTACATGCAACAGAGCTTGAATGTATATCTCTTAGATTCCCCAACAGAATCTTCGTGATATAAGCTAGATAGATGGCGGCATTCATGAGGATCCGGAAAGTCTCACCTTGTCTGTGGTATTCCGAGTAGGATCCTGGGAATCCGGAAAGTCTCACTTTGTCTGTGGTATTTCGAGTAGGATTCCGGTAATGAATGACTGTGACGTGCTTCAGACTCGCAAGTGCTGGGCGTTAGTGACAGACGCAAAAGAATCAAGGGATTCTATTCCAGTAGGAGCGGGAACCAACCAGTGATTAGCCGTGCTGTGACAGAGCGCGTGAGCGTAGTTTTCACTGCGAGGATGGGATGTAGCCTTCGGCCAGGTGATGCCTCCAGACGATTAGCCATGCGAGTGACAGCCGCAGAGGATCATTTTCCCGAGAGGATTCAAAGTAGCCATCGTCGAACGGTGAACCCCTATACACAGCTTGCCATGGAAAGGAGTAAGAAGGATTGAGTTGAAGCAGTGGGAAAGCAGACATTCTTGAGCCATACAGTATCTCCATTCGCTTATCTGAAATTCCCATCAATGAATCTGCATAAGTGCTCTATCCCTTTTATTATTTCTATTTTCTTATTTCTATTTTCAAAAACCCATAAACCAATTTAATCTGCCTAACTGAGATTTACAAGGTGACCATAGCTTGATTCATACCGACAATCTCTGTGGGATCGACCCTTACTCACGTAAGGTTTATTACTTGGACGACCCAGTACACTTGCTGGTTAGTTGAACGGAGTTGTGTCCACTCGTGCCAATTTCAAATTCTATATAAATACAACTTAAAGAATAGTGATCACAATTTCGTCCACCAGAGGGCCTAAGGAAGTAATTCCAGGACTAAGCGGCTAAATCAAGTTGTCCCTAACCATGTGCTTGTGGCATGCAGGTCCAAGTGAAAAGCTTGAGACTGAGTGGTTAAAGTCATGATCCAAAGCAAAAAGAGTGTGCTTAAGAGCTCTGGACACCTCTAACTGGGGACTTTAGCAAAGCTGAGTCACAATCTGAAAAGGTTCACCCAGTCATGTGTCTGTGGCATTTATGTATCCGGTGGTAATACTGGAAAACAAAGTGCTTAGGGCCACGGCCAAGACTCATAAAGTAACTGTGTTCAAGAATCAACATACTACACTAGGAGAATCAATAATACTATCTGAATTCGGAGTTCATATGGATGCCAATCATTCTGAATTTCAAAGGATAAAGGGAAATGCCAAAACTGTTCAGAAACAAAAAGCTACTAGCCCCGCTCATCTAAATTAGAATCTGAGCTTCACTTAAAACTCGGAGATTTTATTACTCTTTAAATTCTTTTTATCCTATTTTATTCATCTAGTTGCTTGGGGACAAGCAACAGTTTAAGTTTGGTGTTGTGATGAGCGGATATTTTATACGCTTTTTGGGGGTAATTTCATGTAGATTTTAGTATGTTTTAATTAGTTTTTAGTAAAATATTATTAGTTTTTAGGCAAAAATCATATTTCTGGACTTTACTATGAGTTTGTGTATTTTTCTGTGATTTCAGGTATTTTCTGGCTGAAATTGAGGGAGTTGAGAAAAAATCTGAGTTAGGCTGAAAAAGGACTGCTGATGCTGTTGGATCCTGACCTTCCTGCACTCGGAATGGATTTTTTGGAGCTACAGGAGTCCAATTGGCGTGCTCTCAACGGCGTTGGAAAGTAGACATCCAGGGCTTTCCAGAAATATATAATAGTCCATACTTTGCGCGAAGATAGACGACGTAATTTGGCGTTAAACGCCAAGTACATGCTGCTGTCTGGAGTTAAACGCCAGAAAAACGTCATGATCCGGAGTTGAACGCCCAAATCACGTTATAACTTGGAGTTCAACTCCAAGAAAGGCCTAAACTCGTGGATAGCTTTAGTCTCAGCCCCAGCACACACCAAGTGGGCCCCAGAAGTGGATTTCTGCACCAATTATCTTAGTTTACTCACATTCTGTAAACCTAGGTTACTAGTTTACTATTTAAACAACTTTTAGAGATTTATCTTGTACCTCATGACATTTTCAGATCTGAATTATATGCACTTTGACGGCATGAGACTCTAAACTCCATTGTTGGGGGTGAGGAGCTCTGCAGCGTCTCAATGAATTAATACAATTACTTTTGTTTTCCATTCAAACACGCTTGTTCTTATCTAAGATGTTCATTCGCGCTTAATTGTGGAGAAGGTGATGATCCGTCACACTCATCACCTTCCTCAATCCATGAACGTGTGCCTGACAACCACCTCCATTCTACATCAGATTGAATGAGTATCTCTTAGATTCCTTAATCAGAATCTTCGTGGTATAAGCCGGATTGATGGCGGCATTCATGAGAATCCGGAAAGTCTAAACCTTGTCTGTGGTATTCCGAGTAGGATTCTGGGATTGAATGACTGTGACGAGCTTCAAACTCCTGAAGGCTGGGCGTTAGTGACAGACGCAAAAGAATTAATGGATTCTATTCCAACCTGATTGAGAACCGACAGATGATTAGCCGTGCTGTGACAGAGCATAGGAACGTTTTCACTGAGAGGATGGGAAGTAGCCATTGACAACGGTGACACCCTACATAGAGCTTGCCATGGAAGGGACCTTGCGTGTGGGAAAAGGATTTCAAGGAAAAGTTGAGATTCAGAGGACAAAGCATCTCCAAAACTCCAACATATTCTCCATTATTAAAGTAATAACTATTTATTTTATGCCCTTTTCTTTATTAAAATACGAGGCTAAAGAACCCTCTTGGTATCCTGACTAAGATTAATAAAATAAACATAGCTTGTTTCAATCCAACAATCACCATGGGATTCGACCCTTACTCACGTAAGGTATTACTTGGACGACCCAGTGCACTTGCTGGTTAGTTGTGCGGATTACAAATTCGTGCACCAACAGACCATCATAGAATATATCCAGGATGGTCCATTCTGAGAGCATGTCAGAAGGACACTTATTGGTCAGTTACTTGTATCTTTCCCAAGCTTTATAGAGGGATTCACCTTTTTTCTATCTGAAGGTTTGAACATTCACTCTAAGCTTGCTTAGCTTTTAAGGAGGAAAGAATTTGGCTAAAAAATATATGACCAGCTTATCCCAAGAGTTCAAACTATCTCTAAGTTGAGAGTCCAACCATATTCTAGCTCTGTCTCTTACAACAAAAGGGAAAAGCATAAGTTTGTAGACCTCAGGATCAACTCCATTGGTCTTAACAATATCACAGATCTGCAAGAATTCAGTTAAGAACTGAAAAGGATATTTTGATGGAAGTCCATGAAACTTGCAATTCTGTTGCATCAGAAAAACTAATTGAGGCTTTAGCTCAAAATTGTTTGCTCTAATGGTAGGGATTGAGATGCTTCTTCCATGGAAGTTGGAATTTGGTGTAGTGAAGTCACCAAGCATCTTCCTTGCATTGTTATTGTTGTTGGGTTTGGCCATTACTTCTTTTTCGAGATTCTCTGTAAGGTTTTCTTTGAAAAAGATATGTTTGAAAAGATATGATTGAAAAGATATGATTAAAAGGATATGATTGAAATTTATTTTGAAAAAGATTTGAAAAAGAAATTTAGAAATATTTGATTTTGAAAATTAAAGTTAATAACTTGACTAACAAGAAACTAAGAGATATGATTCTAGAATTTAAAGATTGAGCATTTCTTAACAAGAAAGTAACAAACTTGAAATTTTTGAATCAATCACATTAATTGTTAGTAAAGCTTTTGAAAATTTGAAATAAAAATAGGAAAAAGATTTTGAAAAAGATGTTAGAAAATTTTCGAAAAACAAATTAAAAAAATGAAAAAAGATTTGATTTTGAAAAAGATTTTGAAAAGATAAATTTTTGAAATTGAAATCTTGGCTTGATTAACAAGAAACAACTTATTTTAAAATTTTTTGACTAAGTCAACCCAAAGATTTCGAAATTTTGTGAGAGAAATAAGGAAAAGATGTTATTTATTTTTTTTTTGAATTTTTAATGAGGAGAGAGAAAAACACAAAAATGACTCAAAATATGAAAATTTAAGATCAAAACAAAGAAAATATGCAAGAACACTTTGAATGTCAAGATGAACACCAAGAACACTTTGAAGATCATAATGAACATCAAGAACTTATTTTTGAAAAAATTTTAAGGAAAGAAACACATGCAAGACACCAAACTTAGAAATTTTTAATGCTTAGACACCAACAAACTAAACATGCATATGAAAAACAAGAGAAGACACAAAACAAGAAAATCACAAGATCAAACAAGGAGACTTACCAAGAACAACTTAAAGATCATGAAGAACACCATGCATGAGTATTCAAAAATTTTTGAGAAAAATAAAAATATGCAATTGACACCAACTTAAAAATTGACTCTAGACTCAAACAAGAAACACAAAATATTTTTGATTTTATGATTTTATAATTTTTTGTATTTTTTTTCGAAAATTATTATGGAAAAAAAAGAAAATAAGGAATTCAAATTCTTAATGAGAATTCCAGGAATCATGCATTGTTAGTCTAAAGCTCCGGCCCAGGAATTAGACATGGTTTATTAGCCAGCGAAGCTTTAAGTGAAAGCTTCGGTCCAAAACACTAGACATGGCCAATGGCCAGCCAACTTTAGTAGAACATTGTATACAATAGCTATGTGTGTAACAACCAAATTGATGGGAATCAACTAACATGCTTTTGCATTGATAAGTGGAAGCCTCGGTCCAACAGAATTAGACATGGCTTCATAGCCAGCCAGGCTTCAACATATCATCATGAAACTCTAGAATTAATTCTTAAAAATTCTGAAGAACAAAATAAATATTTTTTTTCGAAAATAAGAAAATAAAAGAAATCTTAAACATAAAAAAAAGTTACCCAATCTAAGCAACAAGATGAACCGTCAGTTGTCCAAAGTCGAACAATCCCCGGCAACGGCGCCAAAAACTTGGTGCACGAAATTGTGATCTCAATGGCGCCAACAACTTAGTACGCACAATTGTAATCTCAACTCTCTTTCACAACCTCGCACAACTAACCAGCAAGTGCACTGGGTCGTCCAAGTAATACCTTACGTGAGTAAGGATCGATCCACGTAGATTGTCGGCTTGAAGCAAGCTATGGTCATCTTGTAAATCTCAGTCAGGCGGATTCAAATGGTTATGAAGTTTTGATAATTAAAAGATAAATAAAACATAAAATAAGATAGAGATACTTATGTAATTCATTGGTGGGAATTTCAGATAAGCGTATAGAGATGCTTTATCCCTTTTGATTCTCTGCGTTCCTACTGCCTTCATCCAATCCTTCATACTCCTTTCTGTGGCAAGCTATATGTTCAGGTATCACCGTTGTCAATGGCTACCTCCTGTCCTCTCAGTGAAAATGGTCCAAATGCGCTGTCACCGCACGGCTAATCATCTGTCGGTTCTCACTCATGTTGGAATAGGATCCATTGATCCTTTTACGTCTGTCACGGATGTTAGGATTTTTGCTAGTAAAGAATTTATAAAAATATAGTCGTGTTGTGAGTATAGATTCTAAACCAACAGAAAATCCCTTCGTACAAACGTTTTGGTTGTCACAAGTAACAAACCCCTAAATAAATTGATAACCGAAGTATTTAAACATCGGGTCGTCTTCTCAAAGGAATTGCAGGGAGGTATGTTCTTATTATTGGTTATGAAGATTGTAAATCGGGGTTTTAAAGATGAGGAACAAGTAATTTAAATGGCAGGTAAAATAAATAAATGACTATAAAATAAACTTTTGTCAAGGTATGAGAAATCGGAAGTCCTATCCTAGTTATCCTTATCAATGATGATGAAAATTGAATCTTAATTCTACTTAGTTAACCTTTGCTAGTGCAAGGGAAGGTCAAGTGACTAATTAATTTGATCTTCAAATCCTAGTTAATTCCTAGAAAAAAATTCGGATTATAGAAGTTCAAGCTAATTAGCAAAGATAGCGATTATCGATCACGTTGAGTCTAATAACTCTTGAGTTACTGATTTCTTAACCAAGACCAAAAGGAGAAAAGTACATCTACTGGAATAAAAATGTCTTCGGATTGGGAGCAACAGTAACATAAATAAAAGAGAGTAATAATAAACTGAAATACCTCAAAATCATGAATTGATAAAGATATCAAATGTAACATGGGCAGTTATAGCCAAATAAAGAAGTTGAGTTGAACATAGAAATCCATAAACTAAATTGAGAAAACAAATAAAAGGAACATTGAACCTGTAATTGAAGAAGATGAAAATATTGCTAATTTTTAAAAATCCTAATCCTAATACCTAAGAGAGAGGAGAGAACCTCCCTCACTAAAAACTACATCTAAACTATGAAAAGTGCTTCTTAAAATTCGCTCCCTGATTGTTCACTTCATTCCTTCACTTTACGGCCTTTGGTGTGTGTTCTCTGGGCTTGGATCTGGGCCAAAAAGAGCCCATAAACTGCTGGGAATGAGATCTGTAATTTATGGTGCGTGGCCTCTGTCACGCGGTCGCGTTATTTGGAGTTTTCCTTGTCACGCGGTCGCTTCAGTCATGCGTCTGCATCATATGCGTTTCGCTTATGGCGCGTGATTGCATCAATCACGCAGTCGCGTCACTGCCATTTCACGCTGGCATGCGGCCGCGTCGTCCATGCGTTCGCGTCGCTGCCAGTTTCTTTAAAAACTCCATTTTGTGCTTTCCTTCCATTTTTGTATGTCTCCTTTCCATCCTTTAAATCATTCCTGCCTTAAAAGATCTAAAAATACTTAACACACAAGTCACAGCATCGAATGGCAATAAAAGGTAATTAAAATTAATATTTTTAAAGCATAGGAAACATGTTTTTCACATACATCACATAATAAGGAAGGGAAAGTAAAACCATGCAATTTCACATGAATAAGTGGGTGAGGGATTGAATAATTCACTTAAATTCAGCACAAAATATATCATAAAATATGGGTTTATCAACCTCCCCACCCTTAAACAATAGCATGTCCTCATGCTAAATCCAAGATAAAGAGTAAGGTAAAGTGGTGGAATCTCATGCAATGCAATCTATTCTAAATGCATCTACCTAAATGAGTCATGCAAATCTAGTTATTATTCACCTATATATAAAGCTTTACATGTAGTTAAATTAATTCACATTCTCAAGGAATCATATATGCATAGCCAACCTTAGATAATGTTAGAACACTTTTACAATTGAGATAGGTAAATAAAATATTTTTCAAACTTGCAAGACAATTAGCAATAGAAGTAGATATATATAGTGATGAGCTATTGAACCCTCACTGAATTTTGTGTTTACTCTCTAGTCACTCAGTATTTATTGGGTTAATCCCTTTATTCTTCTTTCTATCCTTGTTTTCCATAACTTTGTTCTTCATCTAACCAATAAACAATTATAGAATATAGGCATACAAAAATCATGAGGTCTTTAATTAAGGTTGTAATGGGGCCAAGGTAAAGGTAAGGGTATCTGTATAAGGCTAAGTGAGCTAATTAAGTGAATCCTTGATTAGTCTAAGATCTCACCTAACATACATATTTTGTTAAGCAAAGCTTCTTTACCTATTTTTCCATATTTTTCCCACCTTTTATATTACATGCTCATATCTTAATTTTTTTTATTGATGTTTATCCCATGTGCGTCGCTTTTTGCGTTTGGGGAATTCTTTTTGTATCCCCTTTATTCAAATACTGAAAAATAAAATAATTTTTTTTGTTACACATGGTAATTAAATTATTTTGACTTCACATGAGCATGCTTCCCAAAACTTTTAAAAATAAATTTTTTTATTCTTTTTAACTTTCTACCCTTTTGTTTCTATCATCCATGTTCCCATAAGGTTCCCACACTTACACAATACACAATTTCTATCTTAAGCTAACCAAGGATTCAACTTGGGATTTTTATTTTATTTTTCTGCTTAAGGCTAGTAATGTGGTTATAAAACAAAAGGGGATTTAAAGGCTCAAGGGGGCTAACAAGGGTGATGTAAAAGGTAGGCTAATTTGGGAATGGTGAGCTAGAATCAAACAATGGCCTCAATCACTTTCTTGGTATGTATCTATATTCTATAATCGGACATATAGATTAAAACAAATTAAAGAACACCAGAATAAAGAAGAAGGGCGGAACACACAAGAATAAAATATTATGGTTTAAATGTAACCATGCAATTAAGCTTAAAACTCACAGGCTGTGTGTTTTCTAACTCAAAAATCATATATCACTTAAGTATGTCATGCAAGTAGAAATTAAGAGTTCCTATTATTCTCAATGTAAAATATATTGGATGGCTTTAAACTTTTAGTGTTCCTCCTTGATGAAATGTTGTTAACTAACTAACATGTAATGCTATATATATAAGGTGTAGATTGTTTTTATTCTGTTAAAGTCTCTAGCTTACTTCCTTTTTCTTTTCAATCTAAGCTAAACTATCATATGCTAAAAAGGGTAAACTATACTAATTAATCCACTTAAAATATAACTAGTAAACTAAGGTGCAAATCAAGCTAAAATATCCAAGATATTATACATATAGCTCAAAGTGCATAATGCAAAAAGTACAATAAAAAGCAAAAAGAGAAAAATGTGCAAAAATACAAAAAATAGACAAAATAAGAAGAGAGTTTGTAGTGGTTCACCAAAATAAATAGATGCCAGAGATGGCAGCCTCCTCACACTTAAATAATAGCATCGTCCTCGATGCTCACTCAAGCTGGGTGTGAAGGAGTGTCATCTCCGGAAGGATGGGCTGTGATGTGTGGAAAACGATCCAACACAAAACTCACCGGCAAGTGTACCGGGTCGCATCAAGTAATAATAACTCACATGAGTGAGGTCGATCCCACAGGGATTGAAGGATTGAGCAATTTTAGTTTAGTGGTTGATTTAGTCAAGCGAATCAAGTTTTAGTTGAGTGGGTTGTATTTAACAGAAGATAAATTGCTTGAAATGTAAATGGAGAAGGGAAATTGCAGTAAATTAAAGAACAGGAAAGTAAAATAGACTGAATCTTAAAGAACAAGAAATTAAATGACTGAAACTTAAAGTGCAAGAAATGTAAATTACAGTAACTTAAATGGCAAGGAATGTAAATTGCTTGAATGTAAAAGGGATTTGAGGACTGGGATTGCAGAATCTAAACGAAGAGAAAGTAAATTGCAACAATTAATAAAGCAGAAATTGAATTGGAAGCAATGAGGACTCAAACAGAAATTGAAATTAAAGTGCAGCAAGGTTCACAGAAGAACCAAAAGTAAATTGGGATCTCAGGGTTCAAGAGACTAGGTAGCAGAGCCTAGATCTCAATTACCTTCCTAGATCCAAGTTCTCAAAGCAATTGACAAGAAATTGAAGAAGAAACAGTAAAGAGAATGTGAATGGATTCAATTATGCAGAAAAGAAATTAAAGAGACTTTGAATGGAGATTGAGACAGAATTTCCTCAATTCTTCACACCCAAAACTCAAAACAAGGAAATTAAAAAGACCCAAGCAAGAATGAGGAAGAAGAGAGACCAATTCCCCTCCCCAATTCTTTGAAATCTCAGTGAAGACACCAAGAGAAGTTCCAAAGTGCAAAAGTAAAATTCAAAGCTCAAAGAAAGTGCAAAATTCAAAAGCTAAGCAAAAAGGTCCTAATTACATCAAACTAGCTCCTATTTATACACTTTCTATTCTTGGATTTTGGAATTTGGATGGGCTTTTGATTTGGTGAAGAAATGAATTGAATTGGATTTTTAATTCAATTTTTGGCCCAAAATTAATAACTCCCAGGAGGCTGCCCTGCCCTTGCGGAGGGCAGGGCAGGATTTGGTGCGTGTTGGTGCTTGCTTGGTGCGCAGAACGCTGCCCTGCCCGCGCGGAGGGCAGGGCAGGAAAAATTGGTGCGCCAGATGGGTGCTTGGTGCGCTCCTTGGTGCTGCCAGACTTATGCCATGATGCGCCAGAATGGTGCCTTGGTGCACAGAATGCTGCCCTGCCCTCGCGGAGGGCAGGGCAGAAAAATATGGTGCTGCCAGGTTCGTGCTGTGGTGCGCGCTGGTGCTGCCAGGGTAGTGATTTGGTGCGCCAGAAATGTCCCTTGGTGCGCCAGATTCATGCACCAACAAAATGCTGCCCTGCCCTCGCGGAGGGCAGGGCAGTGTTTCCAAAATGAAGTCCCGCGTTCGAATCCGGGCAGAAACACACGCTCAATCATTTTCCTTGGTTTCTTGGCACGGTAATGGGACTTAGTTGCTTGCTTCTTCATGGTCCCGTGTTCAACTCTTGTGGCAAGCATTTGGAGACATTTTCCTTTGATTTTTTCCCTTTGTGAGCCCGATACTGCCCTTGTGGAGGGCAGGGCAACATTTTATTCCTCTTGATTCCAAGGCACAAATTTGTGCTCTGCCCTTGTAGTGGGCAGGGCAGAGTTGCCTTCTTTGCTTAGTTCCCTTATGTTGCCCTCCTAGAGGGCAGTGTGCCCTTGTGGAGGGCAATGCTTGCCTCCCCCATTGTATGCGGCACACTTTTCCTTCCTTTGACCATGCTTCCTTCTCCTTGGGTCATGCTTTCTTAGGCTACGCTTTTCTCTTTTATTCTTTTCTTCACCTAAAATAAACCAAAACAACCACTCCAAGTATCACTAAATTCATAAGGCTTGTAAATCAATTAAAATTCAATTAAAACTAGCTTAAACCTCATGAGTTAACATTAATTTCATGGTGGTTGCTTGATTTAAAGAAGTTGTGCATTTCCGCTCCAAATCACTTACTTAAGAAGCAAGAAAGTGCATAAAGACTAACAAAACAAGTGAAATTAGCTTGAAAAATGGGTATATAATGACTTGTCATCACAACACCAAACTTAAATCTTGCTTGTCCCCAAACAAGCATCAAAACTAAGAGTAAATGACATGAATAAGAAAAGAACACATATCCTTATTAGGCATATAGCAGAACTTGATTTATGGAGTCTTTATGCAGACAATGATAACTCAATTATTGTTGCTGTTACATAATATACATCTTTCCTCAAATGCTTGCTAAACTTGCTGTTATAAGACTTACTTTTTAATTCCTCCCTTGCTAACTTTTCTTGGCTTACAATGCTTAACAAGCTTATTATTCTTTTGGAGGTTTGGTGTTAAATGTTGCAGTATTAGCCTTTGGCTTTATTTTCTTTTTCTTTTACTCAACATCTTTCCACCACAGACACATGGCTTACTAATTCTTCCTAGGATCATTGATGCCCAGCATCTCTTTGGATAACTAAATGTTCTGTATCTAAGTTGTTCTTTATTGTGGATTTTCAATTGGCCATCCCAAATCAGTTGATCTAAGTGACCGGGTTTTAAAATACCCCTTAGAATTTACTCATCCAAGCATATCTTAGTACAAGAACACCATAGGCATATGTCCTAGGGTCCAAGCTATTGGTGTCCAACCTTTATTCTTTGTTTTTCTTGCCATTTTGGCTTTTTCTTCTTCCTTTTCTTTCTGTTTTCGTTACCAAGGGCTTTTTCATTATTGATAAGAGTCTTTGTAACAGCAAGCTAACTCACATTTGAATGAGAATGATATTATGCAGTAATTATTTCATGAGTTATGCATTTAATCAAACACATATACCACCACTAACTTCCATTCTTACTTATGCAACATTGGATATTTCACTTTTCAATTCAAACAAATCTCTTTTATTTAAGCATATGGGAAACAAAACAAATTTCAAGCTAAGTGATGGATAACAAGCATTATGCAGATTTAGCATTTTTAACAAACCATTTCACTTGTAACTAGATAAGCACTTTAGCAAGACATACAATGGTTTCCAGATTTAAACATTTCACAGCAGCAAGGATTAAGTTTAGATACAACCTTTGAAATTGCAGCCCTTTGATTCTTCCTTCTGTTGTGTTCTCTTTGAGTTAAGATGCATAATGTCTTCAAGTGTTGACTCATGTCCTGCATAATTCACAAAGTTGCTTGCTTCTCAAGCCCTTAATTACTTGGTCAGTATGCATAGTGTGGCTCCTGGATTTACTTTGGTGTGGGAACACCAAACTTAATTGTTTGCCACTGCCTCTTATGCAACCATTTTAACCATATGTGAAACCTTGTGTCCTTGCTAAAGGTTAATGAAATTTAAAACTAAAAAGCAATTAAACAGTTGAATAATGTGTTTGGTTGCTTGGAGCTAGCGTCATGCAAGAGGTGAGAATGTGTTTTTAAATGATATTTTTGGTGGAACACCAAACTTAGAATCTTTCATTCTCCCTTAAATTGTTTTGGTGTGCAACACCAAACTTAGCTCCTTGCAATCCATACCAATTATTCAACATTTTTATTGAAAAAGCTATGAAAGAAAACTACCTCAGGTTGGGTTGCCTCCCAACAAGCGCTCTTTTATTGTCACTAGCTTGACATCTTCTATTTTTGCTTCAAGGAGGATTTAGGTTCTGGACCTCTGTTTCTTTGTTCCATTGCCCCCCTAGGTACAGTTTTGCTCTATGACCATTCGCTTTAAACCGACTCTTTGTTGCTTCATCTAGCAATTCAATACTCCCATAAGGGAAAACCTTAGTCACCAAGTATGGACCAGTCCACTTAGACTTAAGCTTGCCAGGGAATATCTTGAGCCGTGAGTTATACAAGAGTACTTGTTGTCCAGGTTTGAATTCTTTCTTCAAATCTTCCTGTCATGCCATCTCTTAGCTTTTTTCTTGTATATCTTGGTATTTTCATAGGCTTCTAGCCTAAACTCATCTAGCTCATTCATCTGCAACAACCTTTTCTCTCCTGCTGCTTCAGAATCCAAATTTAGAAGTTTGGTGGCCCAAAAGGCTTTATGCTCAAGCTCTACAGGGAGATGACAAGATTGCCATATAACAGCTGAAATGGGGACTTCCCGATAGGAGTTTTGAAAGCCGTTCTGTATGCCCAAAGTGCATCTTCCAACTTCCTAGCTCAATCCTTTCTTGTGCTACCGACTGTTTTTTCTAGGATCTTCTTCAGTTCCCTGTTTGCTAATTCTACCTGCCCATTAGTTTGAGGGTGATATGGTGTGGCTACCTTATGAATAACTCCATATTTGTGGAGAAGTTTCTCCATTTGTTTGTTACAAAAATGACCACCACCATCACTGATGAGACCCTTGGGTACTCCATATCTAGTAAAGATGTGCTTCTTTAGGAATTGAAGGACAATTTGTGCATCACAGGTAGTTGTGGCTATGGCTTCCACCCATTTTGAAACATACTCCACTGCTACCAAGATATATCTAAATGAATAAGAAGGGGGAAAGGGTCCCATGAAATCAATACCCCATAGATCAAACAATTCTACTTCCAAAATGAAGTTCTGTGGCATCTCGTTCCTTCTTGTTAGCCTCCTGCTCTCTGGCATTCATTACATTGGTGGACAAACTCCCTGGCATCTTTGAAGATGGTTGGCCAATAGAAACCACTTTGTAATATCTTTGCTGCTGTTCTTTCTGGACCAAAGTGTCCACCATAAGCTGAGCCATGGCAATGCCATAATATATCTCTTATTTCACTTTCAGGAATACATCTCCTGATTATTCCATCAGAGCACTTCTGAACAGATAGGGTTCATCCCACAAGAACTTCTTGCTTCATTGATTAGTTTCTTCACTTGTTGCTTAGTAATTCTTGAGGTATCTTTCTCCCTACTTTGTAGTTTGCTATATCAGCGAACCATGGTGTTTGTTGGATCAGCATGAGATGTTCATCTGGGAAGCTTTCATTCACAGGTAATGAGGCCTTTTGAATTGTTTCTGGTGGCAGCCTTGACAAATGATCAGCAACTAGATTTTCAGTGCCTTTCCTGTCCTTTACCTCAATGTCAAATTCTTGTAGGAGTAGAATCCACCTGATAAGTCTTGATTTAGCATCCTGCTTTGACATCAAATACTTGAGAGCAGCATGATCAGTATAAACCACAATTTTAGATCCTATCAAGTACGGTCTAAACTTATCAAATGCATAGACTACAGCTAGCAATTCCTTCTCTGTTGTAGTGTAATTTTTTTGAGCTTCATTCAATACTTTACTTGCATAATATATGACATGATGCAAATTTCCCTTCTTCTGTCCAAGTACAGCACCAATTGCAATATCACTTGCATCACACATGAGTTCAAACGATAAGTTCCAATCCGGGGGTGTGATAATTGGTGCTGTTGTGAGTTTATGTTTTAAAGTTTCAAAAGCATGCTGGCAATTTTCATCAAAAACAAAAGGTTTATCAATCATTAAAAGGTTACTCAAAGGTTTGGCTATTTTAGAAAAATCTTTGATAAACCTTCTATAAAATCCTGCATGCCCCAAGAAACTTCTAACAGATTTCACATTAGTTGGTGGAGGGAGTCTTTCTATTATTTCCACTTTTGCTTGTCAACCTCTATCCCTTTTCTTGAAACTTTATGCCAAGAACAATCCCCTCAGGCACCATGAAATGGCACTTTTCCCAGTTCAAAACCAAATTAGTTTCTTGGCACCGTTTCAAGACAAGAGTTAGATGGTTTAGGCAAGTATTGAAATTATCACCAAAAACAGAGAAGTCATCCATGAAAACCTCTAAAAATTTTTCAACCATATCTGAGAAGATGGAGAGCATACACCTTTGAAAAGTGGCTGGGGCATTGCATAATCCGAATGGCATTCTTCTATAGGCAAAAACTCCAACTGGGCATGTGAACGAAGTCTTTTCTTGGTCCTTTGGATCTACCACTATTGATTATACCCAGAGTAGCCATCCAAGAAGCAATAATAAGCATGACCAGCCAACCTTTCAGCATTTGATCAATGAAAGGAAGTGGGAAGTGTCTTTGCGTGTGGCATCATTCAACCTTCTATAATCGATACACATCCTCCACCCTGTGACAGTTCTAGTGGGAATGAGTTCACTCCTCTCATTAATAATGACTG